>NC_022015.1:21655058-21678822 GCF_000317375.1 Microtus ochrogaster | reverse complement strand
GTCTGCCCCCGAGAGGAGAGCTGTCGAGTCTCTGAGCTCACTTCCTCTTCCTCCCAGCGTTCTGCTCCTCCCACCTACGTTCTAACCTATCAGGTCAAGCAGCTTCTTTATTAAATCAACCAATGACCTTCCTCCATCACAATACTATAATATACTTGACGAAAATGTTATTATGAAACCCTCACTTTATACATTTCATATATACCAGTAAATTCTTTTTAAAAAGTGGTCAGGACAGAAAGCAGGAAAACTAATCACCATGGAAAGATAAGACAAAGGAAATGAAGTTGAAGCTACTAGGTGAAGTGGATCATGGGACAGTTACTAGGAAGTATTAGGAGGAGCTGTTGCAAGGATGGTTGGTCATGTTGATAATGATACCAAGAAAGGGCTCACCAACAATATACACAAGAGTCAGTCCTGTGACACTGGGTGTTAGGAGCTTTGCTGAAGGTTGAACAGCCAGTAGACAGGAGGCAGTTCAAATCCGTGCCCTGATCAAGCAGGAGCAAAAGGATTGAAGCCGGCTGTACAGAGAAATGGAGGACACATTGTCTCTCACTCCAGGGATCAGTGACACAGTATGACCCGGTGACAACTGTTCCACCCTGCAGCCGTAGATGGCATGCCTCCATTTTAATCCAGCTCTTCTGATAGGCCCTCAGGGTCTTCTCAGGTCAGATTGCAGTTGCTGATGTGAATAGGTTTATTTGTAGAGGTTCATTATGGTATCAACTCCCAGTCCTCAGAGATAAGAAAATTCACTTCCTGGTATAGAAAAGTTCCATTCTCATGGGAAACTTTCTGAACTGGCTTTAGATAGAAAACAGAGTTCTGTAAGAAACTAAATATCAAACTACCAAACAATCCAATAAAAAATGCGGTACAGATCTAAACAGAGAAGTCTCAACAGAAGAATCTCAAATGGCCGAAAGACACTTAAGGAAATGTTCAACATCCTTAACCATCAGGGAAATGCAAATCAAAACAACTCTGAGATACCATCTTATACCTGTCAGAATGGCTAGGGTCAAAAACACTGATAACATCTTATGCTGGGGAGAATGTGGAGTAAGGGGAACACTCCTCCATTCTGGTGAGAGTGCAAACATGTATATCACTGTGGAAATCACTATGATGATTTCTCAGGAAATTAGGAATCAATCTACATCAAGACCCAGCAATACCACTTTTGGGCATTACCCAAAGGATACACACTCACAATACAAGGGCATTTGCTCAACTATATTCATAGCAGCATTATTTGTAACAGCCAGAACCTGGAAACAACCTAGATACCCCTCAACTGAAGAATGGATAAAAAAATGTGGTGCATTTACACAATGGAGTACTACACAGCAGCAAAAGACGATGACATCTTGAAATTTGCAGGCAAATGGGTGGAACTAGAAAGAGAAAAACATCCTGAGTGAGGTAAACCAGACCCAGAAAGACAAATATAATATGCACTCACTCATAAGTGAATATCAAACATAGAGCAAAGAATAACTAGCCTACAGTCTATAACCCCAGAGAAGCCAGAACCCTCGTCCAGAAAGAGATGGACACAGATGCAGGGATCCACAACTAACCACTGGACAGAACTCCCAGAATACAACGGAAGAGAAGGATAATCCCTAGGCACAGGTAGGGGAGGGGCCTTGGTCCAGACTCAAAGAGGTGATGGAACAGACTCTGTCGACTTCCCAGGGGAGGCCTTACCCTCTCTGAGGAGTGGATGTACGGTGGGGTGAGGGGAAGATTGGGGGAGCAGGAGGAGAGGATGGAGGGGGAACTGGGATTAGTATGTAAAAAAATTAAAAATAAAAAATTTAAGAAAAAAGGGGCAAAAAAGAAAGAAAGGGGAGTTCTGAGAGCCTTCCCTGAAGCTTCTATTTCTCACATACCCTCAGTTGAAAAATAATTCATATTTGAAACTAGCGACGTGGCTCAGTGATGAAGAGCTCAGACTGCTTCTCCAGAGGACCTGGTTCATTTCTCAGCACCTGCAGGGTGGCTCACAACCATATACAATTCTAGTTCTGGGAAATCTGATGCCCCCTTGGGCCTCCACAGACACAAGGTATTCACATGGTGCATAGACATATATCATGCAAAACACATATACATGTAAACTGATTTTTTCAAAACTGGTGTGCCAAAAATGCTTCTTTTGGAGGGGATCATGTTCTGAACTCTTTTAGGAATATGTAAGAGCCTAGAGTGATAGAACACACCTATAACCCCTGTAGCAAGGAGGCTGAGGAGGGAGGATTATGAGTGCAAGTCTACCCTGGACTATGTAGTAAGATCCTGTCTCGAAAACAATTTTTGAAAAACCCTGCTTGGCATGTCACCCAGAAACTGACCAACACTATTTCTTTCTGCTGAGGAACATCTGCAGTGCAGCTCCTGGGCAGTCAGTCAGGCCACTCCCACCCACAGTTTAGGATGCCTCAGTGCATGTCCCATGGTCAAAATGGGAGCCTTCAATCTCAGCGCTACAGGCATTCAAGACCAGAAAATCTGAGTTGCAGGGAGCTGCCCTATGTGCTGTGGGATCCTGAATGATGTCCTTAGCTTTGTCTGTCATGAGCTCACTACATGGAGCAAACTGGTCTTGAACTCACTCATTGGGTCTTAATTTGCATTTCTCATGATTAAAGATTTTGATCATGCTTTCTAAAAAAAAAAAAGAAAAAGAAAAACCCTGCTTGGATCTGCTGACTGGCAGCAAAGTGGGGTCATTGGACACTCTAGATTTGAGATCTGACTCAGTTACCTCCCCACCAGGTAACTTTGCTCCCTGGAAATGCCACTAACTGCTTAACAGAGAATTGTTTTCCAACAAGAGCAGTCTATGAAGATATGGAAAGGTCGGCGCCAGCTCCGCAGTGTACGTAATTGAGGGTGGTTATCTGCTCTCCCTGGATCAGAACCTGCCCTGCGGGGCTTGCAACAGGGCTATGTCAATGAGGCCCAATTGCGAGCCTTGCCTGAAAAATCTCATAAAGACCTCCTTCCACATGAGCTCCAGGCTCAGCCAAAAATTGGAAAGTGGTTTTCTTCCAGAAAAACACTTCCTTTCCAAGCAAGCATGCCTTGAGGAAGAAACACTAAGAGTGTGGTTTATAACCCCAAATATTGGAAAGATCAAGCGCCTAAGACCTGAAGATTCTGCTAAAGAGTCGCTGCCTAATGGAAGTCCGATGTGTGAAAAGCTCAAGGGCATCCAGGGCCTCATGCAGCCTCTTAAGCAGCAAGGTTTGACTTTGTGATACAGCAGGAGTCGGAGGCAAAGGGAAGTTGGGTAGACAGCAACTGAGCCAAACCTCTTTGGCAGCTGTCCATCAGGACATGGAATTAAATAAGGGCCCCCCACATCCTCTGAGTTGAACTATGAAATCCCTACCTGAAGGTTAGAAGCAGATATTTGAATAGAGAGAGAGTGAAGGGGGAGAGAGAGGGGGAGGGTCAGGCTTGGGGAAAGAACAGAAGTCTGGAAGTCTGGGTTCATTTAACTGCTGTGGAGTAAGTCAGAGAAGCGCCCAGAGCAGAATAGCAAGGGGGCATTTTTGAATGTAGCAAATGCCAGAGAAGCTATTGATTGGAGTGTGTTGGTGCTTCTTCAAGATGATGGCAAATGATCAAAATAAAAAGCCCCCTGCCCCGAGAGCTGACAGAATTTAGAAGGAAAGTGGGCCAGAGCACTAGGTTAGATGTGTCTGTCTCTTGGCTTCATGGGGCTTGTCATCTTCAGGGAAGTACAGATGAAATCATTCGAATATCAGGCTCTAAGCTCCTACAAGATGAGTAGGGTCTTCTAGCTCTATATGAAATAGGGCTTTGATGATCAGCCTTGGACACACAAAAGTGGGTGGCTCAAGGAGAGAAAAGAGCACCCAGTGCTGTCTGTGGGCAGAGGACAGCAATGGGACTCACACGCCTAAGTCTGCTGGTCCTCAGGGTGGGATATGCTGGCCGTGGTGAGTTTTTACTGCTGACTTTAACAGAATTTAGAATCCCCTAGGAGATGGGTAGAGTACACCTGTAGTGGTTTAAATGAAAATGGCCCCATGGGCTCATAGGGAGCACTGTTAGGGGGTGTGGCCTTGCTAGAGTGGGTGTGGACTTGTTGGAGGAAGCACGTCACTGTCGGTGGGACTTGAGGTGTCAAGGGCCCAAGCCAGGTCTGGTGACTCTCTCTTGCTGATGCCTGAGAATCCAGATGTGGAAGTCTAGGCTCCTTCTCCAGCACCAGCTCTGCCTGTGCACAGCCACGCTTCCCACCATGACAATAATGGACTAAACGTCCAAACTGTATGCCAGCCCCAATTAATAACGCCATCCTTTATGAGCATTGCTGTGGTCATGGTGTTTCTCCACAACAACAGAAACCTTAACTAAGACAACACCTCTGAGTGCAGCTGTAGGGCATTTCCAGGACAACTGGCAGAGGAAACAACCTGAATGTGGGTGGCAACGTACCTGGGGGGCCTCAAAGATGGAGAAAGAAGAGAGGAGGAAGGAGAAAATAAGACAAACACCTCAGCCCTCTTTTTCTGGCTCCCTGCTGACCATGATGTGAGCTCTCTCATCTCTTTTGACTTTCTTTCTTTTAAACAATTGATGGTCAAATAATCCAGCCTCAGTGGTCACAGGAAGAGGATGTTCCTATTGACTTAAGATTGAAAGAAAAATTTTAGACAACGTAAACTTCAAAGGAGCCCTGGAGATAGATCAAAGGTTTAAAATGCATGTTGTGCAAGCCTGGAGACCTAGGCTTGATCCTGGAACCCCCATAAAGGAGACAACAGACCCCACAAAGTTGTCCTCTGACCTACACACACCCAGCACAAATGCACCTACAATAAAAATGATAATCAATAAATAATAATTTTAAAAGAAGTTTAACAGTTTACCTGGGAGGATTCGTTAATCAGGCAACATCCAAAACCAGTATTTCATGAAGCCTTGCCTCATGGTGTAGCAGAGAGCTCTCATGGACTAAACCGAGAGGCAAAGCTAAAAATCTTTTATCGTCGGCTGCAGCTAAGTCTGTGCCTAACTCAAGTCTGATCTGCTAGACAGTTCCTAGCTGTAGGCAAGTGGGGAGTTTCTGATTGGCAAGGCTTCAGTTTTATTTATATGCTCGATACACTGAACTGGTGAGAGAAACAACCCTAGGATAATTGCCTCTTCCCTGTTTGCTTGAACAGCCTGGTGACAAAATGAACAACTAGCCCCACTTTCTGGAACTTTCCTGCTATTAGCACTAAACACCTTGCATCTCAGAAATTTTTCAGTCAGAAGAAAATAGAAGGCCAAGCACGGTGGCGCAAACGCTTTATCCCAGATCTCAGGGAGCACAAGCAGGCAGATCTGTGTACGTTCCGGCCAGCCTGGTCCACACAGGGAGTTCAAGGCCCATCCAGGGCTACATAGTGAGATACTATTTCAAATGCATACATACATACATACATACATACATACATACATACATACATACATACATAAAAACAAGCAGACAATGAGGACTACTGAGAACTCAAGAACAATGGCAATGGGTTTTTGATCCTACTGCACATATTGGCTTTGGGGGAGCCTAGGCAGTTTGGATGCTCAACTTACTAAACCTGGAAGGAGGTGGGCGGTCCTTGGACTTCCCACAGGTCAAGAAACCCTGATTGCTCTTCAAGCAGATGAGGGAGAGGGACTTGATCAGGGGAGGGGGAGGGAAATAGGAGGCGGTGGCGGGGAGGAGGCAGAAATCCTTAATAAATAAATAAATTTTTAAAAAAAGTAAAAAAAAAAAAAAAAAAGAAAATAGGTATGGTTTCTCCCCCTGCACAGTACATTCCAGAGCATGAAAAAATGCTGGCAGCCACACCCACTATTCATTATATTATTTTATTATATTATATTATTTGCCCCATCCTCTCGTACATTGTGACAATCCCTATGAGTCAGTCCCCGGTACCTGTCACAGTGCATATCACCACCTAGAATAACGAAGGCCTCTTGAACTGCATCGTATTCTTCTGGATGTCTGTGTATTTTGCACTCTTCAACTTTGAGAAATCATTATTAGTAGATGAAGTGAAATGACATTGCAGGGTAGGGTGGGGAAGGACTGACATAGTTGGTGGAGCCGATTTGCAAGTTGAGAAGTCATAAGCAGCACCTCTCAAAAGGAAATGAGAAGCTGAGACAGCGGCATTCCAGCCCCACAGCTTCACAAAGCCCACAGGGTTGTTTGGATTCCTGACAGCTCTGGCTGTAAAGGTCCTGAGTGAGACCATGAGGCAAATGATCATTAGGCGTGCATCAAGTATCAGAGGTACCAAGGCTGAACTGAAGACCCGCCATCTCGAATCCAGAGTGACTCTGGAGTCCTCCCTGCAGCTAGAGCCTGGGTCAAGCAGTGACTTAGTGGTCACTAAAATTGTTGCTGTCACACTCGACACCATTGCTGTGCTCCTGAGAGTTCCTGTTGGCTACCTACACATCTGGTACTCTCAGCCCGGGGTGCCTGGGTGGCAAAGCTGCCTGGACCTGTTCTGAGCACAAGACTGAATTCAGTGACAATGTGTGGGAGTCATAGAAGTTTGCCAGATCCCAGACAATCATTCTGTGGGCAGGAAAGATAATGAAGAAGGAAACAGAAGGGTTCAACCAGATGGCTCTACACTTTGGGCCCCGGATCCACAACATGGGAAGGGTGAGGGTTCAGTCAATGAGGTGGCAATGTCTGCAGAGCCTTGTCTGATACAGAGTAAATGCCACAAAGTGTTGCTGCCTCTAAGCTTCAGTAGTAAGACCATCTACTCATGTAAGATGGGCACAGCCCTGAAGCTTGCTCACTAAACAGTAAGTGATGAGAACATGTTATAGAAGCTTGAGTGACGATCAAGGTCTGATCTCCAGTACTTCATAAACCTGACATGGTGCTACATACCTGTAATCCCAGTCCTTGGGAGTTGGAGGCAGGAGGATTAAACGTTCAAGGTTGTTGTCTACTATATAGTAAGTTCAAGGACAGCCTGGAACACATGAGAACCTGTCTCAAAAAAAATAAATACAGAATGTACGAAATAATCTCATGTATACAAGACAAAGATGTGTACACACTGAAGGCATTGAAGGAGCTGGAGAAGCACAGCTCCAGAAAGAAGAGCTGGGCTAGAACAGAGGGAAGAACACTTTGTTCAGGGAGAAGACAAATGTCATTGTCACCAACCTGTGTTGTTTGGATCATGTGCATAGAAACACAATGGGAATTAACTATTTCTCATTTGTGGAAGTTTTTTAATGCCACAAAATTCAGAAAAATGGATACCCCCCCAAAAAATAGTCATGCTAACCAGGGGCACCCTACTCAAAATTCAGTCATCCAACCTGTATCTCCAGAGTGACTATAGCATGTGTCTGGGTGACCTAAGGCTCTTTGTCCTCAGCACTTTCGATATGCAGGCAGAATAGTGTTTGTGGGGGGAGAGGGGGAGGCTGCCCTATGCTTAGTAAAATAGAAAGCAGCACCCTTGCTATCTAGCCTCTGTAGACATTGCTAAATGCCCCCTAGGGGGCAAAGTCATCCTAACTGAAAAGTGATGTTCTATTCACGTTGTGAGAATAAACCAGTAAATGTCCCCTTTCTAAGGGACCACCATCTCTGTAATCCTTGTGCTCTGGCAAGCCCAGTATCTACCTGGGCTTTCTTTCTGGAAGGCTAAGAGAGACCATGGCTGCATCCTCTAGCCTTCAGGAGAGCAGAAGGGAACAACTTAGGATGTTTTCTCACCCTCTCAGTAAACACCCCATGCCTCCAAAGACTGTTCAAAAAGACCCACAGCATTTGATTTACAAACAAACCTTCCACACACCTGCCTTTGCTTCTCTTCCATGTTGCATGAAAATGCCACCTCTTTCTTGGGGATCTAAAGCAATGAGGATGACAGTTTACATTCTTGCTGTCTGCTCTTTGGAAAGAGGATGTTATGTACCGAACTACACAGGGAACTTCAGAGAAGCCACCAAGATTAAGAGCGCTGACATTCAACCAGCAGAAGATTGAGGAGAGGGTATATATATACCCTCCTCTCCCCCACTCCCCAGTTGGGTCCCTCACTAGCAAAGTCTTAGCAGGATGCTTTAAGAACTTTCCAATGCAGGTTCTCATGGCTAGGATTTGGTCCCTAAAGAGGGGGACTATGCTCTCAGTGGAAGCCACCCTAATCAAAATCCTGGTCAGCTTCAATTTCATTTCTAGTGTGATTCTGGTCAAATTATTATCCTTGAAGTCCTCAGTGTCTTCATTTATAAAATAGAGAGCATCCTCCGTCTGCCCAAGAAGTCACGGGGCAATAATTGTGTTGACCTTTAGAAGCTACATGGAATCCTATGTACCTCTATGGCCTGAAATTTATCCAGTAGCCATCAGCTACAAACTGCAGGGATGAAACCACAGGGAACTCAGAGAAGGGAATCGGAAGAGACAGAGTTTCTTGACCCTATGACCTGTGCTGGGGAACTGAAGTCAGGATTTCAGGGATTCATGAATGAAAGCATTTGTATCTACATCCAAGACTGCCTCCGGTGTGTATTCCTTAGACATAACTCAGTAGTCATTCACGGCAAATGGGTAAAGAGAATGGGAATCTTCCAGGCAGCAGAACTGGACTGTCCACAGAAGCACCATCTGTGAGTGATGGAGTCAGGACCCAAACACAGGTCTGCCCAGTCCCAAGGTCTTCATCTCAATGGTACCATGCAGTTGTGATGCTGAACAGCATCTCTCTCGCATTTGGGTCCAGATTCAAATCCCACAGTCATAAAAATCACAAACCCCATCCTCCATGAGGTCCACAGTCAGCCAGGGCTAGTGTCCTCCGTTGTCCTGGATTGCTCCTCTTCTAAACTCTTTTGAAGAGGCAGAGGTGGAGACCCTAGGCAACATAAAGAAAGCCTTTGTGCCCCATCCTCAAATGAAACATATTAACACTTGTGGAGGTTTGAATGAGAATGACCCCCATAAGCTCATATGTTTGAATACTTGGTCCCCAGTTGCTGGAACTGTTTTGGAAGCATAGGAGGTGTGGCCTTGAAGATGTGTCACTGGAGGTGGGCTTTGAAGTTTTGAAAACCTATTGCCCAAAAATCCATTGTCAGTTAGCTCTCTCTCTCTCTACCTTGAGCTTATAGTTCAGATGTAAGGTCTCAGCTACTGCTTCAAGGTCATGTCTGTCCACCTATTACCAAGCTTCCTCTCATCCCAATAAACTCTTTCTTCTATTATTACCTTGGTCGTGTTATCTTTTTTCTTTTTTTTTAAACATAACTTCTTTACTAATTATTTGGGAATTTCACTCATGCAATCCAATTCCACTTATTTCCCAGTCCCTCCATATCTGCCCTTTACCGTTACAGAATCCCCCCCAATAGAAAATTATTTTTTTTTCTTTTTCGAGACAGGGTTTCTCTGAGGCTTTGGAGCCTGTCCTGGAACTAGCTCTGTAGACCAGTCTGGTCTCGAACTCACAGTGATCCACCGGCCTCTGCCTCCCGAGTGCTGGGATTAAAGGCGTGCGCCACCATCGCTTGGTTTTTTTTTTCCAAATAGAAAATTTTTTAAAAATTAAAATGACCAGGCAGTGGTGGCACACGCCTTTAATCCCAGAACTCAAGAGACAGAGGCAGGTGGATCTCTGTGAGTTTGAGGCCAGTCTGATCTATAAAAGCTAGTTCCAGGACAGGCTCCAAAGCTACAGAGAAACCCTGCCTCGATAAATAAATAAATAAATATAAATAAATAAATAAATAAATAAATCAGAACCAGATCAAACAAAACACTTTTCTGCTCCATCTTTCCCACCTCTCCATCACCTCCTCATTCATCTTGGTGGCACTGGTAGCCGTGCTGTGTCACACAGTGAACCCTTTTGTCCTGTCAGCTCTACTTATACATGTCCATTGCAATGAGTCATTGGTCTGGTTCAAGGCCTCTGGTTTCTGGTACACCATATCACTGGACCCTCTCTGAGACTTCTCTCAGACATCCTGCGGTTACCCTGAGACATGGAGATCCTGCAGGTAGGGTAGGCCAACCCAATGCCCTGAATGTGAGCCTGGCTGGTAGTTGAGCTGGTCAGCTCTGGCTACTGGGGCTGCCCCTTTCAGGTTCATGGTGGAGCCAGTTCTCCTACACCCATGCCATCAATGCCAGCTCACCCATGCCCAGGACATTGTGGCCAGCTCTTCTGTGAGGTTCAGGGTCAGTTCTCTGGATGCAGTGCCCAGTGAGGAGCAGGGCTAGCTTTCCCAGGGCCAGCAAAAGGAAGAGCAGGCTCAACGTGGTTCTCAGATTTCATTATACATGGTTCTTATGGTCTTTTGTGGTAACACAGATCAAGAACATCAACACAGACACTGGCTACAATATGGCCATGGACCCAGACATGGCTCTCAACTACAGCTCTGGCCCAGATGTCATCATGGAACTCAGTGGCAGCACAGACCACTCGGATCAGCATGGCCCCAGCAGCAGCAGGGCACTCAGACACCAACATGGTCACATGTGGTAGCCCAGACCTTGGCATCCATGAGGCCTTTGATGGCAACATGGGCCATGGACATTAACAAACACCCTGGCTATAGTAGACCACAAGGTTGTGGTATCTTATTACAGTAATATAAAACTAACTAAAACAACTCCTTTTCCTGTTTGAAATTCCATGTTCTAAGGAAAACCAAGTGTAGGGTCTTTGAAAATGAGTCTGGTGAGTGTGAAGTTGAAATCATGACAATTACCTCCAGAAGAGGCCAAAACCCAAGAAATAGAATTGTGGGAGATAGAAGAAAATGCTCAGCAACTTCCCCTTACAGTTTGTCTTAGTTTGAGTTTCTGTTGCTGTGAAGAAACACCATAACCACTGCAATTCTCATAAAGGAAGGCATTTAATTGGGGCTGGCTTACAGTTCAGAGGCTCAGTCCATTATCATCATGGTGGGTTGCATTGTGGCCTACAGGCAGACATAGTTCTTAGTGCCCATGTCAGAGGAGCAGCAGGTGGTCCTGTTCAAGAGGCTGTCCCACCAGGAAACAAAGCTCTGATAGGTGAACCTCAGATAGGCAAGGCCCCAAGGGCTTTGGCCCCAGAATGTCTTTTGCTACTGTTGTACCTTGATACATTTGCTGCTGCCATTTTTTTTTCTGGTATCAGGTATGATGTAACTGAATGTGGGGAGATCCCCACTGCCTTTAATGTAGTGTGATTATCTCATGGGAGCATCCTGTGCTACTGGGCACTTTACCTGTGAATTATTATGGAGATGATTTCCTCTTAGGCTTTACTGTTTAAAGTGTAGCCCAGTCCCCTGATAAAACAGAGACTGCAATGGATAGAAAAATGAGAACAAAGTGTGGAACATCTACACGTTAGAGTACTACTCAGCAATAAAAAACAATGATGTCTTGAATTTTGCATGCAAATGGATGGAAATAGAAAACACTATCCTGAGTGAGATAACCCAGACCCAAAAAGATGAATATGGTATGTACTCACTCACTAGTGGATTCTAGCCATAAACAAAGGATATTGAGCCTATAGTTCACGATCCTAGAGAAGCTAAATAATAAGGTGAACAGAAAGAAAAACATATATAGATCCTCCTGAAAACTGGAAGCAGACAAGATCGCCAGGCAAAAGCTGGGAACATGGGGGTGGGAGTAGCGTGGGGGGAAGGGGAGAGAGGGAGAGAGAAGGGAGAAGGGGAGGACTGGAGAGAGCTCGGGGGACTGGGATGGTTGAGATGGAGGAAGGGCGAATATGGGAGCAGGGGAGAAGATATCATTTTAGGGTTGGCAAGAGACTTGGCTCTAGACGAGTTCCCAGGTGTCCACAGGGATGTCCCCAGCTAGGTCCTTGGGCAGTAGAGAAGAGGGTGCCTGAACTGGCCTTGTCCCATAGCCACACTGATGAATATCTTGAATATCACCATAGAACCTTCATCCGGCAATGGATGGAGATAGAGACAGAGACCCCCATCAGAGCACTGGACTGAGCTCCCAAGGTTCAGATGAAGAGCAGAGGAGGGAGAAGGTGAGCAAGGAAGTTAGGACAGCGAGGGGTTGGTCCACCCACTGAGACAGTGTGCCTGAGCTAATTGGAGCTCACCAAAGCCAGCTGGACTGGGACTGAATGAACATGTGATCAAACCGGACTTTCTGAATGTGGCTGACAATGGGGGCCAACTGAGAAGCCAATGATAATGGCACTGGAATTTGTCTCTACTGCATAAACTGGCTTTTTGGGATCCTAGTCTATTTGGATGCATACCTTCCTAAGCCGGGATGGGGTGGGGAGGACCTTGGACTTCCCACAGGGCAGGGTACCCTGCCTTCTCTTAGGACTGGAGGGGAAGGAGGAGGGTGAGTGAGGGATTGAGAGGGGAGTGGGAGGAGGGGAGGAGGCAGAAGTTTTGAATGATATTATTTATAAAGGGATAAAAAAAAGGATGAAAAAATGAGAACGAGGAAGTGCTACCAGCTAGTTTCTCTTCAGGAGCCATATAGACTGTGTGGCTAAGGTTAAGGATTCAGAAGCACAATTGCGTTCCAGAAGCGAAGTTGGCTCAAGTTCTTTTCATTTTAACACTGAATGATGTGTTCATGGGTTTCGGTGTGCATGGTAGCTGAAACAAAGCTTTAAATATGACTTAAGGTTAAGTCAAGATGCTTTTGTTAATAGCTTTGAGGTGAAAAACCTGGGGAAACAATCTAAAGGTTAGAAGAGCACATGGTTGAATGCGGGACTCACTGAGATCAAGGAACAAGAATACAGCAGCCCAGTTATTATTAGCTGACAGGCCTTTCTTGTTAGGATGGGTTGGCAATCAAAGATGATTAATTCCTTGTGCTCACTTCTGCCCTTGGCTTTCTGATATGACTTAATAAAAAAAAAAACTGTGGATGAATAGGTATGCACCCTGAGAACTTAAAATAGAGCTAACTTGTTGTTTCTCATATATACAAGCTTAGCTTTCTGATTCCTTTGATATTTTTTATAAGATTGCCTTTTGTGACAAATACTAAAATAATGGATCCTTTCCTTGTAACCACAAAATGCAGCCTGCCAGCCTTCACTCTGTTGACCTATAACAAGTTGCTTGGGTATGAATGTATGTGGGTTCATGGGACAACTTGTTTATCGCCTGTCATAAATAAAATATTTAATTATGTAAGGGAGACAAAAGTATGCTGCCTTTTACTTTCATTCACTGTAATCATTCAGTTGAAAATAGAATGTAACCATAGTGTAATTTTTATACTACTTGAGAAATTTTTGCTGGGGTATATAAGCTGCAAGGGAAAAGGAAAGTTAGAAGGAAGACATCAAGAGAGGCAGAAGGGATACATCTGGAAGATATCAAGAGAGGCAGAAGGGATACATCTGGATAGAGGGAAGAAAAGAGCAGACAGAGAAAAGATGATAAAGGAGTGGGGATTCCCTTTTTCACTGGCCCCAGAGAGTTCAGTTTTACTTCCTCCGATAGAAAAGTCAAGTTGAGTCAGCCGACTCCTGACTCTCCTCCAATCCCTGAGCTGCTAGAGGCTGGTCCTCGTAGCAGCAATACTTGGTGCTGGAGAAGGAGCTGAGATTTCTGCATCTTGATCCACAGGCAGCAGGAGACTATGACACACTGGCAAGACTTAAGTTTCTGAGACCTCAAAGCCCACCCCCACAGTGGCACATCCTCCAACAAGCCCACACCTACTCGAACAAGGCCACATTTTCTAATTGTGTCACTCCCTATGGGCCAAACATTCAAACACACGTGTCCATGGGAGCCATAACTATTCAAACCACCACACCCCTATAGTAAGTGTCTCCCAGAGAGAGATCTGGCCATTCTTTATACATCAACTAATTTCTGATATTCAAATTAGATGGAGTACAAGAGGAGATACATGGTTTTTATCTAAACTTTTAAGAGGTATAATATTGAGTTAAAAGATAGCCTTTTGCTGATTGGTAGTGGTGCACACCTTTAATCCCAGCACATGGAAGGCAGAGGCAGGTGAATCTCTGAGTTCGAGGCCAGCCTGGTCTACAGAACAAGTTCTAGGATAGCCAAGCTACACAAAGAAACCCTGTTTTGAAAAAAAAAATAGCCTTTTATTTGGTTACCATACGTTAACTACATACCATGAGTTTCACTGTGACATTTTCAAAGATGTAGATAAGGTATTTTGTTTAGATTTACCTCCCCTCACATTCTTTTTTTTTAACCTCCCCTCACATTCTTTTTTTTTTTTTTTGAGATAGGATCTTTCTATGGAGCCCAGGCTGGTTTTGAACTTACAATCCTCCTGCTAACCTCCAAGATGCTGAAATTGCAGGCATGCTCCAACATAGCTGGCTGGAAGTATATTTCTGATATACAGTGAGTGAGTAGACTCACTGCAAGAATTCTAGAATGACTTTATATTTTAGAATGGTTTAACACCAGGAAATCTATCAGTGTAATTCATCATAGCAATGGGTTAAAGAAAAAGTTTGTTATCTGTTTTGATGGGTGGCAGAAAAACAGTATAAAATTAAAAATTTTAAGCCTAAATTTGGTGAAGCACATAACCAATAACAAACCCTTTGATGTAAAAGTACAGTCTAAAGTTCACAGCCCAGAGGAGTGCTGCTGCCACCATTCTCCAAAATTGGGGTTCTAGATTTTTATTTATAGATTTCTGCTCTCAAATGAAACTTCAACTCAAAAAACTACTAGAACAAAAATCACCCAGTATCACAGCTGGATAAAAGCTAAGTATACAAAATGCAACCCTTTCCTTTATAATAGTAATAAGAAAGTAAAAAAAAAACATGATGAGATAGTAGAACCCTCTCAAAACACATAATACACACCTTACAAGCACACACATATACAAAACATGTAAATACATACTTATATGCAAACACACATATTCATGCACAAATACACACATACATATACACACACTCATATACAAATACACATACATATATACACACATGCACACATAAACACACATGTGTAGTGGGTGGCTACTTGTTGGTTCCTGGTCGCCCAACTAACTTAGACCTGAAATAATTATAGATGACTCTTTATTTATCTATAGTTCTTAATTATACATTAAATTTTTAAATGAGCTGCACAAACACCTTAATCAAAAGCAGAAATATACATATAATATATTAACCTTAAATTTGTATCAGTAAACAAGATCCATACCAATGCAAGTCTCTATAGCACATCCTCCTTTAAATGTAGACAAACATTGATAGACAATATTTGGGAATACAGCATAGTTCTGCCCAATCTTCTTCCTGCTGTTTATTGGGCAAAGTAATTTTTGGGGGGACGTTCACAGTGACCTTTCAGGGGATCTTGACCCATCAAACCATATTAGCCTGGAATGAATCCACAGGTTCTCATCCTCTGTGGAAACTAAAGAAGAACCTCTTTTTCAAAGTAACATGTCCTTAGACCCAAATTCTGAAGTCAGGATACCTTTATAATATACATGCTGGCTTAGCTTAGCACCCATACAATGAAATGTCTCTCTGTACTTAGCTTCTTCATAGTCAAAAAGTTCAAAGAAAACATGATAATTTACATAATCCAGACTCTCTGTGTATAGTCCATCTTTACGTGGCTTCTTTTTCTTTACTCCTTTTAATCTATTACTGTCTTAATCCTGTGTCTTTAAAGACTTTGCTTTTTTAACAATTTACTTCCTTTTTAACTCTGTATACTCTTTTTCTTCTCTCTCCCAAGCCTATGTACATTTATCCAACACTGTGACCCATTTAGAGTTTTTTATGTCTGAATCTGTTCTTATTGCATCATCTGTAATTCTTTAGTGTCTTGAAGATCTTTTAAAATGGTAGATAGCTTGGTTGCGATTGCTCTGGATCCTGGCTCCACCTCTCTCCACTTTCAAAATGATAGAAGTACCATTACTGCCAGCTCTGGGGCCACCAGGTAGGAGCCATGCTCAGAACTTTAACTCTGAGAATGAGTGTGCAGCACATAAACCCTTTTTAATCTGAGTAATAGCTAAATAAGCCCTGCAGTGCACTGCTCGGCCTGGAAATATCTCTGTGTATGGAGGCAGGAATCTGCCATGCTCTCCTGCTACCAATGAATCAGGAAAACTTCCCTTAAGGGAGCTGCAGTACACTGTCAGCCAAAAAAAAAAAAAAAATGAGGCTAAACTTTGTTTTTCTGTGTCTAGAGTAATTTTTTAATATTTTTTTAGGTTTTACATATATTTAGTCCACCACATTGGTGCACCAAAAACATGCAAATACATACTCATATACAAACACACATATTCATGCACAAATAAACACATACACATACACACACTTGTATACAAACACACACATACATATATACACACATGCATACATAAACACACATGCACACACAAACACTGAGAAACACGCATATACACGTCAGTATATACATGTTCATACACAAACACACAGAGACATCACACACACACAAAGTTCCCTGGTGCTATCCCATAGCCTGAGTGATTTTATTGCCTTGCCTTTACCTTCCATTTTTGCTGCCCTTTGCCCTTTGCCTTTGCTTTGGCCTTTGCCTTGCAGTACTGGGACTGAACTTGCACTAGGCAAATACTCTACCACTAAGCTCCACACAGCTCTGATGCTATCCAATTTATAAATCACTGCTCATATAAATTCTTTTAACATCTGCAGCCACCTCTCATTGCTACAAGAGCTTAGGAATTGTCTGGCTCGAGTCCCAGCTCCCCTGTCACTGCAAAGGAAGCTCACTAGAGATGGCTGCATTGCCTGACTGCCTACAAGCCTGGAAAAAGATGGATAAAGCCCTAAATCAAACCCAGTCCACTCCCCTCCATGATATTTTATTACTTTCACTGGAGGATTTTAAGTGCCAAAAAAAAAAGGAATTCAAAATGCCCTTTGACAGAGAGGACATAATTCGCAAATGCCACCAAGATTAGAACAATATGCGATTGTTTTCTCATGGACCTTTAATTGTTTTTGTGAAATAAGAGTCTACAGGGTAGAACAAATGGACCATCCTCTTCCATCATGACAAATTGCTGGCAATTAGTGCCTTTCAGCAGTCATTATGCCTTTTCTGAGACAATAAAACCTAGTGGCTGTGATGCGTGGCTGCAGACCATCAGACATCTCTGTAAACTCCCTAAAGTGTCAGCTGAAATCTGGGCATGGGTTTGCAATTATAATGAAAAAACATTTGAATGTGAAACTCTCTACCTTCCACCATCTGGACAAGATTCTTCATTAAATGTGTTCCTGGCACTGAAGGATCTCAAGATAATTTGTTTGGGAGAGAAGAGATAAACCCGTGGCTCATACACCTGGCTGCACAGGCTTCTCATCCTTCACTTAACAGCAGCCTGATGAACAGGAGAGAAGTTTAGATGTCTCTTTCTGGGACATCTGAAGAGGCAGGCTAGAGAGATGAGGACCGGGGAGGGGGGGTGTTCTCAGAGGAGGTAAAGAGTTAATAAACATCGTCACTCTAGGAATAACAAGTCCAAGAAGAGATTAGGATAAGACCGTCACGAGATAAGCATCAAGTTTTCATGACTTCCACAATCCTATCCCCACTGATTCTTTACAAGCCAATACCACCTTCTTCAAAGAAAGGAAGGACACTCTCAGCACACTGCAGATCACAGAAATCTAAATCCCTTTGCTCCCTTTGCAGAATTTACTCCCTTTTCAGGGGCGTAGATGAGATGTAGTTTTAATGACGGTTCATGGCTTTTTCTTTGGGGGAAATCACTTCTTTTCTACTTCTCAAAAGGCAAGGTCTGACAGATGTGTCTTGCCCTCAAGTTGAGACCATGAATTTCCTAAGAGCAATTATGCTTGCCCCCTCCTCTTTCTCTGTCTCTTTCTCTGTCTCGCTGTCTCTCTGTCTCTCTCTCTGTCTCTCTCTCTGTCTCTCTGTCTCTCTCTCTCTGTCTCTCTCTGTCTCTCTCTCTCTCTCTCCTTTTCCCCCCACACACACCTTAGCCACAATGTCTAGACCAGCATAGACTGACAGAAGCCTAAGGTGCTCACCATTTCCCAGGAAGCCCCTCAATGAGAGAGGAGTCGCCCTCTATCACAGAACTTTTCCTACCAATGAGGGCAAAGGCAGGGAAGCTTCCCTTGTCAGATGGGCAGTCAGTCAGCTGCAGCAGATCTGTCTTCACTGCCCCTCCTTTCTGCTCCCAATTCAGGAAGAACCAGACTGGGGAAGGAGAACACGTGCCCAAGAAGAAATCACATGCTCCAAAATGCACACATAATGTAGGCCCTGGATCAAACTCTCGGGGTAGAGGAGGAGGAAGAGCTCAATGACTACAGGTTTGCGTTTTACCCTGGACTGGGAAAGGGAGAAAGTAAGAAGAAGTTTGGAAGTTGGCCTTTGTGTTATTAAGGGACAGGAAAGGAAATTGACAAAGTATGGCTGGAGACGAAGACGGAAAAGACAGAAAAGCTATTTCTTGTTCATGTCTCCAGAGCATTTCTATTTTTCGAAGTATTTTTCCACAAAACAAAGACAGCACAGGAAAACATAAGGGCCATCAAAGGGCTGAAAAATATAAATAAACCCCTCTGGAGGAAGCACATGGACACTTGAGGTTACTACAGAGAGCAGGTCGAAGAACGTCCCACCCAAAGACTGCAGACAGGTAAGGCTAACCCTGAGAGGCCACACAGCCCAAAGGAGCAAAAGATCAAGTGCAGAGAACAAGCAATTGGGGAGACTCACCAAAGAAAAGTATTTCAAATTACTCTACCAAAACTAACAAGGGAGTGTCAGAGGCACTGAGGGAGGCTGAGTTGTTGTTGTTGTTGTTGTTGCTGTTCAATTAATTCTGCTAATTTATGTCTGTGTGAGAAAAGTGTATGTATGTATACATGTGTGTGTGCCTGTCCCCATGGAGTCCAGAAGAAGAAGGGTTCTCTGGAGCTAGAGTTACACACAGTTGTAAACAGCCCAATGTGGGTTTTGGGGACCAAACTTAGGTTGTTTGGAACAGTACTCAGTCTTAGAGAGCCCCAAAGAGAATGTTTGAGACTGATGGAAATATTCTCCATTGTAATGAAGATGGTGTAATACAACAGACTGTACACCTAAAATGTGTGGTTTCATCACAAGTAAAACCATATGATTTATTTTTATTGTGTGTGTGTGCCTGCGTGTGTGTGTATGTGTGTGTAGATGCATATGTGTATTTGGGTACATATACTCATATGAGCACATGTATGTAAAGCCCAGGGATCAACCTTGGGTGTCATTCCTCAGGTGCTGTTCTCACCTTGGTTTTTTGAGGCAGGGTTGCTATGGGACAATGGTCTCTACCCTGTCAATTGTATTTTAAAGAACGCTGATTGGCCAGTAGCCAAGCAGGAAGAAGAGGTGGGGCAATGAGAACAGGAGAATTCTGGGAGAGGAACGAGTCAGTCTGCAGTCGTCATCCAGACACAGAGGAAGCAAGATGTGACTGCCTCACCAAAAAAGGTACCAAGCCACGTGGATAACACAGACAAGTATTATGTACTAATATAAGGTATAAGAGTTAATAAGAAGCCTAAGCTACTAGGCCAGTCAGTTTATAATTAATGCAGATCTCTGTGTATTTCTTTGCGGCTGAACAGCTGTGAGACTGGGAGGGACAGAAAGCCCAGTCAACACAAGGTCTTTCCTGACCTGGGGGTTAGAGGTGAGTGTAACCACACCTGGCTGTTATTATATGTTATTGGAATCTGAGTGAGATCCTCGATTTTGCAAGGCAAGTTCTATTCTGGCTGAGGTTATCTCCTGGCCTCCTTCAGTTTATTTAAAAGAAAAACTTAAGAGGCATATTACCTATATGACAGGCTTGGGTCTTAGGTAATTCCTGATTCAAACAGTTTCCATAAGAAACAAACTTACAGGACAAGGTGGAAATGTGACCATTAGCTGGCTATTCCATAAGTTAAGGTATGTTTGCTGATCAGGGTGGGGTAGTGATGATCCTGTGTTACATTCAGAAGGGCAGCTATTATGTCCTAGTGAGTCTTCCTAAAATATTTACAGATGAGGGCCAACAAGATGGCTCAGTGGGTAAAGGCAGGTGTCCCCAAGCCCAACAACTTGAACTCAATCCCCAAGAATCATGTGACAGAGGGAGAGAACCAACCTCTGCAGGTTGTCCTGGCCTCCACTCATGCTCCGTGATTTGCACATAGCCATGCACACAAAAATACATGCACACATACACACATACATAAAATGTATTTAAAAATAAAACTTTTGCAAATGAAAGTAGATGACATCTGGGTTCAGTGCAACATAACTCAGGAGACAAAGGTAATAAATGGAGGTATAGAGAGCAATAAGATTTACCACAAGTTAATAACCGCATGGAGCATAGATGAGGTTCATTATATTCTTCCCTTATTTTTTTATGTCTGAAATTGTCCATATTAAAAACTTAAAAGCAATTGCATGTTGATATAAAGACCAAGAGAAAATTCAATAACATTAAATCAATAGTGGTTTTTAGAATTTGAATTCATTTCCATTTTTTTCTTTATAATTGTATGTGTCTCCAAAATATTTTTTGGAAAATCAAACTTGGTATTATTTTTACTCTTTTAATCTCCCCTGTCCTTTAAGATATGATTCAAGTCCTCTCCCCTCCAAAGCAAGCACCCACACACACACCAGCAGCTTCTCCCTGCCCAACGCTGGCATCTTCACACACCTGGGAAATCAGGTCCTCTCCTCAGCCCTCAGGGTGCTCTCCCCTTGGTAGTTTAATACCACAAGCTCATCTCTAGGCATACACTCAGGTTTAACTCTGCCAGAAAGTCTCATGGACCTCAGAGAAGACATTATCTGCATACTTCTAACTTACTAAGGTGAAAGGTTAGTGTTAACCAAGAGAAAGTGAACCCGAGGTTGAGTCCAGAAGAGGCCAGACAAGGAGTTTCCAGTGGGCCTTCCACTGTGGCCATGAATGCAGTACTCACTTCTCCTGGTCATGGAAGGTTACATAAAGCACTGGCAACTGGGAAACTCCCGAGTCTGTGTCCAAGGATTTAATGGAACTCGGTTATATACAACTGTGTGGCTTACCTTCACGTCCAGTGCTTCCAGAAGTCAAGCTAATAAAATACTTTGTAGCCTGAAACTGGCATCATTAATCACACTGAGCCCAAGTGTGGTGATGCACACCTGTAATCCAAGCATGTGAGAAGCTAAAGTCAGAGAGTCGTGAGGTCAAATCCATCCTGGACTATACAGCAAGTTCAAGGCCAGACTGGGCTACGTAGTGAAAACCTGTCTCAAGATTAAATAAGTAAATAAATAAATCACACAGTGTTATGATCTGAATGCTTGTCACCCCATGATCCACACATTGAAACTTAATCCCCAGTGTAATAGTATTAAGAGGTGTGGCTTTGACCTAGGCTTTTCCTCAAGTATAAGATTATTGTCCTTTGTAAAGGTGGCTTGAGAGACTCTTTCCATCACTTCAGCTATGTGAGAACACAAGTACCATCAATGAAGCAGACAGTACTCCCTGGTCTTCCAATAGGCCTTGACCTTGGTCATCCCAGCCCCAGGGCTGTGAACAAGGAATTTCTGTTGCTTATAAGCAAGCTAGCCCAAGGTGTTTGGCTGAGGCAGCACAATGAACAAAGATACAGTTAACACAAAACACTAGGTATCACTCAAGGACCCAGGTGAGCACACTTCTATCCAGCAGGTCCCCTAGGGACTTGGCGGTTAGTGGCCAGGTCAAGGGTCAATTCTTTGTTGGAGTAAGGTTAAACCAGTCTATATAAATGTTTTCCTGCCAGATGGTGGTAGTGCACGCCTTTAATCCCAGCACTTGGGAGGCAGACAGGTGGATCTCTGTAAATTCAAGGTCAGCCTGGTCTACAAAATGAGTTCCAGGACAGCCAGACTTACACAGAGAAAACCTGTCTCAAGAAAACAAAAAAACAAAACAAAAAGTCTTATCTAGATTTCAAGCCCTGAAGAGCAGGAAAACAATGAAGGTGTCCATCCTACAGAGGACAGTGTTTCCTTGAGAACTTTACCCCAATACTTGCTGAGAGAAGGCCAAAAGCCAACTGAGTCTTCTGGAAGAAGAGGGGCAATGGTAGGCATGGACCCAAAGATAGACAAGACTTGGGAGAAAGTGGAAAGAAAACAGTTCAGAGAACTGAGCAATAGGAAACTTAAGGAAAGAATTCAAAAGCAGGTGGAGCAATGCTGCTTGAAGTGAGGTCCGCAAACCAGCCTCCGCCCTACCCGGGAGCTCATTGTGGAAGCGAAGACTGGGACCCATCTCATAACAGACTCAAGAGGAGTGGAGTAAGATGGAGAGTGTGTGACTCAGTAAGTCGTCCGGACGGTTCTAGTCCACATTAACATTTAAAGGTCAAGAGAAGTGGGTAGCTATTGAGGGAAAGTCAATTCTTCTGGGACATGGCTGTTAGCAGGCTCTCATGCCTCAGTGGATGGTCCCACACCGTTGTACACATGGGCAAGGCTAATCGGACTCAGTGGGCTGTCAATAACAACAAGAGTTAGAGAACATGAAATTGGAAGGGAGATTGGTAGGAGCGCATGGGAAGCTGGAGAGAGATGGTGATGGATGAATGGCCTGATACAATGTATAAATGCATGAAGTTTTTGAAGAAAAATACATTTTTAAGGTGAGTATTCTGGAACTGTCCATGGAAGGAGTAGAAGGATACGGGAAGTGAATGGGCTTTAGGAAAGGTTCCAAAGAACAATGCATTCTATTTCCTCCCTTAAAACTTCTGGTGTCAAATTTGGGGTTGGTCCCTCATATCAACTAGAGATCCTGAAATTTAGTCTGATTCTAACACTCTCCGTCCAGAGTTACTCGCAGGCTCCACATGTTTTAGGACTCAACCCCCAAGTCTGCCCTGGGCTCAGAAACCAGTTTTAAGTTTTGGTCCCCAGGTCATCCACACTTCTGTACAAATTAGCCACCAGGTATGGGTTCTCATGAGCCCTCCTCAGGTTAGACAATCATTCCCTCAGCTCCCAGGAATACATCTCAACTAGATTTACTGGTTTATTATAAGAGACGCAATCCAGACACAGCCAAATGGAAGGATGCGCAGGGCAAGGTCCTGGAGACCATGTCATTCCCATTACTTCCCCAAACCACGTTCTAGGTACCTCTTCATGTCTAAACTCCATTTCTCAGGATTTTTAGTGGAGGTTTTCATCAGGTAAATATGATTAATAAAAACCACTGTTAAATAAACTCGACCTGCGTCTTTTGCATAGGAGAGAAAGAATCGATGAAAATCTCAACCTTCCCTTCCTGCTCCAGTCCTACTTGTGACCAGCCCTCTCCTTGAAGCTACAAGTAACCTTATTAGTTCACAGAGGACAGTCATCATTACAGACATTCCAAGAAATTTAGGAGTTCTATGACAAAAGCTAAGGACAAACACATATTTCTTTTTATATCACCAGAACCCATGAAGAGTAGGTCGCATAGTGAGACACACGGCCCCTTAAAGATAGGGACATCCACCTCCTCCCAGCCTCCCATTTCCCTCCCCCTCCTCCCACCCTTCCCCCCCTCCTCCCACCCTTCTCCCCCTCCCTCTCCACTCCAATGGGCAGTCAGGGTTCCCTGCCCTGTGGTAAGTCCTAGGTCCTCCCC
>NC_022015.1:21651057-21654949 GCF_000317375.1 Microtus ochrogaster | reverse complement strand
AGAACCGGGTCACCTGGTCACCTTTCTCAGGGGACTCTGAAAGAGTAAGGAGAATGTTGTCATCTTTTGTTTAAAACATACAACTTATATAAATTGTATATTTTAGCTGGGAAGAACTATCTAAATGATTTGATAAACCTGTACTTTAAATTGGATCAGCAACTACTCTTTCAATTGATAAGATGTTGAGAACTTGTGCAGTGTATGACGAAGACACAAACACAATAAAATCCTGAAATTTTCTTTCTAAAAAAAAATAGGGACATCCATGAGAATCTAGCCCATGACCCAGCTTCACTCAGTCATCTGAAGCCCCAGGAGTAAATAAAGCTGTTAGTCGGCATGGCTAGACTCAAGTGAAAAGCAGGGGGCAGAGATGTGTTAACCCGTACAGAGCTAATAGGGCTGAAGAGTGGCTCCATGGTTTAAGCGAATTGTACTATTCTTGCAGAAGACCCAAGTTCAGTTCTGACCACTGGTGTCCCTAGCTCAGCAGTCACCTGTAACTACAGGAGAGTCAAGGATCCCTCCAGCACCTGTATTCACATGTACAAACCCACACCCCAGACACACACACACATGCACAATTAAAACCTAGAATGTTTAATTTAAAAAAAGAACAGAGACCATGTCAAGGTCTTTTAGCTTCCACAATGAATCTTGCTACCCAATAGCTCCATCAAGGTCTCTGCTGTGTCTCCTGGGAACCAAAATAGGCTCCCAGCAAATATAAGACTCTGATCTCTCAAATCAGCAACAGAATACAAATCACAGGTAAATCAACTTAGTATTATTTATGAAAAATTAAGGTGCAATGTTTTATAAATTGCAAACCACTATCGGGCTTGAATTTATGGCTTGGTTTAACAGCTCAGTCCTCTCTCTCCTCAGGTTCTCATTTTCATCCTGTTTATTGGGAAGAAATAGATGGGAGTGGGCCAATTTCCATAACAATGATCTCTCAGCCTGAAGATGCTCTTAATCAATGAGCTGACAGCATAATGTAGGCTCGTTAGAGCCTTCAAAAACAATAAGCCCTAGCCAGGGATGGGACTCTGCCCGAGCTGCAATCGAGAAAACTACAGACGATAAGATGGAAACAACGACAGTAAAAACAGAGCTACAGCCAACGCTCTCCTACAAGAACCGTGTAGAGGTGGAGTTGGCATTTCGCTGCCCATCACCAACTCTGCAAGCATAGCAGGTCTCTCACTCATTGTGATTCTTAGAGAAACAAAAATGAATAATGACTCTGATGTTCTTGATGAAACTGTCTAAGACATTCATTCAAATGGTTATGTTTTCTGAAGAGGAAGAATCAGTCAATCACGGCAGGATGAACAAACATCCCAAAACTCAGTAGATGAAAACAGCAACCAGTTCTTTCTCTCTCGTGGGGTGGGGAGGACTTTGCTGTGGTAGCTGCTTTTCTCACAGCTGTGACAGAATTTCGGACAGAAGCAACTTAGAGGAGCAAGGGTTTATTTGAGCTGGAGGTTTGAAGGGGTAATGGATAACACGGAGGAGAAAGCGTGGTGGCAGAGTGCAGAGCTGGGTCCTGGAGGCATAGGGAACCCAGGCAGAAGCACAGCCTGTCAATAACCCTCAAGGCCACTCCTTCCAGCCAAGCCCCACCTCCTAAAGGCTCTACAGCCTCTCTGCGTAACACCACCACCAACGGCAGATGGAGGACAAGTGGTCACCCACATGAGCCTCTAGGGTACATTTCACCTTCAAAAGATAACAAGACCTAAGCAGGTGACTGTGTTTGTCCAGGCTCAGTAATCTGCCATTCTCCTTGGACCAGCGACTAAGTCTAGGCACAAACCTCTGGTGATTGAAGCCTAAGAAGAAGAAATGCACAGGACACTTGCCCTTGGCTTGGACTTGACACTCTGACTTCTGCCTCATTCTTGGTGACAAAGGACAGCATAGAGATAAACCAAAGTCAAGGAGGAAGAAAAGTGTGCCTCCCTTTTCAGAAGAAATCTGAAGTCCTATGACGGAATATGTGGAAACAGGAAGGGGTTCAATCTAAAACCAGAAGAGATGCATTTTCCCAGTTGTTCATGTTAACTGAGGCATCACGGGATTAAACACAGCTTTTTTTAGGATGGTATTGGGCCAGGTAATTCATTTGCCTAGCGTATACTAGGTCTGATCACAGCACAACAAAAAGTAAAGATAAACATCCCCTGAAATTAACAAAACTGGCTTGCTCCAAATTCCTCTTTCCAGCATTTTCTCCATCGATGCCCCGTCTTAACCAATCCCTCCACTAAAGTCATTCTGCAAGTCACTGGTGTCCAGAACAACCTGCGCATTGATCAGGCTTCTCAAGAACAGAACCAACAGAAATAATATATGTTAAGGAGAAGTTATTAGATTTGCTCAGGTGACATTGTGGTAATAGTCCGTCAACGACTGCCTTGCACCAGAGAAGCCGATAACTGAATATGTGCTCAGTGCATGAAGTTGGATGACTCGGCCGTCCTAGTCTGGTGCCAAAGGCCCAGGGGACTCTTGGAGAGCTATTCTGCATACCAAAGCAGCTGGACTCTACGATAGGCAAAGGAACCATCCTCAAAAGCAATAGGATAGCCTGGCCAGCAAGCCTGAAAGGTCAAGTGGTCGAAACAGCAAAAAAGCTTCCTTCTTCCACATCTTTTATCAGTGCTCCACATTTAAAGTGGGCCTCCTCAAATCAATTAAAGCAGTGGACACTCCCCATGGACTTCTCCACAGGCCACCCTGACTTAGGCAATCCTTCACTAAGGCTCTCTTTCTAGGCGGCTCTAGGTTGCATCAAGTTGCTAATTAAAACTAATCAACACATCCATAACCCAATACCCTGTTTTTAAAACTAACCAGCACACCCCATAACCCAATACCCTGACCTTGCTGGGCATGGTAGTCCTCAAGACCCAACAGCATTGACAGTACCTAGAAACTCAGTAAGGCAGATTTTAGGTCCTCATCTAAGACAGTGGGCTCAGAAACTCAGTGAGTGTGGCCTAATCACCTAGCGACTACATTTTCATGAGCTCTCTTGTGCTTAATGCCATGTTTAAATATAAATAGATGAGCTAGAGAGATGGCTCAGTTGCTAACAGCAATTGCTACTCTCCAGAGGACCCAAGTTTGGGTCCCATCCATATGATAGCTAATAACCATCTGCAATTCCAGTTCCAGGGGATCCAACATCCTTGTCAAGCCTCGTAGGGGACTATCCTCCTAGGGATTGTCTCCTAAGGGGACATGTGTATACTTGTATAGATGAAACAAAATACTTGGACACGTCAAATAAAAATAAATAAACCTTTCAAAAATAAATATAAGTGGAACTTCATTCTCTAGACACAGTTGCTTCTCTGAAGAGTTTAATGTTTCATGTTCTATGTAATATTCTTTCTCACTACCTTCTTTTTTTAAGATTTATTTATTTATTGTGTATACCATAATCTGCCTATATGTATGCCTGCAGGCCAGAGGAGGGCACTAGATCTCATTACAGATGGTTATAAGCCACCATGTGGATGCTGGGAATTGAAGTCAGGACCTTCAGACAAAGCAGGCGGTGCTCTTAACCACTGAACCATCTCTCCAGCCCTTCTCACTACCTTCTTTGGGTGTAAGAGTATCGTTGGGATTAAAGTGCAGGCTGCTCACTGCACAAATGATAAGTATTTAGCAGGTGACAGCTGGATGGAAGGAATGGGATTTATTCAAGGACTAGCAATCTTGAGACACTGGCAGGGCTTGTGACTTCAACATTCCATCCAGCAGAGCTCCAGAGTGCACAGTGCTCTCATAAGAAGGGAAAGGAAGCCGGGCGGTGGTGGCGCACGCCTTTAATCCCAGCACTCGGGAGGCAGAGGCAGGCGGATCTCTG
>NC_022015.1:21644676-21650957 GCF_000317375.1 Microtus ochrogaster | reverse complement strand
TGAGTTCGAGACCAGCCTGGTCTACAAGAGCTAGTTCCAGGACAGGCTCCAAAACCACAGAGAAACCCTGTCTTGAAAAACCACAAAAAAAAGAAAGAAGGGAAAGGAGGAGCATCCAAGAAGACCCCAACATCTAAGTCACATCTCCCTTTTTGTCTTCTCCATCACATAGCAAAGGGCTCCTGGACCAGCTCCTGCTAGCCATGTTTTGATTCCGTGCACTTCGTGTTAGTTGATACACAGAACCAAAGACCTGAAGGAAGAGCATTACAAAGCTCCTCCAATATCCTGGACTCTGTAAATCTAAAGAAATATTTAGCCATTAATATCTTAACCACTTAGATGGAGCAAAATGATGATGGAAGAGCAGAAAGGCAAAAGGAGGAGACTAATGGAAAATTCTGAAGGAACCATCGTGTTAGAGATGAACTCTGAAGGAGAGCTGAGGCCTAGGATCACGAGAGCCAGTGAGCACATGCAGAATCCCATGCTACCCTGAGAATCATGTGCAGGGGTATTCAGGCAAAACAAAGCTCTGTAAGCCTCATTCCTGCAGTCCTGCGCCCTCTTTCGGTTGGGTTTGTGAGAGGCAGCAAGCCTGTTCCTCCAATTTAAGACACACGGAGCAGTGACTTTCAACTGTCTTGCTGGTGTTACATGAGGAAGCTGTAATTCCCTGCATCAGCATGAACTGTTAAATTACCCCATCTGAACCAATCCTCGGGAAGATGATGATGCTGGACCAGAGCTTTCTGAGTCTCCCTGGAGGTTTTGCCCTGATGAGATGAAGACTCCTGCGAGGAGAAGAATCAAGACAGGATTTGTTGAACCTAAGAATTCAGAGATGCAAGCCCTGGTTAAAGCCATTACAGAGGAAAGAGCTGTGAATTTAACCATAATCACTTCCATTCCGCTCTAAAGAGATGCTAATTATGAAAATGGTCTTATAAAGAAATCAGCAGATGTTAGGGGAAAAGGCTTAATCACTTTATATTTGAAGACAAAGGAATCATTTTCTACAAGATAATGCAGATGCTAGAACTGAGTTTTTGGAGAACATTATATAATATTATAATGTATGTGTACACACAGGCATGCGTGCACACGCATGCACATACACACACACACACACAGAAACCAGGCATGATCAGCACTCTAGAGGTGGATGCAGATGATCACAAGTTCACAGTCGTCCTCACCCAGCCTGGGCTGTGTGAAACCCTGTCTCAGAAGAGTGGAGCAGGGAACAAGGGCTTGGGAGATGACTCGGTTGGTAAGTGCTTGCTGCCCAATATGAGGACCTGAGTTCAGATCACACACAATGGCTGAACATGGTAAACTCCATAGTCACTGGAGAGATGAAGACATCAGGTCCCTGGAGCTCACTGGTTAGCCAGCCCAGCTGAACACGCTGAGTTCCAAGTTCAGGAGGAAACTCTATCAAAATGAGGTTAGGAAGAACTTAAGAAGACCCTGTGTCTCAACCTCTGACCGCCATATGTATGTGTACACACACAAGCATGTACACTTGCATGCAGAGCACAGATGCACACACACGCACACACACAAACACTTAAACATTTCAGAGATTACCCATAAACATAAAATTGGGGGGAAAAAACTTTGAAAAGTAACTGATCAACAGGTTCGTGTTCAATTTTTTGTTTAAAGATATAGATTAAACATAGCAGTGGCGAGCTTCATCTGAGCTCTGTGCTCTGATAAACCACCGTGAGCCCCAACAGTTGAGAACTCCTTTAATGAGTCTTTCAGATTCCGACATAAACCATCCCTATCGTTCCAACATGACCCTTCTGTAAAGCCCCCATCTTTGAGATGGTCCGTTGTTAATGAAAATCTCCCACTTCCAGTAGAAACCCTCCAGTTGTCCTGAGTTTGTCCCGGACAGTAGGAAACCTAGGTCTCTCCGCCCTGTGTTCTCTTCCACCCAAAAATGGCAACAGTAAGGTGTGAAGTTGGCATCTACCGGACACGAGGTACAAACTAAGTTATATTCAGCAGTCATCTCAATGCCAACTTTGAACCGACTGATTTGGAATTGAGTTCCAGCCAGATGTTCAGCTGAAGTATGGGAGAACTCTCAGATTTGGGTTTTTATATAAACTCAGATACTACTTAGGCTCTTTGAAGAAGAAAGCCCTTTGGATTCATGTCCCATCTCTGATCTGGATGCCTGCCACCTGCTGGTGACTTCCTCTAGCACAGGGCACTGGCTCCTAGCTGTTTCCTGGTGATGTTAGCTAGCTTCCTCCCTGATCAGTGGGAGCCCTCCATCCCCCACACCTAGGAAGTCCTGCTGATCCTGTCTAGTGAGAAAGACAGAACATCTGCACCAACTGAAGGGCTTCCTCTTTGAAAGCTGTTGTGCCCATTAGTGAGGAATGATTCAAAGGAAACACAGGGTTGTAGAAGGCTTTTTCTTTGGGCTGCCAGCTCACACAAAAAAAATAAAAATAAAAAAATAAATGGCATGGAAACACTGTTAATTGTGAAGGTTTGAGGATGCCTCTGGTTCTCAAGGGACAACTGGGAAAGTAAAACCTTTTCAATTTTGACTGCCACAAGAAGCGAAGAGATGGGGTGAATGGGGACCACTATAGAGGTACAAAACACCAGGCAAGCTCTTGACCCTTAACCTTTAACATGACGTATGTTTTCTTCTGTATCCATCCTTGTACTTTACCAAACAGTTCTACCATGAAACATCAGATAAGGCCAAAATGCTGACAACCTGGGAGCCCCTTGGGACTAGACAAACACAAAACCTATGGATTCAAGACAGCCCCGGCTGTGAGTGCACTGTGTCAAAAGTCACAGGCAGACATAGTTATGTCCTTCCACGATATCAGAACTTATTGATAAATAAATTCATAAACTACATTGGTTTCATTGGCTGCAATTTACCCAGGAGTCTCAACCTCCCCCAATACCTGGCTGAGGTAAATATAGGTTCTTTTATTCCAATTTGAATTACTAATATTAACTATCAGATCACATGCACAGCACAGTGTGTGTGTGTGTATGTGTGTGTGTGTGTGCATATAGGTGTATGTGTTACTACAGAATGGCCACAAAGGATTAAAGGGGCTACAGCAGAGTTCAAAGAGCTCCAAATAGTCCGTACGGGGTAAGAAGCCTACGGGGGACTGATACAGATATAGAGAAGTCACTACAGTTGACCAGATAACTACAGTTGTCTAAGTTGGGAGTGCTGGTTACATTCTAGCCACATCCTAGGGTCAGAATCGAATGGAGCCTTGGGGATGCATGGAGCTGTCCAAGTGAGATATGAGACCTTAGAGGCTGTAGGAGTTAAAGACAGGTCCAAAAGAATGAAGAATGAGCAGGCAGATGAGCAGATAAATGAGAAGTCTAGATGGACAAACAACTAGATGGATGGATGGCAGTTTGAGCAGCTCACATGAGCAGTGGGGACCAAGCTGAACAGAAACCCCTGGAACATTGAGCATTGTGTCCCTGTTAGTCCCTTAACACACATGCCAGGTTGGTGGGGGCCATCACCATCACAGTGTGACCTCTTTGTGGGGTCCAAGTGAATGAGCTACCCCCATCGGCCTGGTGCGTTTGGTTAAGTTCTCAGGGCTAGTTTTTCTGGTAGGACTTTAACATTCTCCTGTGCTCGCACAGCCCAATTGACTTTAAGAAAGGCATAGGGAGTCGCTTGTTTTGCTTTTATGGACAGGTTATTTGCTACTCTGGGCCTTGTGAATACTGCTGACCAAATGATGCTATGTGCACACGGTGCAGAATGAGTCTGTCTGTGCTTTCTCAAATGGAGTCAATGCTGGCAAGGTGCAGCCTAACATAACCAGCTTTACACAATACGGAGTAACTTGGAGCAGGACACAATCTGATTCAATCATCATACAAATGACTTCTATTATATCCCAAGTCCTTTGAAATATTAAGAATAAACAGACATGGGAAGAATTGTTACTTTAAGAAGTCTCTGGTGGCCCCTTGAATCAACTCAGCTGTCAATCTGTCAGGGAAAAAAAATCACAGGACTTTCTCTTAGTTTGTTTAAAAATGTCTAATGCTAGGCTGGAGAGATGGCTCAGAGGTTAAGGGCACTGTCTGCTCATCCAGAGGACCTCGGGTTCAACTGTCAGTACTCACACGGCAGCTCGAAACTATCTGTAACTCCAAGATCTGACACCCTTACACTGATATACATGCAGACAAAACACCAATGCACGTAAAATAAAAATAAGTAAGTTGTTATGTCTAAGGCTGGGCAGCTCATTGTTAGTTTCCCACTAACTTTGCTTTGGCAATACCCAGCTGTATGCTATGGCTACTTTGAAGGGTGTTGAAGGCTGCTTTTGCCAAAAGCCAATGGCTTCTCACTTAGCCTCTACAGACTGCTAGCAAGTGATGAAAATGAGAAGCAAGGTTGCCATCTCTACCTTCATATTCGGGCTGCTTTCTTTGCTGTCTTAATCCTTGGGTCAAACTCTATTCAGCTCTGGATGAAGCCATGTTGATCACTTTAAAAGTATTTTGTTTATGACTATAATGCAGGATTAAGTTGGCCTCTGGCCTATTAGAGCTGGCAAGTGTTTCTTATACCTCTCTTAATTAGGGTTTACTCTTGCTGTGAAGAGACACCATGACCATAGCAACTCTTATAAAGAAAACATTTAGCGGTTCAGTCCATCATGGTGGGGAACATGGCAGAGTTCAGGCAGGTATGGTATTGGAACACTAGCCCAGCATCTTACATCTTGCAGGCAACAGGAAGTCAACTGACAATCGCACCAAGGAAAGCTTGAGAAAAAGAAGCCTCAAAGCCTGTCCCCACAGTGACACACTTCCTCCAATGAGACCACAACTACTCCAACAAAGCCACGCCTCCTAATAGTGCCACTCTCTTTGGGGGTCATTTCCTTTCAAATCACCACACACCCATCCTTGTGTTTTCTTAGCAGTTCAAGTAGATGCAGCCTTGACAGCCTTATCCCGGGCCCAGACCCAGTCAGGAAACCCGGACATTTATGTAAGACAGCAATGCCAGCTAGAAGGCTAGCTCAGTGGTTACTGGGTTAAGCTGGTTAAGTTGGTCAAACCTCAAGATGTTGGTGCACAAGAAGAAAAACATCATAGAAACTGTGCCCGTGGGTAGCATAACTCAACAGCCATTGGTAGACGCTGCTTCCTTCACAGAGAAAGTCACCTCTGAGCGGTATCGTCTTCCTTCTTAGGAGCTGAAATCCCAGGAAAGGGATCTGTCTGCCTTGCTCATGGCTCCTGACTTGGTCTCATTTCTATTATTTCTATAGCCATAAGAGCCCGTCTCCAGTGTCAGAGATGATTCTAGTCTGGAATATGCTACAGTAGTGGAGAAGAGAGTGGCCATCCCTAGTTAACCATCTCAGAGCACCAGAGGGATTGAGGGAGACTTCTCAATCAGTACCATTCGAGGGAGTGTAGGCTCAGAACATATTGAACCTTATCACTAGCTTCCCAGTTCTGCCATCTTCTCTCCCGGGTTAGTGACCAGTGGGGTTTTTACCTGCCACTTGGAAAGATCCGACACAACGGCTGGGGCTGGAAATGTCTGAAGATTCTGACTGGCAGAGCCAGCTCCAATCCAACAACACTACGCCAGCCTCTCTTTTGCCTGCTGTGGCCACTAGCTGCTCTTGAATGAAAATTCTTAGTTTAATCCTAGTTGAAAAGTATTTGCTGACAAAATAGTGATGGGAAGAGCAAAGCAGAGAATGTGTTTCCATGTACTGTAGAGAAACTGTAAACCACTAAATGAGACAGGTACCTTTAGAGGTAAATCCCTGGGTTAACACAGCTTCAAAATGCCCTTTCTGTTTGTTCAGCTACAAGGTAGGACACGGATGACATGCCCAGATGTGAACCCATCTGCCATCTTTATTCCGCGGGCTGAAAAGCCCTCTGTCCTCCAGTTCATCCTCTGTGCAGTGCCATGACCTTGAGCTAAACATGTCCAGAATTACAATTCTCCATCTTAGCTTTCCTTCTTGAACTCTGACCTTGAACTGAGCATGCTCATGAATGTGTTCGCCCCTAAAATTCTTTCTTAAACAAATATATAGGCTCCCCCAAATAGAATCCTCATGGTTCCTTTGTTCAAGGATGGTTCCGAAATATCCCCCTTGCTCTTCCTTGGCTCTTGTAGAAATAGGAGCGGCGGGCTGCGTCCCGGCACCCGGCCGCCCACATGGCTAGCTCTACCCGAAATAATTACACGGACACTGTGTTCA
>NC_022015.1:21639675-21641494 GCF_000317375.1 Microtus ochrogaster | reverse complement strand
CCAAGCAGTTTGTTTATTACTTAACCAATGAAATCAACAGATTGATATATGACACTCCCACATCAGGCTCTGATTATTTGACTCTGCACTTAACCAAGATATGAACCCATTGCATTAAATTACAGGGATTTCTGAAGCCAGTTGTGTACAGAAAGGAGTTTTTCCTTTGGAAGGAAAACAGTGTTAAATGTCAAGGTCATTCATTCTCTCTCTCTCTCTCTCTCTCTCTCTCTCTCTCTCTCTCTCTCTCATTTTCTCTCTGTTTCTTTGTCTCACCTTCTCTGTATCTCTGTTTCTGTCTCTGTCTGTCTCTATCTCTCTCTCTCTCTCTCACACACACACACACACAGAGAGAGAGAGAGAGAGAGAGAGAGAGAGAGAGAGAGAGAGAGAGAGAGAGATGAGGGATGCCCCTTGCAGAAAATGCCTCCCAAGAAAAACTGATGTGGGCAGGGCTATGTCTATTCAGCTCTTTTGCTGTGTTCCCCCTCCCCCATCTCACCCCCTTGTCACCTTGGGCCTGGAACCATCATGACAGCCAGGTAAAGGCTGTCTGTCTCCTCTAAACAAGAAATGACTGGTCCAACAGGTCTCCTTGAGGTTCGTGACCAGTCTTATCATCAACTTGTGTTTTGATCAACTTTGTGCCCTGACCACAGATTTCTTTCAAAAGCCCTGATAAGGAGAGATTTGTAATTGGCAGAGACTCAGGCACAGAGGTTCCCACCCATCCCAGGAGTCCACCTCACCTCTTCCCACTGCACCGGGGGCAGCTCTAGACAGACATACTCAGCGGGTGACACATATGGAAAAGCAAACCTCTCCCCAACGCCAGCTTTGGGTTAACTATCAATTCTTTATCCTTTGCTTTCTTACCTTCAACAGTCAAGATTAGCAAGAACTGCTGCTCATCAAAGAGGCTCTTTTCCAGTAATTCTCTCTCCACGCCTTATTTTAGTTTTAAATTGTCCCTGATTTCATTCCTCTTGTGGGTTGAGTGAAACCTTATATAACAACCCTGAACACAAAGTTAAAGTTGAAATTTCTCATTCAGACAGGTCATCACAAACGAGGAAGAAACAGGACAAACCACTAATGCTATCAAATGGTAAAGTAATAATAAATGGTAAAATAATAATAAATAAAGTAACAATAAATAAACAATAATAAAAATAAAATGGCTAGAGGTTAACCATCAGAAGGACCGAACAGCATCTCTTCCAGGGCATTCTAATCATCATTTAGACTGCCTCTTCAACCTCTCTTTTTTTTTTTTTTTTCGAGACAGGGTTTCTCTGTAGCTTTGGTGCCTGTCCCGGCACTAACTCTTGTAGACCAGGCTGGCCTCGAACTCCCAGAGATCCGGCTGCCTCTGCCTCCCGAGTGCTGGGATTAAAGGCGTGCGCCACCACCGCCCGGCTACCTCTCTTTTTTTGAGATAAGATCTTGCCTTGTAGGTTGGACTTGAACTCAAAATCCTGCTGCCTCAGTCTCCAAAGTGCTCGGATTGCAGGGATACCACCATGCTTGACCCAACTCTTCTTTATAATTATCAAAATCATTTCTTATGCAACAGCTGGGTAGATAGCCACACTGATCACTGAGCTGTGACCCTTTCCCTTAACAGTGCTAAATTTGAGCTGTAATTCACCTACCATAAAAACCCCAACATTGCCGGGCGATGGTGGCGCATGCCTTTAATCCCAGCACTCAGGAGGCAGAGACAGGCAGATCTCTGTGAGTTCGAGACCAGCCTGGTCTACAAAGCTAGTTCCAGGACAGGCTCCAAAGCCACAGAGAAACCTTGTCTCCAAAAACC
>NC_022015.1:21636028-21639575 GCF_000317375.1 Microtus ochrogaster | reverse complement strand
AAAAAAAAAAAAAAAAAAAAAAAAAAAAAAAAAAAAAAAACCATTGCCTTCAGCTTTTCATTATAAGTTTAACACTAACCCACCTAGACAGTGAACTTACTCACTGAACTACTTCAGGGGATAGTTGACAGCTAGATTTCTATAAGAATATCAATGTTCAAAGTTCAAAGCAACCAAGGCTGACTTTGTGACTAACCAAGACTCCTCACCTCATCTTACATTCTCTCCCTTTTCTCTCCCAGTTCTTTCCACCCCAGCTGCCTTATGCCTCTCTCTGGATAGAGCTTGCAAGACCTTTACAAGGTCATCATCCCTTGTAGGTCAGATCTCATTATCTCTTCCTGTTAAAGATGGCCAGCCCGACTCCCTGTTCACAATGCCCTCCTCACCCACCCCGTTCATCTCCCAGCCTTTAGCACAACTTACAGTATTTTAACTGATTCAATCATCTGTGTCTTTTCCAGCCTCTTCAACTCACTGGAAATGACCTAACTCCATGAAGGCAAGAACTCCATCTCTTTCAGGGACTCCTGGTACAGTTCAGGACCTCAGCAAAGCCCACAGTGAAAGAATCTGATTAAACATCTTCCTAAGTCAGACGAGTATTAAACTTAGTGGCTCGATCCTTTATCAGTGTTCCCGAACAAATCCAGGGCTGCCTTCTAAGGAAAAGTTAAGTCTTGCCATGAGCTACCTCTACGATAGGAGGACTAGCCCTATCCCACAGGCACGGGTCTCAACCAGATTTCCCTGATCTCTTAAAGGATGTTTACTCCTCCAGCCTCAGGGGCTGCCCTTCAGCAGTGTCCTGGTTGATGCTATGGAACTACATGACATCAAACTCAAAGCTACCCTGTAGCCATAAATAGCAACTCTTTCTTATCTGCAAGAAATAATTTTGATTGAAAACTGCCCAGAGAATCTGCCACCCAGTTGTCCCTTTAATCTTAAATTTAAGTTTTAAAATCTGCCAGACACTTGAAGAGAAACCTTAAACCATTTTTGCTTCTAATGTAAGTTTTTACTAAATGTTTTTCAGTATGCTCTCAACCTACATTGAAAAATAGTGTAAGAAACAACCTTGTGAAACTCATTATTACATATATTATTATATATTCTACATGAACGCCTTGGAGGATGTTATTTTCTGCACCACACTGGGCCTCCTACTGGAGACTCACAAGAGAAACTTGCCAGCAATCCTATAGCAAGAAAAGCTATGCTTTTTCGGGCCACGAGTTTATGCTTGATCTTCTTATATCTTATTTCTGTGGTTTGAAGATAAGAAGCTCATAGACAAGCTCTGAGGGCCATTTCTGAGTGCTTTGTATAGTCACCTTACTTCATCAAATTCTTCATACCCTTATTCTCCTAGATTTCAGTTTCTTTAGTCATTGAGGGTGTTCAATTCTTTCTGGAACACAGTGGGCATCCCTATAACTAGAGTTATGTTTTCCCAGTTTGATACCATGTTAATACACACACACACACACACGCATGCACACACGCACACATGTACACACACACACACAGGTGACATGTGGCACATCTGGGTAATCTGATTTAAATTGATACAGACTGTCTACCATCCCCAAGGATCATATCCGCAATTCCTGGTATTACCTCCAAAACTTAAGAGACTTAAATACAGCAAGAAATCTATGTGACGGTCTGTTGAGAAAGTCAGGCCATGATACTAGGAACAAGGCTAGAATAGAATGGTGATCCCCTTCTTTTCTCGTTGCTGTAACTCTAGTCCTGACATAAGCAACTTACTAAAGTTTTACTTTGGCTCATGGGTCACATGACCCAGTCACAGACAGTATACCATCATAGTGGGGAGGGCATACATAGAAGGGCTCCATCCACAGTGCTGGGAGAATAAGGCTGCTTGCACAGATCTTAGCAGATAAGGAAGGAGCGAGCCAGAAATGAGACATCCTATAGCCCATAAGACACACCCCTGTGGCCTTACAGCTTCCAGCTACTCCCTATACCCAAAAGATTCCACAATTTTCCAAATCAGAACCTCCAGCACCAACTGTGCACATATTTGAGCCTGCGGAAGGCATCTCACAGTCCCACACCATAGCAAGTTGTTCAATACGTGCACCAAATAAAACCCACTAGGCTCAATCACTAATTGGCAATTTTTGAAAATCATTTTATTATTAGGGGAGAGGGAAAGAGAGAATGGTGGCATGATGGGGGACAGGCCATTCCTTATGTCCAGAGACATCTATTTACCACTCATTGCCATGAAGCCTGAGAACTCTGCAGTGTCCCCTCAGCACCTGTCCCCCGCTCCCTACGAGACTGGTAAGCCTGCAATCACAGGACCCAGCCACAGACTGAGCACCCAGCCCTTCACAACAGGCCATAGCATTCCATCCTCAGCCACGGTGGAGCTGCAGGGTGGGCAATGCAAACTCTACCCAAAACCTCCAAAGTCCCTACAGATTGCTCTGTGAGATTAACACCACACCCTTCCATCTGAACACAAGGGAAAAGCGAAGGCTAGAGCCATGCTTTCCTCCTCAACCCTGGCCTTCTCTCTGTGTCAATGCAAACATTTCTCTCCTCCTCTTCTCCCAGTAGGTAACTCTCTGCCCTTCCGTCGTTGTAATGCTCGGATATGTCAGAACGCCGGATCCAACAGCCTGCAAAACACACCCACATTTGCGTGTGCTGCTAAGTGTGAGGTAGAGAAATAACCGGAGGAGAGGGCTGTGAAATGCTGTTATCAGGAGGGCCAACAGCAAGGAGACTCCAAAGCGCTAATAAGCCCTAAACACACGTACGAGCAACACTAAATGGAGTTAGTGGGTTATATGCTTGTGTACAAGTATACCTATAATAATGATAATCAAAGAAGAAGGTGTTGATAATAAGGGAGTGAGGTGGAGGCCCAGAAAGAGCTGGATAAGGAGGGGTGGAAATGAGGTAAGTACAATACTCATTGCAAAATTCTCAAAAACTAGAAAATTTAATTAAAAAAGAAGAAGGAGACTCATAAAAAGAAAATGAGAAGATCATCATAACAGGGCTGAGATGGCTCTTCTTGGTTATCAACTTGACTACATCTAGAATTAACTAAAACCCAAGAGGCTAGGTACAGCTGTATGGGATTTTTCTTGATTAAATTATTTGATATGGTAAGATCCGTCCTAAATCCAGATCTTCTGAGGTAGGAAGATCCTCCTTTAATCTGGGCCACAGCTGGTGGCAGCCTGTATAAAGGGCGTGGAAGAAGGAAGCCCTGCTCTTTGCCTGCTGCCCTTCCTCTGGCTGTCAAGTTCATTCCTCCACTGTCTGCTGCCTCTGGTTTATACTGAAGACCAGCTGGGACATCCAGCCTGTGGGTGAACAACTACCAAAGTTAGACCTTCCACTGGGGGATGACAGCCATTGCTGGAGGAGTCAGACCATAACCTGTTAAAGACTCGAATAAATTCCGTTGACAGACAGACAGATGATTGATAGATAGATAGATGATAGATAGATAGATAGATAGATAGATAGATAGATAGATAGATAGATAGATAGA
>NC_022015.1:21613895-21635928 GCF_000317375.1 Microtus ochrogaster | reverse complement strand
TAGATAGATAGATAGATAGATAGATAGATAGATAGATAGATGATAGATAGATAGATAGATAGATAGATAGATAGATAGATAGATAGATAGATAGAGATTTATTCTATTAGTTCTGTTTCTCTAGAGAACACTGACTAATACAAGGACTTTTAAGAAGCCAGAAAAAAAAATATGGTTTTTCCTTCAAACATCAGCCAAGAGGGGAAAAAATCCCAGCCTCTATCTATTACAGCCAATCCGTAATTTCATATGATTAAATCCAATGCCTAATTGGCTTCAGCCTGGTACCATTCCTGAAGACTCACTCCTCCCGGCCAACCTAAGACTTCCAGGGGCAACAGCCTTGTTTAAGCAGAATCACCCCACTCCTCCCACTCCTAATCACAAACCTAACCACAAAATCTTCTACCCTGGGAATTTAGAGTGAACCCCAGAGTCGGCTCAGCCTTCCAGGAAGGAAATGAGAGGCACAAATGTCAAGCGGCAACCCTAAGGGTGCTATGTTCCCATCATTAAGCCACATCCCTGCTCAAAGGTTCTCCCACAGGACTGGACTTGCGGAAACAGCTCCAGTGTTGGTTTCATTGCTGCTGCGGCTGTTGCTGCTGTTTTGTTTTTGTTGTTGTTGTTGTTATTTGAAGCCTGTGAGAAGTAGAACGAGAATAGCCTCTATAGGCCCAGATGTTTGAATTCTTGGTCCCCACATCGTGGGACTATTTGGAGGTGTGGCCTCGTTGGAGAAGATGCGTCATTGGGGGGCAGGCAGTGAGGTTTCAAAAGACTCACCTAAGAGTCTCAGTCTGTGTGTGTGTGTGTGTGTGTGTGTGTGTGTGTGTGTGTGTGTGAGAGAGAGAGAGAGAGAGAGAGAGAGAGAGAGAGAGAGAGAGAGAGAGGGATATGATTGTGTCTCGGGATGTAAGGTCTCATCTACTGCTCCAGCATCATGCCTTCCTCCCGCCATGTTCCCTATCGTGATAGTCATGGACTCTAACCCTCTGGAACTGTGAGCCCTGAATTAGATATTTCCCTTCACAAGTTGCCTTGACCGTGGTGTTTTAGCACAGCAATAGGAAAGTAACAAAGACAAAGCCTGCAGAGTACTTAAAAAAAAAAAGAGAGATGTCTAAGGAAGTAAAGGGATCGCTGCAGGAGCTTGAAATGATAAAAGGGATCCAAATGCATAAAACAAAACAGAGATTAAAATGTGGCCTGAAAGCAGACAGGAGGTGGGGAGATGATCCAGGGAGGAGGAAGCAGACCAGTAAGGCGGGTATGGGTATGAAGGATGGGCAGCAGAAAGAAGGGCAGTTAAAAAGAGGGATGCATTAGAACGAAGTGTAATCACACACACACCCATAGGCCAATTTGAAGGAGGCAATTCCTCGGGTGAGGGTCCCTCTTCCCAGGTGTCTCAGGTTGATGTCAAGCTGACAAAAAAACCAAGCGCATACACTCTGTCCAATTGTTCTTGCCCTCTTCCCTATTTAGACCATGAACTCTGAGGACTCTGCTTCCTAGTGTCAGCAGTGTGCACAGCTGGTTCTGGGAATTCCAGACATGTCTGCTGGGCATCTACCCAAATTTTAAAGAAGGTAAACTCTTGCTAGCCTCCAATGCAAGGCAGTAATTATTGTCAACTAAGATGTGTTCTGAACAGCTGTTCTTGTCTTTGAATCTCATTTCTCAGCGGCCAATTCCAGTTCGTTCTATTCCGGCTGCCTCGGAGTGTCTGGCATGCTAACAGCCAGCACATTTCCCATTTGAACTTGAGATTGCCCCATTTATCTCTATTATGCTGCCCTGAAAGACAAGACCACATGCATCACTGTGGTCTCCATAATATCTGGTGACATAAACACTCAATTAGGGCATCATCACATGTGTTTTGGACCTCGAGGGGTATTCAACAACACTCAGATAAGTAAGTACCTTTTACAAGGACCAAATTAAACATTTTCTGTTACCGCAATCCTCATGACAACCAGGAAGTTTTGTTATAATTTTACAGATAAACAAATTGATAAATAAGTCGAATAACTTGCTCGAATGACGCAAACAGTTAGTGGGAGAGCCCAGCCTAGGAGATCAGATTCTAAATCAGTCACTGACTCTCTCCATGGGTATACATTACAGCCAAACACAGAGAAGGTGGGAACGAGAAGAGATGTGACACAAACCCAAAAGATGGGATGTTCGTTATTTCTGACAAAAAGCAACTTAAGGACTAGAGAAACAGCTCTGCAATTACAAGCACAGGGGCTACTTATCTAGAAGACCTGAGTTTGATTCCCAGCATCCACATGAAGGCTCACAACTGGTTGCAACTCCAGTTCCAGGAAAGCTGGTGCCCTCTTCTGGCCTCCACTGGCAGCAGGCGTTAGCATGGTATCAGAAATACATGCAGGCAAACCACCCTGTCTTAGCTAAGATTCTATTGCTGCAATGAAACACTGTAACCAATGAGCAAGTTGGGGAGAAAAGGGTTTATCCGGCTTACACTTCCATATCACTGCTCATCATCAAAGGAAGTCAGAACAGGAACTCAAACAGGGCAGGAACCTGGAGGCAGGAGCTGATGCAGAGGGCTTGCTCCCATGACTGGCTCAGCCTGCTTTCTTACAGCATCCAGGACCCCCGCCCAGGGATGGCACCACCCACGATGGTCTGTGCCCTCCCGGTCAGTCACTAATTAAGAAAATGTCCTACAAGCTTCCCTACAGACCAGTCTTATGTAGGCATTTTCTTAATTAGGGTTCCCACCTCTCAGATGACTTACTTGTGTCAAGTTGACATAAAACTACCCCATGCAATTGACGTCCTCTCCTCCACTTGGCACACAAACACGTCACTGTTAAATCACAACCTTGCCTTTCTTCATTTGACCCCAGGATCTTATATTAAAAATACAAATTACTTTTAAAATTCCACCGTTTTTATGCATTCAAACAAATTAAAATTTCAATCTCCTTGAAATAGCCAATCTCTTAAAATCCAAACTCTTTTAAAATTTAAAGTCTCACAACTGTGGGCTCCTGTAAAAGCAAAAATAAACTAAATACTTTTTTATTCCAAGAGGAAAGAACCAGGACACAGTCACAAATCAAAGCAAAACCAAACTCCAAAAGTGTAAATAACTCAAAATCCAATATCTGGGATTCTCTCACCATCTTCTGGGTTCCTCCAAGGGGCTTAGGTCATTTCTCTGGCCACATCCTCTGTAGCGCTCATAGCTTGCCTTCTAGACACTGGCTACCTCCACTCTACCGCTGCTGCTGTTGTCCTGTGGTCCTGGCGTCTCCAAAATGCTAGGGTCTTCTGCTGCAACTGGGCCGCACTTTCATCAAGTTCCTCATAGGCTCTCTTCGTGGTGCCAAAGCCTCAGCTTCTCTGCATGACCACCTTCAGTCCTGGGCCATCAACTGCCACAGAGGCTGCACCTTCACCAATGGCCTCTTTTGGGCTCTCACAGCGTCAAGACTCAGCCACTCTCCATGACCCCTTCATGCTTTCAAAACCAGTACCGCCTGGGTGACTCTTATTCTACCGAGTTCAGCTGTCAGCATAAGGTATAACCTTGGCTTCCTCTGGACCACAGATTCTGTGTGCTAACTCTCAGTCCACACTTCCCAGAAGGTTTCACCTCAGCGATGCTGGTCTCTTCTCAGTCACCGCCAGTTTTTCAGCTCCAGCCGACCAGCAGTGGGTGCCCCAGCAGAGGAAAGGCTACACTTCAGTAGGTCTGGTGTCTTGGTAATCACAGTTGATCCTTCAGCCCCAGCGAACCAGAACCACAGGATCTTCAATCAAAATAACAAATGGCCCCAATGGTGTCTTTAGACTCCGCTCTGAAACTTCACAAGCCAGACCTCCATCTTCTGCACTCCCTTCAACACTCTTATCTCCCAAGCTCCCACAGAGCAGCTCAGCAAGCCCCAAACAAGAAATGAATTTTCTTGCAGAAAGTTCCAAAGTTCTTCCACAGTCCTGCTTTCTTTCTTTTTTTTTGGGGGGGGGGAGGACTGTTTATTTTCCAGTATATCTTCTTTTAATTCTTCTCTCATATAGTACATCCTGACCTCAGTTTCCCCTTCCTCCCCTTCTCTAGTCTCTCCCCTCTACCTCTCCTCTCCCCCAAATCCACCCCCTCTCTGTCTCCCCTCAGAAAAGAACGGCTCTCCCAGGGACATTAACCAAAATGTCAGCTTGCTTTCTTATAGAACCCAGGACCACCAGCCCAAGAATGGCCGCCCACAATGGCTTGGGCCCTCCCCCATGAATAGCTAATTAAGAAAATGTCCTACAGGCTTGCCTACTGCCTGATCTTTCAGAGGCATTTCTTAATTGGGGTTCCCTCCTCTCAGATGACTTTAACTTGTGTCAAGTTCACAGAAAATTATCCATCACACAACCCTACACATAAAAGAATTTCTTTTTTAAAAAAGGAAGCATCTTCAGTGAAGAGAGGTGTATTTTGGCTCACCATCTGAGGGGATATCGCCTATCATGGCAGAGAAGGGCTGGTCATGTTCAGTTCTGTGATGGTAGGTTTGTGAGGCAGCTAGTGTCTCAATCTTATTCCTACATAACAGGAAGTAAAGACAGAAAATGGGGACGAGCTTACAGGCTGGGCTCTCCATTACTCACACTTTCCACAACCTCCAAAATCAGTGTTCAAACACACACAGCATTTCACAGTCAAACTATGAGAGATGACAGGAACATTTAATCCATGGGTACCTGTTTCTTTTGTTATGTTCTTGCCATTCGTCACAAAACTAGAAACTGGAACCTGAGGCTAGAAAGAAAAGAAAAACATTAGCCATTATGACTTAGTTCTTAGCTGGAATTTGATGTAAGACAATGTGTCTAAAACCGTATTAGGAACGTCTTGATAGTTAACTAAGTCACCAGCAGCAAAGAAAATCACGTTGGGGTTTGTGCCTTTCCACCTTCTCCTACAGTGAAGGCTCCTCATCAGGATTTGTGTATTCCCTGAGACCGTAGTACAAACCTAAATCACCAAGACATGGAGGATGAGGAAGACTCAGAAAGTTCCCTCTGGGGGCAAGTGACTCTGTGATCCTCACCTCAGCTTCCACGTGGGCTGGTCTTTAGAAATTACAGTGATGTTCTAACAGATGCACAGGGAGAGGCTCATTAAAATCAAATGACAAATATTGGTCCAAACAACCGACCTCTGGGTCTTGGCGTATATAGTCTGTTTGACTGTTTCTTGCTACACTACATTTTTTTTTATGGGATCAAAAAGGAGAGAGAGAGAAATCTCAAAAGCACTGAGTACAGGTATTTTAAATTAATGAAAAGAATATATCAAAATTTAATAGGGGAAAATAGGTCAGCTCCTATTTTTCATCGAGAAAAAGGTCTCCGTAGGACAGCCTCGGAATGTACCACCCCTGAGAAAAGAAGGCTGCTGGAAAAACTGAAGCTCAAGCCTCAGGGTTTCCTCTGCCTTTGAGTTTCTGGCTCCCTAAGTGACAGGAAATGTGGTTTATTTGTAGAAATTCAATGTGGATTGCTTGAGGAAAGTTGACTTGAACAAGAATCTATCAAAATAAAGACAAATGTTTTATAAAAGGCAAGTCTACAAATGAAAAGAAATTCTAGGGCTCTGCTGGTCTGCTGAGGGTTGGTAATGGTAACGGTGAATCAAGGCAGAGCTGAGAAATATTGCCAGTTCGTGTGGATTAAGCCTTGTCTAATTAATCTTGAGAATCGAGGGCAGTAAAGGGTGCTAAAGCAAAGCCGTCCTGGTGCTCATCAATCGACTGTACTTTCTTCTCCTCCTGCTCTCAGAGATCTGCTAGAATCGCCACTGTCCCTCACTGTGTGATGTGCAAGGATGCTTCCAAAGATTATCCAAGCATCCTAAAAGTTGTCACACGGTCCTCTTGTGTCATCAGTAGCCAAAAGGCAGAGGCAGCCAAATGTCCATCGATGCGCAAATGGATAAACTCAGTGTTATTCCATATATACAGGCAGTGGATTTGTTTGGACATAAACCAAAATTCTGCCATTTGCAGGATGGATGGAACTGGAGGTCATCGTGTTAAATGGAATAAGCCTGGTGTCTTAGTTGTTGTGAAGAGACACCATGACCAAGACAATTCCTACAAAAGGAAGCATTTAACTGTAGGCTTGCTTACGGTTCCAGAGGTTAGTCCATGGTCATCAGGGCAGGAGTGGTACTCCACAAGCTCTGCATCCTGACCAGGAAGAAAGAGAGGCACCTAGCCTAGTGTGGGCTCTTGAAACCTCAAAGTCAACCCCCAGTGACACCCCTCCCCAACAAGACCTTGTTGTCATACCTTCTAGTCATCTCAAAAAGTTCACCAATGAGGAACCAAGCATTCAAATACATGAGCCTTTGGGGGCATTCAAACCACCATGCCTGGCTCAGAAAGACAAGAGGATGTGTTTTTCTCATAGAATCTGGAGAGAGAGAGGGGGGGGGAACTATTCCATAGGGCTCAAACATTTGAATGTTTGGTTCCTCATTGGTGAATTCTTTGAGATAGACTATGAGGTGTGTGGCCTTGTTGGAGGAGGTTTGTCACTAGGGCCGGGCTTTGAGGTTTCTAAAGCTCACACCAAGCCCATTCTCTCTGTCTCTGTATCTCTCTGTCTCTCTATCAGTCTCTATCGGTCTCTGTCTGTCTGCCTGTCTCTGTCTGTCTGTCTCTGTCTCTCTCTGACTTGCTCTCTCTCTCTCTCTCCTTACAACTTTCCAGTCAGATGTGAGCTCTCAGCTGCTACTCCATTGCCATGTCTACCTGCCTGCTGCCATGGTCCTGGCCATGACGATCATGAACTAACCCTCTGAAACTGCAAACAAGCCCCCATTTAAACTGTTTCTTTAATAAGCTACCTTGACCATGGTGTCTCTTTTACTAACAACTAAGACAATGTAGTTAATGAACAAAGTTGAATGCATCCAAGATATTCGACACCATGGGCTGAAGAGATGGCCAGTAGTTAAGAGGGAGTATATTCTCACAGAGAAGCCAAGGTTTGTTCCCAGAACTCACATCAAACAGCTCAAAACAGTCTGTAATTGCAGTTCCAGGGGAACTGATGCCCTCTTTTGGTCCCTTCAGCACCTGCATGCACCTGTTGGGGGCGCGCACGCACGCACGCACGCACGCACATACACACACATAAAATAAATAAATTTATGCCAAGCATAGTGAGGAAAGCCCTTTATCCCAGCACTTTGGAGGCAGAAGCAGATGAATCTCCATGAGTTCAAGGCCAGTCTAGTCTATATTTCAAGTTTCAAGTGAATCAGGGTCACACAGTAAGACCTTGTCAACAACAACAACAACAACAAAATATTCAATGTTAGGATTTGATGCACATTATGCAGTAACTACCACAACCAAACTGATGAACGCAGTTGTCATCACACACAGTAATTAGTGCATGTGTGTGTGTGCATGAATATGTATGTGGGCATGCATATGTGTGTACATGTGTTGGGGGTGAAGGCATTTAAGATCTAATCTCCTAGAAACTTCCAAGTAAACAATAAAATACTGTTGTAAGAATTTTTTCTGTGGAAGAACTAATGTCTATCCCTTCTTCATAATATGTAAACAGAGATTGCTCATTTTTTTTCCCAGCTGCCCAGACCCAAATAATCACGTAGAAACTATATTAATTACAACACTGCTTGGCCGATGACTCAGGCATATTTCTAGCTAGTTCTAACATCTTAAAATAACCCATTTCTATTAATCTATGTACCACCACAAGACTGCGGCTTACTGGGTAAGGTTCCAGTGTCTGTCTCCTTTGGGAGCTACATAGCAACTCCTTGACCCCGCCTACACTCTCTCTATATCTCTTCCAGCCTGGCTATATTCTGCCCTGCCATAGGCCAAAGCAGCTTTATTCATTAACCAATAAGAGCAACACATAAACAGAAAGACATCCCACATTAATAATGTCCCAATGACAAACCAAAGTTCATCCCAGAGAGCCAAGAAGAGCAATCTAACCGACACTTCTCAAAGGGGGAAGTGGAAATGGCTATTAAAAAGATAAAACATGTTCAATGGTTTTAGCCATCAGGGAAATGCAAATTTAAAACTACACTGATATCCCATCTCACCCCATCAGAAAACATAAGAATAAAATGCTAATGAGAAAAGATCCCTTAGTCACTGCTGGTAGAAGCGTGAGAGAGTGAAGACACCATAGAAATTAGCATGGAGGTTCCTCAAAACTCTAATAGAACTTGTCATAGGATTCGGTTATACCACCCTCCCTCAGGATCATAAGAACCCAGATAGCATATGCTGGGGACTCTGCATGCCCAGGTGTATTGCAGCAATGTTGACAACTCCCATCTTATGGAATCAGCCTGCCTGCCTGCCCACGGAAGAGCAGATAAAGAAACGTGGCCCACATACACAATGGAGTATCACTGAGGCACAAAGAATAAAATCATATGGTTGGTAGGACAATGAATGGAGCCAGACCAGGACAAATGTCACCTTCTTTAAATGCAAAATCTAGGCTTTAAAAAAAGACAAGAGATGAGAATGGAGACTATTTGGGAAGAGGAAGAACAGCAACAGGAGGGACACGCGAGGCTGGTGGGGACAGAACATGATCAGAGGGCATTAGATGCAGGCTTATGACGAAACCATTCACTACTTTATAAAATTAGCATATGGCATAAAATATTTGCTTAAAATTGTTTCTAAGTTAAAAAGGGCTTATGTCTTTAAAAAGTTCCACAGTGGAGGCTGGAAATGCAACTCACTTGCTAGAGCACTTGTCTAGCGTGCACAAAGCCCTGGGTTCCATTCCAACACCATGTAAACCTATGGCACACTCCTGCAACCCCTGCATGGAGGAGAGGAGGCAGCAAGATCAGAAGATTATTTTCAGTGACCTAGTGAGTGCAGAGCTAGCCTGGGCTACATGAGATCCTGCCCCCATACCCCAAAAAAATGTTATCTGCAAATTTATGATAAGAGTAAGAATTAGCAAGAGAGCAGGCCCTGCACCTTACCTGGGCAGCACCATAGAACCATCCTGTAGGTGGAGGTGAGGGTGAGCTAGCCTCAAAGTTGAGAGCATGGGAGAGATGTCCCCATTACCCATCCAGGATGTAACATCATGGGTGAAGGAGAAATGCCTCCCCAACCCTCAATGCCTGAGGTGGGTGGGAGAGCTGTCCCTGTCCCTCGTCAGCTGCAGCACTCAGGAGAGTGACCCCTACACCACACCTGGGCAACACAGTAGAGCTGGCCCGGAAAGCATAGGTGTGGGAGAACTGGTCCTGCCCCTTGCTCATTGTCACAAGGGGTGAACTCACCAGGGCAATGCAGGAGCGTTCACTCCGGTGGTAAGGACAAGGGAGAGCTGGGGGCTGACCAACCCTGCAACTATCCAGGTCCAGAACCAGAGTTATGTGTAGTGGCATTTCATTTGTATTTTAATAAATAAATCTTGTCTGAGGATCAGAAAAGTAAAACAGCCACACCAACCAGCCTTACACCTTTAATCCCAGAAGCCAAACTAGGTTGCCATAGAAACCGGGTGGTACATGCCTTTAATCCCAGTGGTGCACACCCTTAATCCTAGAACTAGAGAGGATTATAAAACGGGAGGAGACAGCTCTCAGACGCAGTCTCATTCTGAGATTCCTGAAGATAGGATCGCCATTTCGAACTGAGGTTGAGGTAAGAGCCAGCGACTGGCTGCTTTGCTTTTCTGACCTTTAGGTTGATCCCCAATTTCTGTCTCTGAGTTTTTATTAATCATGTTTCAGTTATGTGTCAGCCCAACCCCAACATCCACCCCATCTATGATCTGCTGATGAAGAGATCTGATCTGCAGACCCAAAGCTGCAGGATCTCCAGGACACAGGACAATAGCAGGATATTAAAGAGGAGTCCCAGTGAGGGCCCAGCATCGCTAGTGTAGCAGAAACCAGAGGCCTCGAACCAGACCAGACTCCTTGCAATGAACACTTGCAAGTAAGGATACACGGACAAAAGGGTTTACTGTGTGACCCACTGTGTCACACTGCAGCTTCCACGCTGAGGCTGATTTTTTTTCCCTTTTGGTGATTTTTTTCCTTTTCTTTCTTTTCTCTTAAATTTTATTTTATTTTATTTTGGGGGAGGTTGTAAGGGCAGAGGGCAAATATGAAGTGACAGGGACATGAATGGGATTGAGATGCATGAGGTGAAAGGCATGAAGAATTAATAAAAAGAAAGTTACAAAGGAGTAAGAGCTAGGAGAGTCTAAGATCTGAGTCTAACGAAAACAAAACTAGGAGAGCAGGCCTCTGTCCTCCACGTCGCTAGAACGTGGATTAGGATCAGACACAGTGGTACATGCATGTTATCTCATACTCAAGAGGCAGAGACAGGAGAATTGTGCAAGATCAAGTCTTGCACAGGGGTTCTGGGACAGCCAGGGCTACTGTGAGACTCTGTCTCACAAATAAATGAGCAAACAAACAAGCAAATGTGAGGCAGGAAACTCTTCAGACAGGTCACAATTTTATGTGTATGTCGGAGTGGGTTGTTGTTCACCATGTGTGCACAGGTGCTTGCGTAGAGTAAAAGAAGTCCCCTGCAACCACACATACAGGTAGTTGTGAGCCACCATGTGGGTGCTAGGAACCGAACCCAGACATCTCTCCAGGCCCAGGTCACAATTTTCTAAGAAAATATAGATTTACTCAAGAGCTGTGGGTTGAACTGAGCAGAAAATCTGCAAACCACCACATCCCAGCCAGTATCAATCGTGCAAAAATACAAACATAGCACCTCCCAAACTCCTTTCTTTAAAAGCTGTGGTTTGGTAATATTTATTTCTCATTGATGCTTATGGGGTGGGATGGGGGGCGAGGGGGTGATTGGTGGCCTGGTAGGTATAATCATGATCCATCCACCAAGTAGGCCGACTCCAAGGGTTGACAGAATTCTGCCTTGAGCCCAGCAGTGTTTAGGAGAGCATCTGAGGGCAGAGCCTGCCTGCAAGGGGTTCAACCCCAACAGATAAACAGAACAGAATCTTCACCAACTTACAGAGCCTGGACACATAGAGAGTTCACCTTGTTCTGGCTCAAGCCATACTACCTGTGCTTCATAGCATCCCACCCAAAATCCTGCTCTGACAAAATGTTCTGCACAGGACGGACAAGCTAGTCACACATCCTGGGCCACTACTACCCAATCCTTCCCTACCTCGGAGAGACGTGCTCTGAGTCCAAATCTGCCTGATTTACAAGATTGCAGACAAGGACCTTAAAACCCTAGTCAATCTTGACAGAAATGGCACTGAACTACTGGAAAAAGTTCAAAGCTGAATGGGGGAAGAAGTGGTGGCTGGATTTCTGAGCAAGAGGCCTTTTCCCGTGGGGAGGTTTGTGGGGCAATGGCCGCAGGGCACAACAGCCATTATTGTCATTGGAGCAGCTATGAGGTCTTGAAAAAGATCCTCAAGATCCAGCCTGTTGACTGTAATGTTCCCTCCTAGAAGAAGGGATGGTCACTCCCCCCTGCATATCCCAGCTAGCTGTATAAAATTCTGTCTCGATTGCCCGTGGACTCCTGGTCTCTGGAGGTGCTAGAGTAAACAGAGTAGGCAGGGTTAGCAGAAGAGACCTCCATCCATGCAGTCATAGGGACGTCACTCATGCTGGGACGGGACTCTCCAGGGGTAAGGCTGCTTCAGGGTCACCAATGCTCCTGCAAGAACCCTCACCTGTGCTCTGTAAGTGAGCCCAATAAATACCCACCAGAGACCACTACACAGACACTCTTTTTTATAATATAACTGAATTTTTTATTATATATTGAACTTTTATTGTTTTTATTGAGCTACACATTTTTCTCTGTTCCCCTTCCTTCCTCCACTTCCCCTTCTACCCTCTCCTGTGACCCCCATGTTCCCAATTTACTAAGGAGATCTTGTCTTTTTCTCCTTCCTATGTAGATCCATGTATGTCTCTCTTAGGGTCCTTTTTGTTGCCTAAGTTGCCTGGGGTTACACAGACACTCTTAAAGTCAAAAAGAAGCTGCAAGCTAGTGGCTACACTGGGAACTTGCCCAGATCAGGCTGCTCCAAGCCTTACACCCTTTTGTCTTTTATGCATAAAAACCACGTCCTGTTTGTCATACTTCAGTTAGCAAGAAGCAGAACTACAGAAGTCAAAAAATCAAAGTTAATACACTTCGGGACTTTCCTGGAACTACAGACCAGGTCTTTGATGGAGTGAGTCTTTGTTCCTTTTTGGGCAGGTATTGAGGCCTGTGTGCTGCGTGTTAAGAATGGTACTTCCAACATGGTGGCAGTTGGGCTAAGGTCTGGGAGTCTGTTACACACCAAGTTTGGCTTTGGTGGAGCTGTGATTTGGTTTTTCCTCCTCGCTATAAGGAAGGGACTAGATATGTGTACACATTCCCAGAGGAAGAGTTCCCAGGACAGGAAGAGGGAAGGGGTACGTGAAGCCATTGTCCTTCCTTTCACAGTTTCCGAGTTAAGTGTTCGCACAGGACAGTGATGAGAAAACAGAAAATCGCTTGCTCACAGAAAACAGCTCATCAGCAAACATGTACTTGCAGTGAGGTGCTGAGCACAAATAAGAATGCTACATTTGTGAAACATTGTCACTTAGAAATTTCTAGAAACTGTAGCAAGAAAGTCCATTTTGCCAGCTTAGGTAGGAAGACACAACTAGTCTAAGAACTACCTACCCCTGGACCCAGATCTGGTCGTGCCTGATCTGAAATTCTGCAATCAAAGACCTGGGCTGCCACACCTGACACATGGTTTTAAAATTTTAAATTCGGCTTGGGAGACGGCTCAGTGGGGAAGGGGCTTGCTGTGAAGCGTGAGGACCTGAGTTCAGATCCCCAGCACCCATGTAAGAAGCCAGGCACTGCAGTGTGTGTGGCTGTGACCCTCAGCGCGTGACAGCTGGGGGCGGTGGGGCAATGGCAGGCAGATCACACGGGCTCAGTAGCTAGACACTGTCTCAAACACTAAGTGCAGAAGCAGCTGAGGAAGCTAGCCCCCCTGATGGCTTGGCTGGGAAATTTCTCCCACAGATGATGAGTTCCCAGGTGGTAGTGTTATGTGGGGAGTCTCAGGAGGCATGGCCTTGCTGCACTGAACTGACTCATGCCAGGCCAATCTCTCTCTCTCTCTCTCTCTCTCTCTCTCTCTCTCTCTCTCTCTCTCGCCCTCGCTCTTGCTCTCGCTCTCTCGCTCTGCTTTCTGCTTGCAGGTTCAAGATTTGAGCTCTCAGCTGTTCCTCCCACCATGACTGCCCCTTATTACCATGATTTCCTGCCATGATGAACTCTTATCCTCCGGGTCCATAAACCAAATAAACTTTCTTCTATCAGTTGTCTTGGCCATGGTACTTTATCAAATCAACAGAAAAGTCAGTAATACACAGACTGATGTCCAGCCTCTGGCCTCCACATGTCTACATTGTCACATTTACACACACACACACACACACACACACACACACACACACACACACACGGCGGGGGAAGGAGAGACGAGCCGGGGGGTGGGGGGGAGAGAGTCATAACGGGAAGCCGGATCAGGTATGTTTTACAACGACCATGCTTACTCCAAGTGAAGTGAACTTAAGTCTCCTGGTCCGCTTGAGACTTGGGATCATCTCCATTCTGACTGAACAAATCTCTTAAACTCTCTTGTCTCCCTTGGGTGTGCACGGCATCCACGAATACCGCAATGTGAGAAGTTTACAATTAAAATTCCCATCATATATTTGCAGACAGCAACAGAACTGAATGAAGTCATTAGCATCCTGTGGCTTCCCCAGACTCCGGCCCGCGATACAATCTTCTTACCAGCTGCTGCTGATTTGTCTAGCGTCACTGCCCCAGGTGGGACCAGTGCTGTTCTCTAGAACCTTCTGTAGCTCCTCATCTGTGTGTGCCTCTCGTACCCCAACTTGGGAAGCAGATGTCAGAGTTATGGGGCTGAGTTTCTCTAAGGTCCCTCAGCGTTCTCCCCACTCAGTTCCAGTGAGTCTCCTGTTCTGGGGGAGGTTTTCCAGACAGAGAAAGGTTCCACTTCACAGAGCTGGAGAGCCACGAGGCAGGATGGGAACAAGGCAGCACCAGACACAGAAGTCAAACTGCAGCACTCGCTATACTAGAAGCGCGGCAACCCCTATTTCAGTGATAGGAAAATAGAGGCAACTTTGAAGTTGAGGAGGGGATGTGTTGGGGTTGGGGCATTGGGGAAGTTGGAGGACAGAGGATGGAGTATTATGATCAAAATCTATCGTGTTCATGACTGGAATTCTTAAACATTAAATTTAAGAATATGTTTTTAAAAAGGAAACAGAAGTGCATGTGTTTTTAAAGTAACCTAGTCACTCATGGGCTAGTTCTTGTCCCTCCAGAAGCTGGTCACTTTTCACTATCACCACGACACTGAGTGAACAGCAAAACAATGTGTACCAATTAGCCCCGGAGCAGAAGGGAGGCTGGCCACGCGAGACTTCTGTCATGCCTCCTTCGGACCCTCCCAACGCACTTCCCCCAGCTAACCGTCTGCCAGGATAGCAAGCCACGGTCATCTGCCCCACCTTGGAAACTGCCCGACTCTTTGCATCTCTCGCTTGGGTTCATTCGGGGCTTGTTCTCTGTCACTTGCAGGGACAGTAAGTTGTCCTCTACAATTAGCTCTTCTCCTGAATGAATGTGCCCCAAAACGCCAAGACATAAGGCTTATTGGGAGGCACCTGGATCTGCCCAGAAGGTCCTTAGTCACTGAGAGCATATCCCGGAAGGGGATTGTGGGACTCTCATCTCTCCTTTCCGACTTGCAATGTGAACAGCTTGCCCCACCACAAGCTCTACTCAGAGACCCTAAAGCAGCATACTCAGCCTTGGACTGGAACCATAAGCCAAAGAAAACCTCTTTTCTTTATAAATTAACTCCCTCCGGTATTTTACTGTTGTGCTGGGAAACTGACGAGTACAGTCCCTGGAATAAATGGTATTATCTGAGCAGCAGCTTTGGATAACAAACCTTCATATTTACTTCCCAGTCCAGGAGAGTACGGATCTGTCTTAAGCACTCCTGGAGCAGTGACTGTGACTTAAGGCTGGCAGCAGGACAAATGGAAATCCCTCCGTGCAATTAGCCCATCCATTCCAGTGTTGCGCCTGCCAGCCTTCCTCCTGCCAAAGGCAGCGCTGGAGTTTGGGGCTGGCTTTAACTTTCTCTTCTCTGAATCCCAGGGGAACTGTTAATAAATGGAAGACTGCCCAGAGAGCAGAAGCTACATGCTATTGGAGGCTACAAGGCCGGGTAAATTCCAAAGGGGACAGGTCCCATTGGTGACCAGAGGTGGCACAGCTAGGCCAGTATGCAGCAGAGCCAATGTTCCAAATTTTGACCAGGTTGGCCTTGAACTCACTCTGAAGCTAAAGATAACCTTGAATTTACGATCCTCCTGCTTCCACTTCCCAGGTTTTTATGTCTTTTCAAGACAATTTGTTTGCCAAAAATACAGGTGCGACAATTGATTGCCACCCACGTGAGCTGCCTCCTAGCATTGTCCCCAACTTCTCAAAGTCACTCCGAAATGACAGCCTCTTCCTCTAGGGCCTTAGTGGTGGTGGCCTAAGAGGGAGAAGGGGAGAGAGGGTTGTCAGGGTCATCTGGCACCCACTAAAGGCACCAGCTGAGGTCTCCTTAAATAATCCATGAGCCTCCAGTGGACCAAGCCTCCTGGATTACAGTGCATGCTCTAGCGCCATCTGCTGGCAATTTGTGAAGCGATCTCCTGCACTCGGCCATGTGTTGACTACAGCTTCAGCAAGTTTGGGGAGGGGCGGCTTGCAACAGAGGCTGGTAAAATTTGCTGTGCCGATCCTTCCTAATTTATCCAAATAATCCTCTGATTTGTTTTGTCCCTCAGGTTTCAAGACCTCATTTATTACATCACAGTTCAAAAGGAATTCAGAAAAAATTAAGATATTCTCACCGCAAGCCATTCGGTAATGCCGGCGAGTAATAGGGGGTAAGATGTCACTGATAAATGCAGCTCTCCTCCCTCACCAAAGGATCTTCTTTTGTACCTGATAGAGGTTATTACAGAGATCCAGAACTGGTCAAAATTGCAGAGAATAAGTGACCGTGGGGTGCCCAATCCGAAATGGTGCATCTACAAGGCGACTCCCATGGCTAAAGCTCAGGGGAAATAACAAGAAATGCGGTGTAATGGTTGTGAGAGCCGGTGGACCAGAGTGCCTGCGGGGACACAGCATCTTCCACACATGACGGGGATACTGCTTCCGTGGGAGCTCAGCACCGTGGTTCGCTTAAACAATACCTACTCAAGACCAGAGTGTGGGTGGGGGAAATTTAACAGGGCCCTGTCTCTAGATGAAAGGCAAGGGGCAATCCATGGCTGCCGAGAGAAAAGCCAGTTTTCACCAGGGACCAGCTCCCTGATAGGCTATCCAGCTCTAGTGTTCAGCCCTAAACATGTGTACATACAAGCAGCACTAAGTGGATAGTGTGTGTGTGTGTGTGTGTGTGTGTGTGTGTGTGTGTGTGTGTGTGATAACTGTAGAAAAGACAGCAGAAATGAGTGTTGGGGAGGAATGTGGAAAGAGTTGGAGGGCAGAGGGAGAGTGGAAATGATGTAAATACAGTAGTCATGTATAAAATTCTCATGTATACTCACTTTGTAAGCCGAATTTGACCGACAGAACCTGTGTAAAGGTAAGAACTGCGCCCACAGATTTGTCCTCTGATGTGCCTGGTTTTTTTTTCGATATTCTGGAATTATTCATATAAAATTAGAAGTATTTGTTTTTTGAATGTCTAAAAAACTCCTACACACATAACATAAACATACATATAAGTAAATGATATGTTGTAAATAAGTTATATGTATATCCATACATGCATCCAATAACAATGAAAAAGAGATCAAAAATTTGAAAGAAAGTGAAGAGGGGAATATGGGAAGTTTTGGAGGGAGGAAAGGGAAGGTAGAAGCATTGTGATTATATTGATCTCAAAAATTTAAAAATAAAATATTTCTTTATTTTAAAAAGCTGGACTTGGCATAGAGAGATGACTCAGTGGTTACGAGCACTTTTTCTTGTGGAGGACCTGGGTTCATTTCCCAGAATCCACATTGTGGTTCACACCCATCCATAACTCCAGTACCAGGGAATCTGAAGGGCCTCTTCTCTTCTGACCTCTCTGGGTACTTGGCATGCATGTGGCGTGTGTGTGTGTGTGTGTGTGTGTGTGTGTGTGTGTGTGTGTGTGTGTGTGTGTACATGCAGGCAAATACTTATACACATAAAACAAATAAATCTTTTTAAAAAAAACAAAGCTGGGCTTTAATTTTACGTGCCTGTAATTCCAGGGTTGGGGAAGCAGAGATGGGGCTCCCTGGGCCTCACTGGCCAGCTTGTCAAGTTGAGTCAGTGAGCTCCAGACTCAGGGAGAAAGCCTGTCTAAGAAGTAAGGTGGAAAAGTGTTGAGGAAGACAAACAGACAGTATTGAACTCTGGCTTCTGCACACATCCACACTACAAGGACACACACACATTTACAAGACTATTTACGTTCTATTTCTTTGGGCGTTCATCTGCGGTGGGCTATATGATTCTATTTATTTATTCATTTTCTCTAAAGCTGATTTTTAGAAATGTAAGTCACCTTGTTAACTTACTATCCCGTAGTATATGCGTTCCTACTATTTTTATTCCTAATGTTTCTTTTTCTCTAATGTTTAAGTCGTTCTTTCTAGGACTTTGAAATTATTTTCAGTCTTTTCAAAGAACCAGACTGGCTTTGCACAAACCACTAACCCCACAGGAACAGTGGGCAGCTCTGGGTAAAATGAACATCAGGGCTTTTGCGGCCTCCATCAGTGGCCCTCCAGAGTACCACAGCAGGTCCCAGCTTTTGCTTTCTGACTTCTCAACCGTTTCACAGGCAGACCCTGGCTCTGAAGTGGGAAGGCTGTATAAGATGCCACGCGGGAATCGTCTCCTGGCCAGCAACTCAATACCAACCTGAACATGCGTTTCTTCTAGTCCCTGGGGTTGGGGGAAGTCTGCCTGGGATAGAAGCGAGAGAATTCAAAGAATCTCCTTCCAAATAAAGAGGCCATACAAGAGAAACTCTGTCTCTCCTACACTCATAACCTTCCAAGGTGGAGCCTCGCAAGCTGCCGCACGTGGACGGAAACCACCTCAGACAGGCAGAGGTAGGGAGCAGCAGGGAACTGGCAACTTCGCAGCTCTGATCTTTGCGCGTCAGATAAGCCCCTTATCATTTAAGCTGCTTTTGACGAAGCTTGTTATTTGCAGCTGAAAATGCCATGCTGGCATCGTCGCAGGAGACGAGCTGGCTGCCAGCTGAGTGGCATTTGGAGTTTTTATCGTCATCTCGCAGTGTGGCTTTCTAATGCTCGCAATGAATTCAGCCACTAGAGAAGACGCCCTAGGTCACGGCAGAATGTTCTATCACCCGAGGAGGTGCACACTGCTCTGCGCCAGGTAGCCTTGAAGTGATTCCAAACACTGATGTAGTTTGTTACCGTTTTCATTCCAAAGTCCGTATTTCTTCCTTTATTCTGATGTTTAGGTAAGAATGTAATCTCTCATCAGGCCTCATCCAGGAGAACTTGATATGAACTTGCCATCCCCAAGGAAGACGACACCAAAACCTATCAGGGATCCCATCCTTCCTATGACCTCCGCCACCGGACTTCAAACTTCTTATAAACTCAAGGGACCACCTGGCGCCCTGAGAGCTTAGGCTCTACGAGCCCAGCTCTGCCAGCCACTTCACACAGTGCCAAGAACTCCGGCCGCCACATGGCGCCACCCTGTTAGATGCGGCGCTAATCTGCAAAGCCCCACCTGGCAACGTCAGCCCCGCTCTTTCTCTCTACAAAGGCTCTGTATGCCGCCTTCAGGAGCCTCGCTGTGGAGGTAAAGCCAGCTTCCTCCAGCACCTGTTCACAAAGCTACCCACCAACCTGCAAGCAGACCAGGCTTTCGTGGGTGCTTGTCTCCGCCCTCATTGCTCAACTGAACTCTGTCAACTGTGAGACGCACTTCTGTGGGATTAATGTACCTGGTCTACTGAGAGAAAGGTCTGTTCACACTTTTCTCCCCTGAGAAAATTTCCTAAATAGCAGCAAACCTTGACATTTGTGAAACCATCTTTGACCACTCCTGTTTCCTCATACAGCGTTTTCTACATTGTTCTTAAGAACTTGGGGGGGGGGGGATCTGGAGAGTCATGCTGCATAGTTAGACCCAAAACAAAACAAAAAAGTTAAGAAAACACTCCAATCAGAGCAGTGGCTCTAGAGTTAGTCGGTGTGGAGGAGAGACTAAGCGGGGTGAGGAGTGAGTTGAGAACTTTTGCTGGTACTGGCGGGACCCAGATCAAACTCCTAGGAAGCCACACAGTGGACAGGCCATCTCTGCACTGTCTGGAGGAGGAGGAGGGCATCCTGGACTCTGTCACCATCATCCAGATTCATACAGGTACACGGAAAGTCTCCTCTCTCTGAGAGACAACACTTCCATTTTGTGATCCTTTCTCACAAAATCTTTAATTTGACACTACCCTTAATTTGCATATCCAGTGTCCTTTGTTGGCAAATGGCTGAAACATTATCCCAGCCTAGTTCAGAAAGGCAAGGAGGAAGAGGAGTCCAAGGTGGCTAGGACACAGAAGCACACAGAGGGGGACCCCATGTGATAAAAAAGAGAGTGTGGGCCATCAACTAAGACTTCCAGAATCTTCCAGAACTCAGGAAAGCCCTGGAACAGATTTCCCTCAAAGATACCTCCACCCTGCGTCGGACTTGTACCCTAACACCTCTGAGAGACTAAGTCATTGCTGTGGTGACCCACTCAGCCATGGTAGACTGTTAGAGCAACCTGAGGCCGCTCATGAAGAGGCATGGGACACCACAGCTGGTCGGCTGCCCCCAGTGGAACAGGAGACGGGATGCTATGAGTGGCGGCTCACGTCCATGGTTGAAGGGTGGGTGACTTTTCTTCTCAGAGAACCCAGGCACGGGGGCGCACACCTTTAATCCCAGCACTTAGGAGGCAGAGGCAGGTGCAACTCAGTGAGCAGTTCCAGGACAGCTAGGTCTACATAGAGAGACCTATGTAAGGGAGAAAGGATTTATTTTCTCAGTTTTACAACTATCTGTATATCATGGCAAGGAGGATGGGAGGGGCCTGTGAGGCTCACGGCATTGTGGGAGAAGAGAACACAGATATTTTCCAGGCTTCCCCCTTTCCCCTCTTACTCTATGTAGACCACTAGCCCGAGGGACAAGGCTGTGTATATTCGGGGTGGGGCTTCGCCCACTTAGTCCACCCTCACACACCTGGAGTTTCGCCTCACTGGTTCTCTCTGGGATTCCACATCCAGCTGAAGAGCTGTCCTCAAGAACAGCAAGTGGATCCATCCTAGAAGAGGGTGAAAGACACTGGTTTGTGTAGAAATCACTGCACCAGTGAATAGAGTCAGCCACTTTGTCTAAATTTCTCATCTGTAAAGAGAAAAAATATAGGTTTGTTTCTCAAAAATACAGTTATGCATTCTTTCTCCCAGCTGCAGTGAGGATTCCGTCATCCAAAGCCAGGAATTCATAAGCCGCTACAATTAGACCAGTTTTTACACTTTAATAGGATGGAAGGATCTTGATTTGCTTTGATTTCCAGGAAGCTTACAAGATTCATCCTGTGATGTGCTCTGCTATAAAAAAATGTTTTATGAATTATATACTAAGGAATATGAAATATTAAAGGTGAAGTTCATGATCTATATTAACCATCTATCAGCTTTAACTTTATTACAGAAATAAAATTCAAATTTATGCATCAAGTCTGATAAAAAAATGTTCTATATAATTTTTATGTACTGTATCCTATGAATTAAAATGAGTTGTCATGTTAATGTGCTTTTAAATGCTTTTTAATTGTTAGCATGCATGTATTAAATGGTTGGTTCAAAGTTGGGAAAGTGTTAGTTACAAGGAGGAATCTTCCACAGACGCCATCAGGTGGCCTGTGCTTAAAGATTCTATTTCAAGACAAGCCCGGCTGCTGTTAGACTCCTAATGAGCCTCACAGACAGAATCCGCCTGAGAGGCAAGCAATCTCCCCCACAGCAGTGCTCTCTTTGAAAATGCAGACTTGTGATGAAAAGGGAAAGGGAAAGGAATTAGTTTCCTGAATATGCATCCAGATCCGTCACCCAGCAAACCACCTACTACATGCTACTCTCGATAGTCAAAGAGCTGTATGAAGGTAAGAAGGACCACGTGGAAGGACAGATAGGATTGGCTTAGGATGAGTAGGATCCATACCTCCTAACTGTGAGTCACTTTTGGTCTCTTCTTTGACATAAAATAGTCATTGCTTACTGTCATTTTGCTGGACCAGAACACACACATCACTGGAAAATTAAAAAAAAAAAAACCATCTGGTGCTTTGTAGCTCAGGGCATCATCCAATCCAATCACTACCAAATGGATCAAAAAGTGGATAAAGGGTTAAATGCCTTCTCTCTCTTCCTCTTTCTTTCCCTCTCCTCTCTCTTTTCTTGAGCTGGGACATAGAAGTCTTCCTGCCTTGGATATTGGACTCCTGGTTCTTGGGCCATCTATGCTGGTGTGAATGGGAATAGCCCCTATAGGATCATATATTTGAATGTCTGGTCCCTGGTTGATAGAACTGTTTGAGAAGGATTAGGAGGTGTGGCCTTGCTGAAGGTGTGTCACTGGGCAGACTTTGAAGTTTCAAAAGTCCAGGTCACTCCCAGTTATCTCCCTGTCTCTGCCTCATGCATGTGGATCAGATGTAAGCTCTGAGCCTTTGCTCCAGCATCATGTCTGTGCCTGCCTGCGCCTGCCTGCGCCTGCCTGTGCCTGCCTGCCTGCCACCTGCCTGTGCCTGCCTGCCTGCCTGCCACCTGCCTG
>NC_022015.1:21608278-21613795 GCF_000317375.1 Microtus ochrogaster | reverse complement strand
CCTGCCACCTGCCTGTGCCTGCCTGCCTGCCTGCCACCTGCCTGTGCCTGCCTGCCTGCCTGCCACCTGCCTGCGCCTGCCTGCCTGTGCCTGCCTGCCACCTACCAGTGCCTGCCTGCCTGCCACCTGCCTGTGCCTGCCTGCCTGCCACCTGCCTGTGCCTGCCTGCCTGCCACCTGCCTGCCCCTGCCTGGGCCTGCCTGCACCTGCCTGGGCCTGCCTGCGCCTGCCTGGGCCTGCCTGCGCCTGCCTGGGCCTGCCTGCCTGCCACCTGCCTGTGCCTGCCTGCCTGCCTGCCACCTGCCTGCCACCTGCCTGCCGCCTGCCTGTGCCTGACTGCCTGCCTGCCTGCGCCTTCCTGCACCTGCCTGATGTCATGCTTTTCACTATGATGGTCAAGGACTCTAACCCTCTGGAACCATGAGACCCAAAATAAATGCTTGCTTTTCTAAGTTGTTTTGACACAGCAATAGAAAAGTAACTAAGACACCACACAACTCAAACTTGGACTTTGTTGTGTGGCTTTTCATAGGGAGATGGGAACAACCCATCTATTCTCCCCAGATAGGTCAGCAACAGATAAAAGAAATGACTCCCCCACCCATGTCTGGCTCAGTGACCCAATGAGATTATTGGGATAACTTACAGGAATGTAGACAAGGTTACTTGTAAAAGTGTGAATAACTCAAAAGCAGCCCCATCACCAGTAAGAACTTCTAGCATGGCGGGCGGGAGAGGGGGGTGCAGGCTGCCTCCCTGGAGCTCCCTGCACGGCTAGCAGTCAGCTCCCACCCCAGGCTGCAGAGTCTCTGCTCCCCAGCAATTCTTGCTTCTTATATAACCTTGGGTAAGGGCTTTGTCAGTCTTGTGAATTTCAGCTTTCTGGGACTTGTGAGTTTTGTTTATTCCTGAGTCTTAAGATCTTGCTCGCTCTTTCTCTGGAACTCAGAGAAAATCATAACACAGCAAATTTTCCTCGCTGGCTCCCCTGGTCCTACGGCCTTTGGACTCAGGGGAGACTCCTCAGTCTTGTAGCTTACAGAAGACAAGTCATGGCTTCAGAATCACACCAGCCAGTTTCGGTAACAATCTCTCTCCCATCACTTCTGCTTCTCTGGAGAATTTGACCAGTGCATCCCTCGGTAGAATAAAGTCACCACACCCTCTGGGTCCAGGCTTGCCCCAGCATTGCCTGGGAGGGGCTATAGGACCTTCAAAGAATTCCCACCTCCCTGTGTGCCCAGTTTCTCCACGTGTAAAATAAAATTTCTTCAGATAAGCCATTTTTAATGCCAGTAACCAAGAAATCACTTCAGCTAACAACAGTGTTAGAGGCAGGTCCTGCCCACCCCCAATACACACACACACACACACACATGTGCACACACACATGTGCACACACACATGTGCATGCAAGCACCATGAACACAGGTACAAAGTTTTCTTATGCAGGGGGAATTTTTTCACTTCAATTTTCATTTTAGAATTGAATTAGGGGCCAGAAGAGATGGCTCAATGGAGAACCTGTGTTTGGTTTGTCAGCCCCATACAGAAAGCCAGTCTCTATAGGACACCTATGGTCCCAGTAGCGGGGAAGCAGAGACAGGCCTGCACGTCAGATCATCTAGTTGAATTTCAAAGAAAGAAATTATCTCAAAAAGGAAAGAAAGGTGGAAAGCCATTGAAGAAGACACCTAGTGGGCACTTTTGCTTCCGTCTGCACACACACCTGCACACACACAGACACGGTGATGAAGTCATTTGAAGTATACTGTAATATCAGTTTAATCACTGAGATTTTTTTCCCTCATGATTCTTCTAGATTGTTTTTAAGGATTTGTCTGTTTGTTTATTGGGAGGTGTGTGCTCGCGGAGCCTAGAAGGCGACATCAAGTCCTCTGAAGTTGGAGTACTAAGGAGTTGTGAGCCACCAGGCATGGATGCTAGAAACCAAACTCCAGTGCTCTAAAAGGAGCAGTAAGTGCTCTTAACTGCTGAGCCATCTCTCCAGTCTGTCTCTTGAGCAGTGGTTCTCAGCCTGCGGGTCATCTAAGACCATCAGAAAACATAGATCTTTACATTACTATTCATAACAGTAGACAATTTCAGTTATGAAGTAGTAACAAAAGGAGTTTTATGGCTGGGGGGTCACCACAACATGAGGAACTGTTTTAAAGGAATCGCAGCATTAGGAAGGCTGAGAACCACTGCTCTAGGTTAACATGCTCCGGAATCTACTACCCCCAGCCCTAATCAGTTTCTCAGACCACGGTGGAGAGCGCCTTCAGCATAAATGAGTTAGTAAAACTTGAGGATCCCTCTCCTGTGTAGTGGCCCTTGGCCTTGGGAAGGTTTGGCCGGTGTGGTCACCACAGCCAGTGGCTCTCACCTGAGTAACTGGCCATCCCAACCCCCACCACTGTGGACCTAGCTCCTATGTAGCCACATGAATTTGTCTAATAGATTGATTATGAAAGAAATGTAGAGGAATACCATTCAAGCTAACAGAAGTCTACTGAGCATGGAGGCCACAGGGAGCCGAGGCTCAGCCAATGTAGCTGAAGCATAAACAGCTTGACTTCAGTAAAGACAAACGCTTGCGAACTCTGCTTTCTCGGTCCGTGCTGACAGCAGAGAAAGGGCTGTACCAGGTTCCTAGGGAAAGAAGGTTTCCGTCGGGTTCAGGTAACTTGATGAACAGTGGACCCTGTGACGCACCCCCTCTCCCTGGAGCCCTGCTCTGACTGCTCCCGCTCTGTATGACTCCAGAGGAACAACGCCAACTTTGATACATGGGTCTTTGTTTTCCGAAACACACCGCGTACGCAGAGAATAGATTGGAACTGTGAACGCAGGTGTCCTTTGACCTGACTCAGCTCTGCGCTCAGCGCCTGGGTTCACCTTACAGAGACGGAAAGCGAGTGGCAAACAAAAAGCCCAATTCTTTTGGCCTGTCTTCTGAGACTCCCCGGGATGTGGTTCATAACTAAGGTCACACTGCCAATCAAAGACAGAAAAATTGGAACCCGAGCAACTGAGAGCACCAATAAATATGTTCACTTTTCATAGCAGCAAGAAGGACAGGTCTTCCTTCTAAGTCAGTTTTCCTACACAGAGAAGGCAGTTGACCCCTAACGTGCCAGCTCCCCAGTGGAGCCAACATTCGCTTCCTGCTGAGTCAATCTATAAATTCATTGTGAATGTTTGGGATTTAGATTGCTTTAGGAACCCTCAATATGGAGGTATCCCTGACTTAGGATGTCTTAAAGCATTGTAGAAGCAACGCATAGACAAACCTCATTGAGTATTTAATTCCAGAATAAAAGCAGAACCGTGTGTGCCACTAATCCCAGCACTCCGGAGGCTGAGGGAAGAGGCTTGGCAACCTGCATTCAAGCCTGGATGCCCAGTAAGACCCTGGCTCAAAAACATAAATGAGTTCATAAGTAATCCCAGAATAGAAACTGTGAATGGAGTTGTCATGTGATTTGGGACAGTCTAAGAGCACTCTCCAAATCCCAGCACTGGGAAGACAGGAAGGAAGATCAGGAATTTGAGGCCAGCCTGGGGATTTTGTCTCAAAGTGGAGAGAGACAGAAGGATAAGAGAAAAATAAAGAATGAGAGAGAGAGAGAGAGAGAGAGAGAGAGAGAGAGAGAGAGAGAGAGAGAGAGAGGTGAGCACAAGTTTTCATGGGTCTCTTCCTGAAACAATGCGGCACTAGGCAGGAAAGGCACCTACTAGCAAGCCCGAGGATCTGAGTTCTAGTGTTGGGACCCACCAGGTAGAAGGAGAAAACCACTCCCACCAGCTGATCATGACTTCCACATGCCAATCATAGCATGTGTGCCGCTACACACACACACACACACATGTACACACACACACAAAATAAAAATGAATTTCCTTTAAAAATGGTTAAATAAGATAGTGTGGCATCTATGGCACAAATAACATAGCACTTAAATGAACTAGAACGGACCCAGAATTAAATACACACACAGATGGCCATCTGTGTCTTAACAAAAGTACCAGGGCGATTTAATGGGTGAAAAACCACCTTTCCAATGAAGAACACTGAAATAACTGAGTATATATATGCAAAACACACACCAGGAAAACAATCAAATATTTCATCATATCATACAGAAAAAGTAGCTCTCATAACACCTAAACGTGAAGGCCAATATTATTAAATTTATACAACTGAACCCAAGTTCAGTTCCTAGACCCCAGACAGGAGAGTTCCCAGCTATCAGGACCTCCAACTCCAGAGGATCCAACACCTCTGGCCTCCAAGGACACCCGCACCCATGCGCACATACCCTCACACAAACATGAACAATTAAAGATAAAAGGGAAATATGTTAATTTAAAGAATAAGAAATTTTCAGGCTGAGGAGGGGGGGACTTAATTGGGGGAGGGGGAGGGAAATGGGAGGCGGTGGCGGGGAAGAGACAGAAATCTTTAATAAATAAATAAATTTTAAAAAAAAGAATAAGAAAGATGGCTCAGCAGGTAAAAGCACTTGCCCACAAGCCTGATAACTTGTGTTGGGTCCCCAGGACCCACGTGACAAAATGTAACATGAAGGAGTCCTGTTTTGTTTGTGTTTCTGTCCTCCCACCAGGTCCCCACAATTGTTTAGCCCCTAAGAAAATCACACATAGGTCTCCATAAATTATAAGCTGATTGGCCCATTAGCTCTAGCCTCTCACTGGCTAACTCTCATATCTTGATTAACCCATTTTTCTGATCTATTTTAGTCATGTGGCTCAGTACCTTTTTTCAGTGGGGCAGATCACATCCTGCTGCTTCGGTGGTCTGGGCAGGAGTGGGAGGAATCAACTTCCTCCTTCCCAGAATCCTCCTGTTCTCATTACATCATTTCTACTTCCTGTCTGGTTTTCCCGCCTATATTTCCTGCCTGGCCGATCAGCATTTATTTATAACATGATTGACAGAATACAGACAATTCTCCGCACCAACAAAAGAAGAGAACCAACCTCTGCAAGTTGTCCTCTGACCTCCACACACATGCCTGTGTGTCCCCCATAAATAATTTACTGTAAATGTAATTTTGATTAAAATATATATATAAAGAACTCTTATCTAAATGAAACAGGAAAAGGTTAGAAGAGACAACTTTCCGAAGGAGACCCAACGGCAACAAGAGATCACACGAAAAGACTCTAATGCATAGACTTAGGACAAACAAAAGCCAGCGAGACTCCACCACACCTGCCAGTGTGGCTAAAGCTAAAAAGACTGACAGTATCAAGTGTTGACAAAGACTGGAGCAAACTCTCATCAACTGCTGATAAGAATGTAAAGTAACACACTTAAGAAAAGCAATTTCTTATAAAGTTAGCCCAGTGATGTGGGAGTGATTTCTTATTAATAAAGAAACTTCCTAGGCCCCTTGATAGGCCAACCCTTAGGTGGGTGGAGTAAACAGAACAGAATGCTGGGAGAGAGTCGCCATGGTTCTCCCACTCCAGACAGACACAGGTTAA
>NC_022015.1:21562948-21604829 GCF_000317375.1 Microtus ochrogaster | reverse complement strand
TTAAAAGAATACAGTTTCCGTGTAATTATTTCGGGGCATAAGCTAAGCTAGCCATGTGGGCGGCTGGATGCCGGGGACGCAGCCCCGCTGCTCTTATTTCAACAGCCCAGAGCCACAAAAGAACCAGCAAGACTAAGAAACAAGAACGTGCGTTCTCACTAAACATTCATACAAATGCTCAAGGTAACTTTGTTAACGCTTAATAGCCCCAAACTCTAAGTAATGAAATGTTGATGTATAGAGAAATGAACTCTGATATAAGTGTATGAAGTAATTCTTCACACAAAAATATAAAAACCTAAAAATACACAGAACACACAGATCTCAAAAACATGCGAGGAAAACCAAGCTAGAAATAAATACATTCTGCTGAGTGTGGTGACTGAAGCCTTTGCTCTCCACACTCAGGAGGCTGAAGGCAGAATCTAAATCGGGGGTCATTCAGAAACATTGCTTAGTGGTTTGCTCCCTCACTCCCTCGCTTGCTTGCTTCAAGGCCTGGACCCACCTGCATAGGGTTGGTACCACCCATAGTGGGCTTCCTGTGTTACCAATCAGGAAAATGCCCCAGACACATGCATGCCCACAGGCCAATCTGGTTGAGGCAATCCCCTAATTGAGACTTCTGCAAATAAATCTGGGCTGTGTCAAGTTGACCTGAACCTAAGGCACAGAGCTGGTAAACTGCCAATCACTACACTGGTAGTGATTTGCAAGTAACAAGCGTTTACATCACTTCCTAAGTTATAGTTTCTCTCTAACACAGGAGCCACTTTGCATCTCTGGTTGCCTGGAGCTCCATATGTAGCCCAGGTTAGCCTCAAACTCATAGAGACCCACCTGCCTCTGCCTCCCAGTGCTGGGATTATAGGTGTGTGCCACCAAGACCAGAACAAATTACGTGTTTATGAATTCTTCTTGACTTCATTTCAACAAAATCTTCATTTTATTTATAGAATCAATATGTTCTACATAAGCATGCTCTACTGATTACAGCCCAAAAGATAGAAAATTCAAAATGTATAAGAGGAGAACAAATTTTTAAAGCATTTATTAGAATAGTTTGGCCTCATGCATTTCTATGTTTTCAAAAATGAGCCACTTTTCCTAATATATTCCAAGATATGCAAGTATGTAAGATATAAAATTGAGTTTTTAGTATAAAAGTATAAGATTGATGGTTCCCTAATTGAACTCTGGACCTTATATGAGCTAAGCAAGAACTGCCACTGAGAGAGATACACTCCTTAATGGAGGATATTGAAAGATGAAATTGTATCTAATTCTTGAAGAATATAGTCAATTTCATTCTAGCATTCAATTTCTGTCTAGCTGTCTATATAATTGGTATCGTACTTCAGACATATTTAGACATATAAAACACAAACAAGAATGGGGCACAATGTTGTGAGTGTTTTCATGAATATGTGCCATGTATGATGGCACACATGCATATGTGAGCATCTGTGCACAGAGCTACCTTCACTATTATTCTTTGCCTTTTTTTTTTTTTAAGGCAGAGCTCACTGATTGCCTAGGCTTGGCTAGGCAATGAACTCCAGGGATCTCCCTGTCTCCATCTGCCCAGCACTGGGGTCACAGTTACGGGGTTACTGGATTTTACATAAGCACAGCCAATCCAAACTCAGGTCCTTGTATTTGGGCAACAGTCACGTTACCAACAAATCTCCCCAGCCCTGATCGACAGCTTCACTATTGCAAGCCAACCTCAGCTGCCAGGCATAACATCTGCAAACATTACCCTGCTTTGTGGAGATCTCTGAGACCAAGTTCTGAATCACAAAAAGAAACAAGAAAATGAACACTTGGCATCACTGAGAAACAGTAACTATGCAAAAACTCGTCCCTGGTGAATTAGGGCTAAACTGATCAAACTGTCCTTTCTTTACCTTAGTGATCTGCCGCTCAAATCATCCTTGTACTCCCAAATACATCCATGGCAGACAAAGGTAGAACCATCGAGGTCATGGCACCAGATACAACTGCTTTTGTTAAGAGGACAAGGGTCAGTAGAAGCGGAGGACCACAATGAGGATCAGCCCCAAATCGGACATTTGAAGTAAATCACACACACACCCGCCTTGAGAGCCATCTCCTGTGCGGTGGAGCAGCCTGTCTGTTCTCTGTCACATGCGAGTGTGTGCCCTGACGACACTCAGGAGCCTCTGAGCTCAGGGCACCTCATTCAGGTCCAAACCCAAAACCACTCTTAAATTTGTATTCTCATGCATCTAAAGTGTTCTTAAAGTCTATTAATTTTCAATTACACAAGTAATGTTCGAGCATACCTCTTCATTTCAAAATTATTTAGACATTACTTCCAGGCTGAAATCCAAATCACCCATCTACCCCACCCTATTGTAATAAGTTTGGCTGCAAGTTCAGTACAGCTCTTTCCAAGAGTTCTATATCATTGTAACAGGCAATGTGCTGACTAGACATTGGTCTAAGCCAGTAGCTCTCAACCTTCCTAATGCTGCAACCCTTTTTTTTTTTTTTGGTTTTTTTAGACAGGGTTTCTCTGTAGCTTTGGTGCCCGTCTCTGAGCTAGCTCTTGTAGACCAGGCTGGCCTCGAACTCCCAGAGATCCACCTGCCTCTGCCTCCCGAGTGCTGAGATTAGCTGCAACCCTTTAATACAGTTCCTCATGTTGTGCTGACTCCCAACCATAAAATTATTTCATTGTTACTTCATAACTGTAATTTTGCTACGGCTATGAATCATAATGTAAATATCTAATAGGGAACCCCCAAGGGGCCAAGACCTACATACAGGCTGACAACCACTTTTTAAGAATTTTAAACTTAATGACTTCCCATCTTTTTAAAATCCTTCTTGGGAGCTGGAGTGATGATTAGTGATTAATAGCAGGTACAGCTCTTACAAAGAACCCAAATTTTGTGCCCAGCTCACAAGTACCTGTAACTTCAGCTCCAGGGGATCTGTCTTCTGGGCTCTAATGGCATGACATGAGTGTGCACAACCCCACCAGCATCGCTAACCTTACCATACACACACGCATGCACACAAACACACACATGCACACACGTAGTTAAAAAATAAATATAAGTAATTCTTAATTCTTCTAGAAACAGTCTGAGACAGCTACTTTGCATGCCTGTGTTCACATACACATTTGTAATATAGAAGGTGTACGACAATATGTATGTTTAATATCAAGTTATCCTAATTAGACCAAACCATGAACATCATCTTTGGAGACTCGTCCACATTTGGATCATTCTTTTCTGAGTAGCAGGAGAACCTCAGTGTATGCGACTTCTGCTTTGGGAAGGAAACAACAGTAACCAAAGAGCTGTAGAATTCCCCTTGCCTGAGAGTTCTGATTCCTTGATTTCTAATTCCTCTTCACTTCTGAGATGCACAAGCAATAAAACAGAACAAAACAAAAAATCTTCCAATTTGCAGAGCAACATTTAACTCCCATTGGAAACAAAACTGCTCTCCAAACAGAAAAAAAGAAAAAAAAATACTAAGTCCCAACAGGTTACTTCAGAAAAAAAAAATTTTTTAAAGAAAAAAATACATGTGAAGAGGCAGAAATCGCAATGTGCACATAATTGTTCTTTCGCTGGAGGAGCCTACATCATCTGGACTAATTTACGAAAGTGCCGACACAGATCTCAGCCCTCCTTCCTCCTCTGGCATCCGCACCCATCGGCACCAGGATTCTCCCGTACTGCGCGATGGCAACTGCATTCCCATGCCCCACCATATTCCTTCCTGAGGACTACTGCCACTTGCTTCTCTGCCTCCTAAGCAGATCTATCCCGAGATGCAGCCTGTAAGGTACTTCATGGCAGTAAGTGAGTGGTTGTCTAACTCTCCATCTTCACAAACCCCTATCGGGTGAGTTGAGACTCACAGGAGATCACTCCAATCCTTCTTTTGCGTTGCTGTCAGCAGGAAAGATAAGCTAGCTCGTTAGTGTTTATGAGACACTCACAAGATGAGACTGGAGAGAGGTGACAGAGGAAGGGCAATAAATAAACAGAGTGACCAGAAAGACCGGAAACCTTCCACACTGGGTGAGTGTCGAGTTTAAACGACACCTGGCACCTTTAGCCTTTCTTCCCGCGGTCTCTTCTTCCGCCAGGGTTGGTTTCGGCACGCGAGAACAGTTCAGCATCTTCAGGGAGACGCCTCCGGAGAAACTTCCAGTGCTCGTGGCTTGACTGTCCCCCCCCCCCCCCCCGTGAATCTCACAGAAGGACTTTGTCTCCATCACCCAGAATCGGTTGAAAAATACAATTCTTGAAAATGTTGCCTACCTAGAACTTCTCTAGGGAATTCTCCGTGGTTTTAAGTTGCCTCTCCCTGGGCCTAAGACACTTCCAACGAGCTCTGGAGTCAAGTTTTATCAAGAGAAATACAGCTATGAGAACACTGGATTCCTGGACAGCTCTTCCTAGAATGCCTGCTGCCAGTGGGGCCCTGCCCCTCTCAACAGGTTCCTTTCAAAGCCTCCAGTGCTCCTCTCTCCCTGAGATCACCCTGTCCGCTCTGCCTCCTGGTGCCTCACAGTTGGGGACAATCCACTGGTTTAGGTCCTCTGCAGCTCAGATGTGCACATTGCCAGCCCAGACTCCAGACAGAGCAGAGGGTCTGCACACAACCAGACACGGCAGGGGCCCGCACTTCCTTGTGACGGAAAGATTAGCCTTTCCTGCGATACTGCTCTCTCTCCAGTAGGAACTCTTCTCCCTCCACTGTGGAGCCACTAGTGAGATTCTGACGACACCTCCCAGCGCCACCCCACCAGGGTCCCTCTTGCTTTGCTGCAGCAGCAGAGCACACAGGTACACATACTTCACCTGCGAGTCCAAACAGAAGGGGAAAGACTCCCAACATGATTCAACAGGACCAGGAGTAACCACCAGCCCCCTGGGGACAAGGTGAAAGTCTAACACATGGGTAAAGAAAAAATGCATAGTGTAAGATACACCACCATTGGATCTGAGTTCTGCCACTCGCCTGTTGTAGGACCCTAAGCATCTCTGCGGCTCAACTTCCCGTTGGTGAGGTAGGGGTGACAGCATCAATGGGTGACTCATAGATCTGTTGTAAGGACCAAGTGAACGAGTGTAGGTGACCCCCTTCGTGCCCTGCGGATGTATCCTGTTGTATCAACAGACGCCCAGGACAACTAGAAACAACACAAATGCATAGGAGACCCTGCACCCCAGGGCCAGGACAGGCAACAAACCAAGTCCTTAGCAGGTGGCTGGAGAGATGGCTCGTCAGTAAAGAAAGAGCGCTTGCTGCTTTTCCAAGGGATCCAAGTTCAGTTCCAGAAGAATCAGCTCACACCCGCCTGAAACTCCAGCTCCAAAGACCTGGTACCCTCTCGTCATCCATCTTCATCCATGTAGCTTCAGACTCACCCACAGTTCTTAGCATCTTGAAAGCAAGTCAATCCGCAGAGCATTTCCTCCTGGAGTCTGGGTAGTTTTACGGGGTGGGAGAAATATGGATTTTTCATGTAGGTGGTGTGTAGGGGGATCGTTTGTTCTCATCTTTTCCTCCAGAATTATCTTTCATTTCTCAGCAAAGAACAGTGAACTGGGAATGGAGAGAGATGCTCCACGGCCTTTAGTTCTGTAATTTGTGCTGCTACTGTACTCTGTCCGTGCAGGGGAATGACACCATAACACACAAATCAACTCAGGCTGAATTCACATCGGAGAGGTAACACCGGCACTGATGTCTCCAGCATAAACTGAATTTCCAGTCAGTCTTTTCACCAGACCTCACAAGGCATTCCTTAAGCCAAAGTCTTGCTGGCATACCTTAGTTGTACATCAGTTCACGTTTTGTTTTCAGTGTTTGAAGTTAGCCCATTTGTCCTGTTAGACTGAGTTAAAGGGAGTTCAAAGTAAGAACTCATCTGATCGGATCTTAATTCAAGGCTACAGACAAAGCAAGGGCTTTGGGACTTCAGAGATGACTTTTTCAGTTTACAAAAAGATAGAAAAGGTAAGAAAAATATTACCAGGGCTGGAGAAGTTGGCTCAGTGGTTAAGAGCTGCTCATAAGTAACTCCAGTCCAGGGGATCTGACGCCCTCTTCTGGCCTCCACAGGCACTGCATGCATACAGTGCCCAGACACACAGGCAGGCAGGCAAAAACACCCACACACATACAAATAAACTTTAAAAGAACACATAACAAGGTGATGTGGTGGAAAATTCCCAAACTGTCATATGCTAAAATAAAAATTTTCCCCATGCTGAGACAGTTGCATTGAGCCAACCCCACCCAACTCACAGTGACTCCAAGGACCCCAGGCACTGAAGAGGTGGGGTAGCTGAATTTTAACCCTGACTCACCACCATTGTTTTCTGTCATGTGCATGGTTTTGCGCTTACTCTCTGCTTGATCCCTTCTGTTCTCCTGGATATAAAAGGCTGCTGAATTTGAGGCAGGAGGCCAGCACCATTACAGAGATCTGAGCAGGGCCCACCTGCTTAATAAAAATTTCTTCTTCCAAACTGAAATCAACTCAGTGACTCAGCTTCCCAGAAATCCCCACAACATTCTGGAGACCCCCATGAGATTGTATCACAGCATCCCTCGTTGTCTAGAGCGGCAAGAAGAAGGGTGAGTCGGATGACCCATTAGTCCCCTCACTGCTTTTAGAAGTTTCAGGGTGCAGCTCTCTAATTACCTGCTTTGAGCTGACCAGAGGAGTAATGTAGAAAGGGCAGCTGGGGTGTCTCGGAGGACTCTCCATTCAAGGGGCCATAATGAAATGGAACAGATGGCAAAGAGCCAAGCATAAGTCAGCCATTTGGTGATAACACGTATTTGTGGGTTGTGTTACGTGAAGGAGGCAATAACTCGACACTCTAGCGGGGAACGTTAGGAGACACAGTTAATGAGGAAAATGGTTTACATCAAGACTAACATAAGCTTTGTTCGGTAAGGTTAAATGCAAATATGCAAGTAGTTGGACCCTGTACCAGAGCTCTGTAGAAGGAGAAGACAACAGTAACAAGCTTTGTGCTATATCAGACTCCTGCGTGAGGCACAAGCACCTGGAAGCTTTGTTAAGAGTCAGGTAAATTTAGCATCTAAGTGACACTGAAAGATAAATAGAATCCTACCTTTTTTAATTTATTTGACTTTATTTTATGTGCATCACTGTGAAGGTATCAGGTCCCCTGGAACTGGAGTTACAGACAGTTGTGGGCTGCCATGTTGGTGCTGGGAATTGAACCCCTGGTCCTCTGGAAGAACAACCAGTGCTTCTTAACCACTGAGCCATCTTTCCAGCCCCTTTGAGTTATTTTTTATAGGATTGTCTAGCAGTGTTCCAAGAACATCACTTAGCTGTCCTGGGATAATTTTCCAAAGCTGTGTTTGTCGATAGAATATCTGGCAGCCTCCTGTAACAGGGACATGGGTAGTGGAGGTATGGACCCTAGAATTAGATTTTCTAAGAGAAAGAACTGAATTCCAGGGTATAGGGCATAGCCAGTTGAACTAGCATGCAGGTCCTGTACCCGTCTGGTGGTATCTTAGGAACAAGATCCCCTGTTCACAGCACTTCCCTAAGTCCGTTGGGAGACACTAAAGACAGAGTCATTGCTGTTTGCCTCTCTGTTGTTTAAAAGTTTAGGATATGGGTACAGACTCTAAGGTCATTCACTGAACAAGAGAATCCACTCCCCTGTCATCTTCCCTAGAGATAAGAAGGAGGTTTTCCTAGTCAGGCCTACATATCCAGAGCTGGTTCAACCTACACAGCTGGAAACAGAAGCAGCAGACTTCTGGGAGGTCCCGTTTCCCAAGCATCCTTATCCCATGATGAAGCAAGCATACAATCTACTCTGGACGGGTTGCGCCCTATCCAAGGGAAAGGGTATCACTTGAGCCTGGGGATGTCCAGCCATGCAAGCGTATTGTAAATTTAACACATTTTACTCAAACGTTCAATTTTTTTATAACCAGCATTCTTAAAATACACCTGGGTTTTAATATTATTTTACACTAAATAAGCTTTAAGTTTACTTTAAACTTTTTTTGAAGTTACTTGCTTTAGGCGGAACTTGAACAACACATACAGAAAACTATAAAATGGAAGATGTAAATTGGCCTCTATAAATGAATTACACTTAGGTTAGCATAACTACGAGCATAGTTCTGAGCGCATTAGCGACATCTGATGCCTTCAAGGTGAGTGGAAATTAATGTTTATGTCTTAATTATCTTAACAGTTTTCAATAAATTAGGAACTCCCACAAGATCAGGATCTTACAAGTTTATCCCTGCTAAGATTGTGAGCCTTAAAAATTGCAGTTTGGGACTGAAGCTCTTTTAGCGCCAAAATCAACTTTAAACCATTGGTGCCGTCCTCAGATTTATCCCTAGTGCATGAAGTGGCTTTTTGGAGCCCATTCCCAATAGTGGGATGGATGCCTTTTTCAGCCTGGATGCAGGGAGGAGAGCCTCGGTCCTGTTTCAGTATGATGTAACAGACTTTGTTGACTCCCCATTGGGGGGCCTTACCCTCTTTGAGGAGTGGATGGGTGGTGGGGTGGAGAGAAGATGGGGGAGCTTGAGTAGGGGGAGGAGGGTATGTCAAAATTTTTGTAAAAAGACTGCTTTGAAAAAAACTTAAAAATTAAAAAAGAAAGAAAGAATGTGGCAGGGATCCATCTGAGAATTGCACTGTCCTGGGTTAATACTTGCAGAAAGTTCTGGAAACATGTGGTATCATTCAGAGGTTCCTCCCTGACCATGTCAACATATCCAACAATACCCACAGGTCTGAAGACACTAAGGGCTTTCTTGGGAATTTTCCCAGTCTGGGAGGAAAAGAATTGTTCCTCCCATTTTCAGGGCATACAGGGGTCAATGAGAGCAGCCCTGGGGGAACCACCATGGGGACCCTGGCTTCCTTGTCCACCTTTGTGGACAGCTAGAACAAGGATAGGAGTCTAACTGACACTCTTGGTAGATAGACAGAGACCTCAAGGAGCTCAGCTTCATGTCTGCTCAGCTCCTAATCCCATTCCTGGCACTTAAGTTATCAAGGAAGTCCCAAAGTAAATGTGCAGGGCTAGCTGGGGGGCAGGTCACAGGAGAGTCCCCTTCCCTAAACTCCCATTTCCTTGAGTTCCTGGTACTTTCTAAAGCCGTGGTCAACCACTGAAGAAGCCTCAACAATTGGTGGCGACCCCTATTTCTTCTCAATGCCAGCTGATGGACTGAGAGCACATTAGGCTAACAGCCCACTGTCTGAGAGATGTCATGGCTTCCCTGGACAGAATTCATGTTCATGGCTTCCCTGGACACCGTGTCAACATGTGCCAAAATTTCATGTAATCCTTGTTTCTCCTTTTAAAAAAATCACAGAACAGTATGGAGAACTTTTAGATATTTACTTCAAAATTATGTAGGAATATTCAGTCCTCCTATGTACCAGGGATTGCATGAATGACTTCTGGACCTATGACCCTAAGACTCAGCTGTTCCTTTACAAGTGAAGACAAGGAAATCAAATAGCATTAACCGTGTTTTACATGAGTAAAGTGAAGTGCCAGGACATTAAGAACATACATAACAAACTCATTAAGTACTTACCATACAAGACATCATTCTGATCATGCATCTTAAGTAAAAACATAAATATGAGGAGTATACACACCTCTCATTCCACCACATAGACGGCTAAGACAGAAGGATTCCTATCAATCTGAAGTCAGCCTGAGCTAACATAATGAGTTTCAAGCCAGTCTGGTCTACAGCGTAAGAACCTGTCTCAAAACAAAGCAAAAAGTATGTGCTGTGTGTGTGTGTGTATGTGTGTGTGCACACATGTGTGCATGTGTGTGTATTCATATATGCCTGGTACAACCTAAGCATTAAATATGTGTTGGCACCTTGGCACTGCAGGGGCCCCTCGCTCCGTTCTCCCCACAGCCTAGTGAAGTAGATGCTTTTGTTATCCCTGCTTCGTACATGGAAAAAAGGAAATCATCCCAGAAAGATTAAACATATTGTACTGCTCACGTAATTCCCAAGAGGGAGAACACAGATACACCCCTGAGGAACTAGATCACCAATGGCTACAATGCTCTGTCCAGGTAAGCAGCAGTAAGTCTCATCCGCCTGACTCTACAGCCCACACTCTTAATCGATCATCTTGATACGTTGTGAGGGGCCAGCTTTTAGGGCTTCATAAATAATAGCCATACCCATCACGTGTGACTGATTCTGCTCCCTAGAGCACACCTGATTTTCTCACCCAGCGTCTTAGTTTTATTTCTGCTGCTGTGATAGAATAACCTGGCAAAAACAACGAATGATTTCTCACCCAGCGTGTTAGTTTTATTTCTGCTGCTGTGATAGAATAACCTGGCAAAAACAAGGAACGAGAGGGAAAGGTTCATTCCACTTCCAATCCCAGGCCACCATCCGTTACTGAGGGGAAGTCCAGACAGCAGCAGCTCAACTCAGCCACTGAGATCCCATCCAGGAGCAGAGAGAAAACAAATACAGATAGGCTCTTTGCTGTCTCGCCTGCCCTCTCCACTCTTACACAGTCCAGGGTCTAGCCCGGGAAATGATGCTGTCCGCAAAGGGCTATGCCCTCCTACACCAATAAAGGACCAAGGCAATCCCCCAAAGACCGACGTGGTCTAGGCACTCCTTCAATCATGCTCTCAGGGTTGTATCAAGCTAACACTTAGAAGGAACAATCGCACCTAGCGGACAGGAACTCTTGCTCTCCCAAGCCCTCAAAGCATTCATCGGCCTCTCCACAGGATGTCTCCTATTCTGATGCAGAGGCCCACTCCTCCAGTCTAGAACTAGCTACGTGGTTAGAAAACAGATCTGGCTGCTGGGGAAGATTTGCCTGCAAACAAAAATGGCATAAGCAAGAGGGAAGTTTGTTTCTCTCTCAGGTAACAGTGTAGCTACAGAGATGGGGCAGAAGAGAGGCTCTTCATCACGATGCCGTGCAGAGATCCAAGCACCTCTCCTCTGTGACTCTGCTGCACATGGAGGCCTGTCCCCATCTGTCTACAGCAGTGCTTCTCAACCTTCCCAATGCTCTGACCCTTTAATAAGCTTCCACTCCATAACTGCAATTTTGCTACTGTTAAGAATTGTGATGTAAATATCTGATATGCAAGATATCTGATATGTGACCCACAAAGGGATCATGACCCACAGATTGAGAACCACAGGTCTACAGTGCCGTAACACCTTGACTACAATGCACTGCGAAGGAGAAAAGGTGGCAGGAGGGGGCCAAGCTCTTGATTTTGAAGCTGTGTAGGTGACTCAGCAGTAAAGAGCACCAGTTGCTCTTGTAGAAAACCAAGGTTTGGGTGGGGCGGTGTTATAGAGATTGCTCAGCATTCAGGAGCAGTTGCTGCTTTTGCCGAGGACCTGGATTCAACTTCCAGAACCCATATGGTGGTTCCTAAATGTCCATAACTCCAGTTTTAGGGGACCAATGACTTCTTCTGGCCTCCTCAGGCACCAGGCACTCATGTGGTGTGTGTGTATATATATATTCATACAGGCAAAACATACATTAAAAAAAATCAGGTTCCTGTGGAATATCCCTTTACACTGTATGTATATGTCATTGTAATTGGATTAATAAAAAAGCTGATTGGCCGGTGGCTGGGCAGGATCTGGGGGCAGAGAGAATGTTGGGAGAAGAACAGCAGAGTCAAGGGAGACACCATGAGACACAGAGAGAGCAGGATGGAAAGTACATCCACGAGATAAACAAATCTCAGGGCAGCATATAGATTAATAGAAATTAGTTCATTTAAGATATGAGAGCTAGCTAAAATTTATCCTAAGCTATCAGCGGAGCATTTATACTTAACATTAAGTCCCTGTGTGATTATTTGGGAAGTGGCTGGCAGAACAGAAAAGTTCACCTACAGGTTCCTAACTCCATTTGATGACTTACAACCATCTGTGTCTCTAGTTCCAGAGTTTCAACACTCTCTTTCTGTCATCCACAGGCACACACTCAGTGCACATGGATACATGCAGGCAAACACTCATACACATAAAAGAAAAATAAAGAGAAGCATGGTGGTATACACCTTTAGTTCCAGCACTCAGGAAGCAAAGGCAAGAAGATCTCTGTGAGCTCAGCCTGGTCTGCATAGTGAGACTCTGTCTCAAACAACAACAATAGATAGATAGATAGATAGATAGATAGATAGATAGATAGATAGATAGATAGATAGATAGATAGATAGATAATAGCTAGATAGATAGTAAGTAAGTAGGTAGATGGATAGATGGATGGATAGATAGATAGATAGATAGATAGATAGATAGATAGATAGATAGATAGATATTTTAAATGTCTATTGGGCTAAAGATATCTCAGGGGATAAAGATACCTGCTGTCAAGCCTCACAACTTGAACTTAATCACTGATGCCCTCATGGTTGAAGGAGAACCTGACTCCTACAACTTGTCCTCTGACCCCACAAATGTGCAATGGCATATGCACACACACATAAATAAATAATAAAATACTTTCAAAGGTGATAAAACTGTTACTGTCAGCAGCAAGGAAGAACACACATTTTTTTTAATTAGCCACAAAGCGAGTAACCACATCTTAGGCAACACATTCAAACAATGCTATCTGCATCACAGTATTATGTGTAACACAATGCTTCTCCATTCAATAAAGAGGAAAAGCTGCCACCATGTGCAAGATGAGGACTTAATCATCCAGGGTCCCAGGCAAACTCCTAAATCAATGGATGCATAAATGAGCGTAGCCTTCTTACAGAACCACAACCTGGAGGTCGAGAAATGAAATTTTCAGAAAGGCAAATAATTTAAAACATGGACAAGAGTAATTTTCTCCCATAGAGGGTCATAGATAAAAACAGACATGTTCAAAGCTGAATTTCCTGTGGCCTCCTACAAAATATGGAAAATCAATTACAAAGCAAACAAACAGCCCTGGTTCATTAGGCTATGCTGCCACTGGCAAATGTATCAGAGCCTCAGTCCTGGGCTTTTACTCTAGAGACTTTGTCTGTGTCACACTTTGAAACATTTTTTATTTCCTCCACATACAAAACAAAAATAAGTCACTTTCTGAATTTAGATAAACATGGGTCAAAAATGGAACTCTTTTCTGTATCTTCTGCAAAACACATATTCAAGAAATTTAATCTGGAAAAGGAGCTAAAGTTCAATTTATGATTATTTCTAAATTATTTATAACCCATCTCCAAATCCTTTAATGCCCTCATCAGTTTCCCAGCTCACCTCAGCTGAACCCCCAGATTCCATTAAGACTGACTTTCCTATCTTCCCAGATGTGTTACCCTCCACTTCTCCAACCATAAAGTCATCCAGTGACTGAGGGGAACAAACTAAACCACCCGACGCTGTGTGCAGAGCAATCTTAACGCAGAGAAAGCTAAATTCCATTGTTAAGGAATGGTACAAACTCTGCACTGAGTTAAAATATCCTGCATTGTATTGAATTAGACTGAACACAGGCATCCGGTCACACAGGGGCAGCAGTGAGGCTAGAATTTGAATGTTTGGCCCCACATGGTTAACTCATTTTGTTTTTCCCTGCACACACTGCTCCTGAGAGATCTGAGCTGATTTCCACTGTCTTGTCTTGCCAGGCTTCAATGAACTGCAGCTAGAATTACCACTGTGACCATTCTGGAAGCCGTTTCCCTTCAGTTGAGTAGGAACACTAATTCTCAAGAACCAAACCGGAATTTTTCCAGTCCAGGTAAAGTGCTCTAGAAAGAAATTCATAACTCTTATTTTATGTAACTGAACTGAAGAAACTGTAACTGAACTAAGTTAGTGTAGGTAAAATGCAATATGCCTGGTGCATAGCAGTTATTATCTGTGGAGGTCTTGTTGTAATCAAACCTTCTTTTTTATTATTTATTTATTTAGATTTTTGAGACCAGGTCTCAGGAAATTCTATAAGGGCAAGACAAGCCTCTGGACCTGCAACCCAAGAAGGCTAGAGCCATGTGCAGTGCAGGCTCACCAAGCTCAAAGAGAAACTGAAGACGAAGAAGCAGCAGCAGAAGAGGCTGTACCCACTACACAAGTATGCATCAAGGCCTGATGAAAAGGCAATAAAGTGCAAGACTGGCAAAGATAGATAGATAGACAGACAGACAGACAGACAGACAGACAGATAGATCCCGTTTAAGTTCCTGTCCTGACTTCCTGCAAGGTGAAAAGAGACATGGAAGTATAAGCCAAATAAACCCTATTCTCCCAAGTTCCTTTGGTCATGGTTTTTCATCATAACAATAGAAACCCTAAAATGTAAAACATATGTTAATTTATTCTGCATATATTAGTGGAGTGACTGTATACCAGGCATCATGCAAAGATGGTAAAAGCAAGGAGGGTTCCTACTTATGATCTTTTCATCTCCTGGAAGGCAGAAATCAAATACTTTGGCAAACAAATAAATAATTTATTAGTGAGTGGAATAAGTATTGCAACCTGTATGAAGTCTGAGTCCCTGTCAAAGAAATACAGCAAAAGTACCTTCAACACATCTCAGAGCTCTGTCAAGGTCATTGTAAACAAGGAATCATCAAAATACTGTTACCAGAGGTAGGTGACCCTCACTCTCCTTCCTGCTTCCCAATTTCCGGTCTTGTCCCCAGCCCTGTAGCATCCCCCCTGTTGGGGCTTCTCCTTTTTCTCTGTTTCCCTTCCCAGGGTACTCCTCAGACCTTCAGCCTGTAGCCATCCTCACCCTACACCATTATTTCGGGTGCCAACATCCAGAGGCACTCTCTGCCTAGAACCCCACGGGCTGCTCTGGTCTGGAAATCCTCCCATTTCAGTCTGCAGTCTCATCCAGCCCTGTAGCCGACCACTTGCAGGGGCCTCAACATCCTACCTCATTCTCTGAGGACTCTGCAGAACCTTAAGGTAGACCCAGCTTTCCTTCCCTGGACCCTTTCAGCCTCCTGTCTAGCCCCTGTCCATTCCGCTATGTTAGCCCACAATACCTAGAACTAACATTCGACCCCAGACTCCAGTGGGCACACCAGGAAGGGACTCAGAAGCACTCTCCACTAGGCCAGTCCACAGCCACCACATCTTCGAAGATCCAGAGAAGGCAACAGCAATCAAGGAATGGAAAAGCACCCAACCAAGACTAAACCAGATATCAACAGCTAGAACCATAGCCACCCCGAGCCCAGATGCCTAAACGCCAGAACAAAACACAATCAGTAACAACTAAGATGATACTCCTGTACCAGAGCCCAGCAAGCCTACTACAGCAGGTACCAAGAAATACAATATAGCTGATGCACAAGACAAGTACTTCAAAATAGCTATTAAGAATATGTTCAAGGACTTTAAAGCGGAAATAAACAAGCCCTAATGAAATCTATGAAAACATAAACAGTAGAACAAAAGGAAGCAGGATGGGGTAGGAGAGGACAGGGAACGGGACTCAGTTCAAGACATGAAAGTAGAAATAGAACCACTAAAGGAAACCCAAACTGAAATAAAACTGGAAATAAACATTTAGGAAGTCAAACAAAAACCCAGAGGTAAGCCTCACCAACAGAAGATAAGAAATGGAAAAAAGACTCTCAGGCACTGCAGTTAAGATTAGAGAAATGGGAATGTTAGTCAAGAAAACGTTAAATCTAAAAAGAAAAAAATCAGGGGCAAAACATTCAGGAAATCTGGAACCCTAGGGAAAGATCAAATTTACAAAAAATAAGATAGAGAAATAACAGGAAACCCAGGTCATAGGCACAGAATTTTTTTTTTTAAAAAATCAGAGAAGAAAATGCCCTGTAGGATTCTAGGACTATAGGCTGTGCCAAATTGACAAAAAAATTAGCCAGCATACTACCCAAACAGGTTGTAAATGTGGCTCTCTGGTAGAATACTTATGTGGTGGTTTGAAAGAAAATGGATCCCAAAGGGAGTGGTACTGCTAGGAAGTGTGACCTCGTTGGAGGAGGTATGTCACTGTGGGGGAGGGGGGCAGGCTTTGAAGTCTTTTTCTAAGGCTTCACACAGTGTGACGATCAGTCAACTTCCTGTGTCCCGGAAGGCATAAGACTCTCAGCTCCAACACCACGTTGACCTGTACACTGCCATGCTCCCCACTTCATGATCATAATGGACGGAACCTCTGAAATTGTAAGAGAGCCACCCCAACTAAATGTTTTTTTCATAAGCGTTGCCTTGGTTATAGTGCCTCTTCCTAGCAATAGAAACCCAAACTAAGACAACTTATATACAGAACGTGCCAATTAAAAGAGGACCCAGTTGGTTGGGTAGATGATTCCATCAATAAAGCAGTCACTGTGCAAGAATGAGTACATGAACTTGATCCCCCTAGCAACCCATATAAAAACCAAATATAGGGACTCTGCACCTGTAATCCCAGCTCTGGGGAAGGGGACCCCAAGGACTTGCTAGCCAGACAGCCTAGCCAAATCAGTGAGCTCCAGGTAGGTCAACTGAGAACACCCATTGTTGACTTCTGGCTTCTACATGCTTACACACATGCAGACACACATACACATACAAATATACGAACATACCAATAAAAAGAAAAAAATAATATTGTGGTGGTTTGAATGGGAATAGCACTCATAGACTCATGCGTTTGAATGCTTGGTCCATAGGGAGTCACACTATTAGAGTAGTGTGGCCTTATTAGAGTAGGTGTGGCTTTGGAGGAAGTGTGTCACTGTAGAGCCGGGCTTTGAGGTCTCATATATACTCAAACCATGTCTAATGTAACAGTCTTTACTTCTGTTGCCTGTGGGTCAAGATGTAGAACTCTCCAATCCTTCTCCAGCACCATGTCCGCCTGCATGCTGTCATTTCCTGCCATGATGATAATGAACTAATCTCTGAAACTATAGGCCAGCCCTAATTAAATATTTTCGTTTATAAGAATTGTCATGACCATGGTGTCTCTTCACAGCAATAGAAACCCTAACTAAGACAAGTGAAATATACAAGTAAATATACAAGTGAAAAAGTAGAAAGAACTGGAAAGTCTCCAGGGTTTGCGTGGGCTCCTCTCCCCACCATACTGTCTCAGTCAACCCAAGAGAGCTGCATTTATTAAATGCAGGCATTTTAATTTGGTCTAATCTGGTCTAATTGGAGTTATTTGTGTTGGTGCAGTGGCTTTTCTTAAGATTAAACCAAGCAATAGCTGTGGCTGCTCTGGACTCTTCTAGATGCCTCTGGTTGTTCTCTCTCATCTCCACAGTGAAAGACCTCCCCACCTATGGGGCAGTCATTTCAGGGGTTCCATTGTGCTCTCAGTTACAGCATAGTGGGTAAAAAACCCTAGGTGTGCAAGCTTGACAGCCTGAGTTGTAGCCCCAGGACCCACATTAGAAGCTGGATGTCACTGCAAGTGTCTGTCGTTTCAGTGCTCCTAGCATATAACGGGAAGTGCAGCCAGGAGAATCTCCTGGAAGCATACATCCTGTATCTGCAGCCAGTGTGGAGGAAACAAGACGGAGCCTGCCTTGGGAAGGTACGAAGCTGTAGCAGTTCCTGAAAGTTGTCCTCTAACTGCGTGTTCACTGTGGCGTGTGCATGCCCACACTCACACACACATCACACACGTGTACAGAATGCAGAGTTTCTTACTCTGCTCTTGCTCCTGGCAATCAGCTCCAATTGCTTTTGGGAATTTCCTCAGCATCATGTCCTGCTTTTATAGATGTTGTCTTAGGGTTTCTATTGCTGTGAAGACTCCATAACACCAGCAGATCTTATAAAATAAAGGTTTTTCTAAAGATTCTTCGAAAAAAAAAAAAACTGACTTACCTGGTAGTGTGGGTCTCCTTGTCACACTTCTTTGCCCCTAAAAAAGTCTAGTTATTCATGAAACTTTGATCATCCATCTAGTTTGTAGAATTCTTTTAGTAAGTCCCCTAAAAAACAGTCTTTGAAATTTTAATTGGGATTGCATTGAATTTATAGACTAATTAGGTGGGCCTCAACAGTGGTATAATTGTGTCTTTCCACCCACTACTTCTCGTTTATTTGTGTCTTATTTTATATTCTTTCATTGTGTTTCAAATTTTTCTTCATAAAGGTCTTGAGACTTTTTATTATACTAATTCCTAGAAAATTTACAGATCTGTTGGGTCTGGGTATTTTTGTGATTTTAATTGGTACCTTATTTTCTTTTACATTTTATGATGAGTTATTTCTAGATTAAAAGGTGTCACTAGTATTTGTCTTTTCACCCCCAAATCTTGCTGAACTTTTCATTCTCTTATTAATTTTAATGTCTTCGCTATTCTCTTCAGTTTACCGTATAAATTCTCGTGCTATGTAAAAATTATGAAAATTTTGCCTCAGTCCTATATCACTTGTGATATAGATTCAACTGTGTATTCAAGAGACACAAATAACAATGGCTCCAGGAAGACAGAAATTCAACCAGACAGGGTGGTGCACATCTGTAATCCCAGCATTTGGGAGGCTGAGGCAGAAGAATTGAGAACTAGAGGCCAGCCTAGGCTACTTAGTGAGTTCACAGCCAGCCTGGGCTACTTAGTGAGTTCACAGCCAGCCTGGGCTACTTAGTGAGTTCACAGCCAGCCTGGGCTACTTAGTGAGTTCACAGCCAGCCTGGGCTATAAAACAAAACTTGGTCCAAAAACTGGTGAACAAAAATTTCATTCCTATGTAAAAGTCTGGGCGTAGTAGAGTTGGGATAATTCAGTAGCCCTGCAGTCCTCAGGCTCCTGGCTAGGCCACCTCTCTTAGATGTCTTTCTCACCATAGCACTGAAGACATGGTCTTCATACCTTCCATGTCCAGAGACATAGAACAGACTGGGGAAGTGCCGCGCAAACTCGCACTTCCAACACCCCAGGCAAACTCTAGCTTTAGATGTTGCAAAATCATGTCTCTTCTTTATTTTACTCTCCCACAAATTTCTGCTTATCATAATTTCCACCAAACTTTTTGTAGTTCTTTTTTCTTTCCTAGTTATTTGAATTGAAAGCTGAGCCCACTCATTATCTCTTTTCCTTGCTTCAAATTACAGTCATATCTATGAATATCCCCCTTAGTTTAGTTTTAATTTTATCATAAAAAGTCACCATGTGCAACTTTGGTTCATTCAGTCCTAAGAGTTCCGCATTTTCCCCTGTGGCAGGGTCCAAAAGACTCCCCAGGGTTCTGTCTGCCTTGCTGTAATGTTCGAGGACCTAGCATCCCCGGCAAGTCACTAATGAGGAGTGCTTGAGAGGTCAGAATCCTGCCACCAAATATCAACCTCTTATAAGTGCACATACCCACACACAGACACACATGTGCACATGAATCTGTATCTAAAATAAAGCAATTTGGAGATGGAGAGAAGGCTCAGCAATTAAGAGCAGCTATTATTCTTGCAGAGGTTTGATTCCCAGCATCCATCTAAAACTCCATTTCCACGGTGCACATGATACATAGACATACTTTCAAGCAAAGCATTCATACATGTAAAATAACACAAATAAATCTAAAAGAATATTTTAACTAATTTCTTAAAAGGAGACAGCTAGTGAGCAGCATCACTCGCCCTTCTCTGCTCTTGACTGCGATGTAACCAGACACCTTAGGCTCCAACGTGAACATCAGCTACAAGTGCCTGCCGCCACGCCTTCCCCACCGTGATGGGCTGTACCCTGCCACGCCTTCCCCACCGTGGTAAACTGTACCCCGCCACGCCTTCCCCACAGTGATGGACTGCATCCTAAAACTGTGAGCCAAAGGAAACTGTTTCTTCCTAAAGTTGCTTTTGCCAGGCGTTTTACACAGCAACAGGAAAACTCATTAATATATTCCCACAGCCACATCTCCTTCTGCCTCCAGCTGAGAGAGGTTCTCCCCACAGCTACATAATCCAGGCAATTCCCCCTAACCTCGACCACATCTACGATGTCACCTTTCCCATGACGGACAACACAGTCACAGTCTCTATGGGACTTAGGTGTGGATGCCCAAATGGGCAAGCCATGATTCCTCCTGTTTCATCCCCCGGTGTCACTTTTTGTGGCTTTCTTGCATTTCCACCACAACATACAGATCACACAAAGCCATTTCTGCAAATTTACTGAGACCTTTTTGTGGCATCATATACACGCAGATAATTTTGCAGCTCTTCTGGGTGTACTCGGATGAATATATTCCTCTAGACTGTAAAGTTAGATTTACCTCCACTATTTTTTAAAAAGCAATCATGTTGCTAAATTTTCTCTGTTGGAGGTGGCAAAGTTCTGATTTGTCAGCCTTTGAGAACATGCTGAAGTCCCCAACTGTGATCTTTGGCTTCTGTTAATTCCATTACAAGGGGCTTCGTAGATGTCACGGCTATAATGCTTGATTATTAATGTATCTTCTAGGTTTGTTCTTCTATCAGCATGAGACACCTTGCCTTGCCTGACATTTGATTGTCATTTTGCCATAAGTAGTTTTGGGATATTGGGGCATTTTTTTGATGGGGTTCTGTAGCCCAGGATAACCTTGAACTTGACCTTCTGATCCACCTGCCTTTACTTTCCAAGTGCTAGAAGTACAGGGATGTGCCACCAACCCAGTATTATGTAGTCCTGGGGACCCCACCCTAGGGCTTTGTGCACACAATGCCAGAACTCCACATCCACAGCCCTAATACGTTTTGTATGATGCTAGGTCACTGAGTTTTCCTTTGTTCATATTTGGTGGATGTATCTCTTTTCATTTATCATTTCCATTTTGACTATGACTTTTTTTGTGATGGTGTAGATAATGTATTGCTGGGTCTCAGGATTCATTCATTCAGCACATCAGAGCCTCTCTGGTATTTGGCCGCCATCTTTCTTTCACAGAGTCTGCTCCTCAGATACTTAACTGGGTCTGACTTAGCCATGATTCCGTTAATGTACGTTGTCTCTTACTCAGTGTTGGTTCTTGGATAGACAGGAGGAGTCTAGGTGCTACTGTGCACCTCTCCCAGGAAGCCCTGGTGGAGAGGTAGCCCCTTTGTCTGGTTTTAGTCCCTGCTGACAAACATCTGCCTAAGGACTCTCTGTCAATACAGAGTAGTAGCGATGAGGCTGTGACCTCATGTAGATGGGCATATAATCAATGTGACTCCATTTGTGTGCTTGCTGGCCTGCTGATTGATGAGATGTTGTTGATAATGGCTTGTCCCAGGTCTGAGTCCCCCATACAAACCAAGGTCTCCTACTACACGTGCAAGCTGTGTGCCTCTTCTATCAACGCAGTCTGCAGGAAAGATGGAACCCAATAAAGCCAGTCCTAGCCCATCCTGCCATCAGTTTCCTCCTCTACCAACTCCGCATGCCTGGTCCTGATCATGGTGGCTCACAACCATCTGTAATGAGGTCTGGTGCCCTCTTCTAACCTACAGATATACACACAGACAGAATATTGTATACATAATAAATAAATAAATAAATAAATAAATAAATAAATAAATAAATAAATATTTAAAAAAAAAAAGATTTGGAGGACCAGGTGCCAAATGAGACTTGAGCCCCATCACCCTCCCTGTCTCTCCTGGGGCACCTGCAGAGCGGGGATCAGAAGGTGCTGACTTCCTTGATCAAAAGGTAAATTCTGCAGAGCTTATGATGGATTTGCTTTTCTTGTAAGAAATCATACAGTTCGTCGCCTAGAAACCAACCGAATTTAGATATCAAGAATCACTTACAGGGAAGCTGTCTGGGAAACAGAGGCCCTTTATTCTCATTTTCAATAAGAGACATATTCACATGACTCAAAACTAAAGTACATGTATGAAATGCTAATGTGAAGTCCCCCTCCACATGTAGCCACTAATACTTGTTTCTCATTCATCTTTCCGGGGTCTCATTAGATGAATACAAACAAGGATAAGGATGAATTAGAGATGAAGGTTTGCAAGCGCATGCGCGCATGCACACACACACACACACACACACACACACACACACACACACACACGTCTTCCCACAAAGGCTGGCTTACTACCCACCCTTCGACGTTTGCTATGACTGTCTAATGGATCTTCCTCATCGGGAAGACTCATCATTATTTGTCACAGCTGCATAGGCCCCTGGGGCGTGGAGAGCTGTCATTTATTTAACCATCGCTCTTCACAGGCATCGAGGCTGTTTAGTCTTCTGCCATCACGATGCTACAGTGAGCAACGCAGTTTAAAGAATGGGGTGGGCAAGATGTGCTGATCAGTCTCGGCATTTCACCGCAGGCACGTTTACCCGTAGTCTAGCTCCCCACTACTGTTTCTTCACCCTGCATTTTTATTTTGCTGGATGTCAAATGTTGATGCTTTATTGCAGTTTGCACATTGTTCAGGGTCATTTCAGTGGTTAGACATGCACAAAAAAAATAGAAAAATGTGCATCTGTGGAAGTCTTGAAAGTTAAGGGCAACCACAGCAAATCTCCTGTTTGCTGGATGCCTTCAGCAACCCTGGGGCGAAACAGCAAGGGAACAGGGGTTCTGCAGGCTCAACACGGGGGGCAACTGGATGAATATGCTTCTTCTCTGCCACAGGGCACCGTGCCTGCCAGTCTCAGAGCAAAGGACAGAATGAAACACATAGGAACTTTCTTCTCGATGCTCTATAGCTTTCAAAAATCGATTGCTGCACACTTGTAATCCCAGTGCTCAGAAAACTGAGGCAGGGGCATTGATTATAGGCCAGCGTGAGCTACATAGCAAAACCATCTCAAAAAGACAAACAAGTGCTAGTCTTTGGTATCTATATCCAAGATAATTGAAAACATGCTCGGGTAGAGGTGTGCACATGCACACACACACACACACACACACAAATAAATGTAATAAAAAATTAAAAGGAAAATATTTTCCCAGCAGCCACTTCATGATGTCAGTCTTTCTTATCAGCACTATTAGGCACCAAACCATTTTTCTCTATGATCCATTTTTCTACACGTTCATGTGAGTTGAGCAGGAGTGACATCATGAGGATGACATCATGAAGATGGAATTGCAAGGCACTGAGCTAGATGCCTGGGTCCTTACTGAAGTATTTACATTTCACAGATGAAGAAACCAATGTTCAGCCAATCCGAGAACAGCTGACAACTATGGGTACCAATAGGAAGGAGAGATAATGCAGACTGACAAGCAACAGGAGCAAAACACACTTCCTATTTGCTAACAGTAACCAATTTGTATGTATTGTTTTGTTTTTGTTTTTTTAATTCATAACAGGGACTGGGCAGATTGACCTGGACCTGGACCTGGACCTGGACCTGGTCGTTCTTCAGTGGCAGGGTCCTGATGGGAAGGTGCCAGGGGATGAGAAAGTTAGAGAAGATGTCTCATGCCAAAGGAGATTATTAAGAAGTACACCATCGGGGCTGGAGAGATGGCTCAGCGGTTGAGAGCACTGACTGTTCTTCCAGAGGTCCTGAGTTCAATTCCCAGCCACCACATGGTGGCTCACAACCACCTGTAATGAGATCTGGTGCCCTCTTCTGGCCTGCAAGCAGGATACTGTATACATAATTAAATAAACCTTTTGAAGAAAAAGGAGGAGAAGGAGGAGGAGGAGGAGGAGGAGGAGGAAGAGGAGGAGGAGGAGCACCAAATATACTGTTTGCAGGGGAAAATGGTTAAGATCAGCATAGAGCTAAGTCAGACAATGTTGACAGGATACCTCAGACACAGCTGCCTTAGGACTGATAATCACAGGCTGGGAGATGAGTTCAGTTCTCAGAAACAGTGACTAACTCCTTCAAGTCATTGGCTCCAGTCTCAGACTGGCCTTGCCAAGTCCACCCCTGGACAAGGACACAGAACTAAAGCTCCCTTTGTCCTTTTGTCAGGGACTCTGAGAAAGTCTTAGACTGGTCTGGTGACCCACAGCAGATGGCTCAGTGGGTGTATGCACCAGCATCACACACACAAAACAATAAGGAAAAAAAAATGTTCACAGGTCAAGATACAAAATACCAAAAAGGGGTTATAAAAATGTACTGAAGAAATGTTTAAAAAAAAAATAATGAGCCGGGCGGTGGTGGCGCACACCTTTAATCCCAGCACTCGGGAGGCAGAGGCAGGCGGATCTCTGTGAGTTCGAGACCAGCCTGGTCTACAAGAGCTAGTTCCAGAACAGGCTCCAAAACCACAGAGAAACCCTGTCTCGAAAAACCAAAAATAAATAAATAAATAAATAAAAAATAATGAAAACAAGAGAATCAGTGAGAAAAGTCACCTTTTACCTGGCACATGTTCATACAGGTATACGTTTTTCTAACAATTGTTTTGGTAACAACAAGAACTATGTAAAAGTAAGGCTTAACATGTATCCATTCTTTAAAAAAGAGAGAAAGAGAGAGAGAGAGAGACATGATATTGAGAGAGTTTGTGAGAGGGGACTGTAGGGTGATTTGGAAAGGGGAAGGGTTGACAGTCATCTAAATATTATTAGTATTAATGTATGGAATCAATTATTTATTTAATTTATTAATTAATATTAATTAATTAGTATGAAATTTCAAAAAAGTACATTTAAAAATCATTCAGAGATAAGAGTGGGCAGTAAATCAGTGTGAACCCAAAGGCCATTCCTTTCCACTCCGCCACCCTGATTCACTTAGGATGACCTTTGGCATGGATCAAGCTCTATCCCGAGAGGACAAAATGTATTTGAAGACACTCTGAGGGCATAAGAGAAAAACTTGATTAGACTGTAGCCTCGATGGGAGGTTCTGCTGGCCCTGTAGGGTTTTCCCTGTGGTTTATGTTTACGCTTCTGTTAGAGTTTCCTTAAGGAGCAGCATCAACATACAAACATGGAACCCAGTCCTCCTGTGGTTCAGCAGCAGTGTGCTTACTCCATGTGAACAGTGATGCTCAGTTTCCCTGGCATGACCAGGACCACCAAACGGTACCTGTGAGCAAGCTGGCAGGGCACTGTACTGTTGTGACTGACAGTCCCTGCACCAGCTTCTGTCCTTGCTAAAATTCCATCCCTAGAGGGACTGTAAAGCAACAACTACCCTCTTCCCAACAACAAACCAAGGTACCATTCTACCCAAGTTCACTTTGGGGCAACAGAGAATGTACTGGGCTTCCTTACAGAGCCTCCTGCAAAGAGCCAGCATGGCCTAGGCAACTCTAACAAAAAAAAAAAAAGCAAGCTTTTAGTTAGGTGCTTGTTTACAATTTAGGTTAGTCCATGATCATCATGGCAGGAAGGAGACAGGTGTGGCACTGGACTAGGATCTGAGAATTTTCCATCCTGTTCCACAGGCAGCAGGCAGAAAGAAGTAACATGAGCCTGGAGTGGGCTTTTGAGACCACAAGCCAATCTCTGCTATGGCATGTTTCCTCCAATACCACACCCCCTAATCCTTCCCAAACTGTTCCACTAACTGGGAGTCAAGCACGTAAATTTATAAGCCTATGGTGGGCATTCTCATTCAAACCACAATCTTGTACACGCTGGCCCCCATAGGCTTATAGCCATATCATAAAGCAAAATGTGTTTAGTCCAACTCCAAAAGTCCAAAAGTTTAGTCTTTAACAGTCTCAACACTATTTAAAAATCCAAAGTTTCTTCTGAGACTCAAGGCAATCTCTTAGACTATAAAACCCTATGAGATCAAAATCAAAAAGCAGATCACATACTTCCAACATGCAGAGGCACAGAATCTACATTACCATTCCAAAAGGGAGGGGAAGGCACATAGTGAGGAAACACTGGACCAAAGGATGGAAAGCAGCAGGTCAGACTCCAAACTCTGTAATTCCATATCCGATGATAAAGGGTTCACTAGATGGCTCTTCCCTTACACGTCTCATTCTCAGGCTGGCTCCACACCTGGTCTGTCACACAGATGTACACCATCTGACCCCACAGGGAGCATCTACTTTGTCTGCATCCAAAGGTGTTGAGTTTTATCTAGTCTCCTGATATTCCCTACTCCCAATTTTGTCATGTGAAATGAAAACTGCTACTAGAGGAAATTGAGAGCAAGCAGAATGGCCTCAGCACCATGGGGAAATGTTGGTTCCTGTTGCCATGACTACTGACACTAGTGGGCTGGAGAAAGCAATCACTCTAAGGGGCTCCTTCTTAGTTCAGAGCAGTCTTCCCTGCAGCTTTAGCTGCCTCAAGACCCAATATGTTACAGTCCTTGGGCCAGTACTGGCAAAACAACCAGCACCACCACTGGGTTTGAAAAGTCCTTTGGGATAGAAGAGTCTAATCCAAATAGGTAAAAGTCATTCAAAAGAAATAGTATTTTGTTTTTAATTTGAACTTTTTCAAAAAGTATTAAAAAGGAATTCAATTATTACCTCCAGCAGTATTATCTCACGTCCTGTGCTGGTGACAAGATGACATGATATTAGAATCACTCAGGAGACAAGCCTCTGGGCATGCCTGTGAGCAGTTATTAGAGTAGGATAGTGAAACAGGAAGGCCCACATTAACTGTGGGTGGCAATATCCCATGGGTGGGGGTCCTGGGTTAAACATGAAGAAAAATGGAGTTAAACTTGTCTGGACGCAGTGTCATAGGCACACCCCAACATGCATCTTCAATGTCACTACTTGTGTCCATTGTGCCCCGCACATCTGTGACCCCCATTGTGTCCCCACTTCTTTAGGGGTCTCTGTTACCCTCAAACAGGGTTTTCCTTCCACACTATACCACACTATACTTTTTGGTTGGTTTTAGGGGCAACCTCATGTGTGATAAGTGGGTCACTGAGCATGGAAATCCCCTTGGGATACTGCAATGGAGAACACACTGAGTTGAGTACACTCATGAATGAGGGGAAAGGCCAACAAAGATGCACCCTCAAAGACAAAATTCCTCAGCAAAGGGGAACACTGCATGAATGACTTTGATCTCTCTCCTCTTTGATGCCTAATTTGGACTCGAGATCTTGTGGGAGGAAAACTAGAAGTTCTGAGCATATCTGTCAGGGATATAATAATACTGTGTTGGTCACTTTGCTTATCCTGTGACTGAATATTTATAAGAACCAACCCATGCCGGGCGGTGGTGGCGCACGCCTTTAATCCCAGCACTCGGGAGACAGAGGCAGGCGGATCTCTGGGAGTTCGAAGCCAGCCTGGTCTACAAGAGCTAGTTCCAGGACAGGCACAAAAAAAACCAACCCAAGGGAGAAAATATTTGTTTTGGCTTGCAATTTGAGAACAGCTCATTGCAGCACAGAAAGCAGGGCAGGCTGTGGTGGAAAGAACTTGCAGCAAGACTATGACATTTAGGGGATCAGGAAGATGGAACCAGAATGGACTGTAAGCCTCAAAGTTGGCATTCCTAGGGACCCACTTCCTATAGCAATGCTTCCACCTCCCAGTGGGCCCACAGTCTCCCAAAATAATGCCACCAGATGGGAACCAAGCATACAAGCACTTTAGCCTGTCGGGAAAATCGTACACCCAAATATGACAAATACCTGTAGCTAATAATTAGATTTTCCTTTTGTTAGCTTCTTGTTGTTTACTTGCTTGTTTTTGAGTCTATAGCCCAAACTATCCTTGAAGTTATGATAATCCCCCTGTGTCCACCTCCTGATGCCAGGATTACATGTGGGAGCTGCTATACTCAGTTTTACTATTAGATTTTCTAAAAGTAAGTTTTACGTTTGAGGGTGGATTTCATTTTAACATGAGAGGAAATCAATGAAATGCCAGAGATACGGTGCAAAGAATTTAAAATATCGCTGACACTAACTATATGAATCAGACAGAAGATGAAAATAAGACACTTGCGTTGGAATAAAGCAAATAAAAATGATATAAATCACAATATAGCAAACATAAGAGATTATAATTCAAAGCTTCCCAGAGCATAGAGCCTCTCCAGAGATTCAGAGAGTTCAGACACAAACCCATTAGGTTTACAAGAGTGTGTGCGTGAGTCAAGGGCAAACCGGTTTGTACAGTTGGGTACTTCTTTTTGGTAAACTCCTCTGGCGGAATCAGAATGGAAAGATACTCCAGCAAGTGTGTTTGCTAATGACTACCATGTTCTAGTACAGAGTGCCCGCTGCAGTCACTTGACTTTTCTGACCTATTTCTCTATAGAGCAGGCCTAAGCCACACCTGGGCCAGAATGTCCAGTGAAGTTGCTCACCGGTTTTAGATACAAGATGCTCAAAAGCCATGAATGGACTTGTACTCAGAAGAGTGTCCCTAGGGTCCTGAAACTGTTTTGTGGTGGCCATACCTGCTTCCCTTTGATTTCCCAGAACCAGTTATGAAGCTTCCTTATCCCACTTCAGTACGAGTACAGGCTGGAAATATAAATGGATCTGCTTACATGCGGATGGCAACCTGGTGTTCCAGGAGACTCTCTCTGTCTTGTAATGATTTCCTTTGTCTGTTTGGAGTATTGGCTTTTTATGCTTTGTTGCTGTTGCTTGAGCCAGTGTCTCCTATATCTCAGGCTGACCTCCATCTTGCTAAGTAGCCTCGAATGGCAGGAAATGTCATTTTAAACTCACTTTCCCTCTCCTTCCTCTGATTTCTTCCCAAACTTTTTTTATTTATTTTATGAGTGTTTTGTCACATGTATATAAATGCACCATGTGCTTGCTGGTGCCCACAGAGGTCAGAAGAAGGCATCAGATCCCTTAATACTGGATTGCTGGGAATGGAACCCAGGTCTTTTATAAGAGCAACAAGTGCTCTTAACTGCTAAGCCATCTCTCCAGTACAATCTTCTCAAACTCATATACTCACCGAACATTTCCTACTGTGGTTTACACTGTGTAACTCTCCTAAGCCAACTAATCCAACAAGGTTTCATCTTTGTTGGTTTCTGGATTGATTCTCAAAGTGCAGTTAGTAGACTCAAAGGTATAACCACTGCACGGTTCTGGTGTGACCTTGTGTGCACATCTTTCTTTTCAATTACCAACATGACCAGGGTCTTTATTTGTTGTTTGTTTATGACACAGTGTGGTGGTTTGAAAGTGATGGGGGAGAGTCTTCTATTTTGTGTTAATTTCAATTGGTTAAATATAGAGAATGCCCTGGCCCTTTAATAGGACAGAAAATTAGGTAGGTGGAGTAAACAGAACAGAATGCTGGGAGAAAGAAGCTGAGTCAGGGAGTCGCCATGGTTCTCCCACTCCAGACAGATGCAGGTTAAGATCTTTCCTAGTAAGCGCACCTCGTGGTGCTACATAGATTATTAGAAATGGGTTAAGAGGCTGAAACTAATGGGCCAGGCAGTGTTTTAAAGAATACAGTTTCCGTGTAATTATTTCGAGTAAAGCTAGTGGTGTGGGCGGCCAGGTGCCTGGAAAGTAGCCCGCCGCTCATATTATGTAGTAATAGGGGCGGCGGGGCTGCGTCCCCAGCACCCTGGCTGCCTGGCTAACCTTATGCTCTGAAATAACAACACACAAACTGTATTCTTTTAAACACTGCTTGGCCCATTTCTATCTAGCCTTTTCTAGGCTAATTCTCGCACCTGGACTAGCCCATTTCTAATTATCTGTGTAGCCCACGAGGTGGCTTACCAGGGAGATTCTAGCCTACGTCCATCCTGGGTCAGAGCTTCATCGCATGTGTCTCAGAGAGCAGAGCTATCCCTGTGTCTGCCCAGGAGAGGGGAACATGGTGTCTCTGCTCCAGAGAGCAGAGCTGTTGAGTCTGAGCTCACTTTCTCTTCCTCCCAGCATTCTGTTCTGTTTACTCCTCCCACCTATGTTTTAACCTATGAGGGCCAAGCAGTTTCTTTATTGCTTAACCAATGAAATCAACAGATTGATATATGACACTCCCACATCAATATTACAACATGAAAGAAAATAGCTCCCACAGAGAGCGACACTATTAGGAAGTGTGACTTTGCTGGAGTAGGTGTGGCCTTGTTGAAGGAAGTGTGTCACTGTGAGGGTGGGCTTTGAGGTCTCCTATGCTACACCCAGCTGCTTCTGCTGCCTGCAGATCAAGAAGTAGAACTCTCAGCTCCCTCTCCAGCACCATGTCTGCCTGCATGGCACCATGCCCCACCATGATGATAATGGATTAAGCCTCTGAAACTATAGGCCAGCCTCAATTTAATGTCTTCTAAGAGTTACTGTGGTCACAGCGTCTCATCACAGCAATTGAAAGCCTAAGACACACAGGGTCTCACTAAGTAGCCTTAACTGGCCTAGAACTTGCTATTTAGACAAGACTGAACGCAAACTCACAAATATCCACTTGCCTCTGCCTCCTAAGCACCAAGATTGAAGGTAGATACTGCCATGTCTGGTTATAAGCATGTTTGGGGTTTTGTTAAAGAGAGATAACTCCCTTTAAATGTTATTTAATTAATTTAAAAGTTTGGCAGTTAAAGCTGATGGAAAAAGAAAAGTTCTTTATCTTTAAGGGCATGGCCCCTGGTAAGCTGAGCACACTTCAGGGGAAGGCCATACATTTGAGAATACAGGCCAGCATAACTTGAACTTGATGGTGTGAAAAAAAGAGATAGAGAATGCAAAACTGGGTGGAAGGAGGAAGGGATCTGGGAGGGGGAGGGGAAAGGAGGGAAGGGTCTGGAAGGTGGAAGGTAGAGGCAGGAGCAATGGAAGGGTTTGTGGGAGGAGTGAATACAATCAGGACACTACAAAATTCTCAAAGAACTGATAAAATTTTTAAATAAAAGTTTTACATTTAAAAAATGCTTTATATCATACATGTGATTACATTCATACATACCCCAGTCTCCTCTCCTGCTCATGCCTCAACTCCCAAGATTCAGGTAGGCAGGTGAAGCTAATGTATATTCAGGACTGCAACAGCTTTGCCATGCCCACAAGCCAGTACCCCATCACATCCCTCCCATCCTTCCCTTCCCATGGCCCTTTTAGCCCCTTTTCTATGATGCTCCCTGGGCCCCAGAGGGAGTGATAGAGAGATCCCATTTGGAGCAAGACTCCAGTAATCTCTTATTCTCAGTATTTTGACTAGCTATGAACCCCTGTTTAGAGTGCTGCCCAATACCGAAAAGCTGCCCAATACTTCTCACCAAAGCCAACAGTATTGGGTGTAAGTAAAACTATTTAGAAGGCAGTTTAATGACATGCCCATCTAGGAAAACATCAGTAGAAGAATCCTCTTCAGGGACTGTGACATCCCTGGTCTTGGGACCAGATGTACAGTGCCAGGCACATATTCCGTCCCACTGAAGGGGCCTCAGATCCAACCATGACACCACTCTTGTCTTAACTACGGTTTCTATTTTGTGATAAAACATCATGCCCAAGAACAGCTTTGGGAGAAAAGGGTTTATTTCAGCTTACAATCTATATGTAGTCTATCATGAAGAGAGGTCAGGGCAGGAACTCGAGGCAGGAACTGAAGCTGAGGCCATGGAGGGGTTCTACTTACTAGTTTGCTCCCCGAGGCTTTCTCAAACTGCTACACTCCAGGACCAGCTGCCCAAGGGCGGCACCATCCACAGGGGGCTGAGCCTTCTCACATTAATCATTAATCAAGCAAACGTCCTACAGACTTGCCTATAGGCAATCTGATGAAGACATTTTCTCAATTATGGTTCTTCTTACCAAATAACTCTAGCTTGTGTCAGGTTGACGAAAGCTAATTAGCATAACCTTTCTCTCCAAAATTTTGACTATAATACTGAGGTGAGTGATATAGATGAGCATTTTAAGTTCTCTAGAGTTTTTGCTGAACTAATCTTTCACGTCCTTTTCATGTTAATTTACTAAAAGTTCACTGTAAGAAAACCTTGAAATGAGTCTAAAGCACCAGGGTACATTACCGATGGTGTTCTGTAAGAGTCCTTCTGATCTGCATCAAGGTGGGCACACAAAGACCAACCCCACTTCACCCAGTTCCACCCACCCAGTTCCACCCACTTCACCTTCCCTTCACCCCACATGCTGCGCATGCCTAGGCCCCAGCCTCGGAGGTTTCTGAGGCACGTCACCGGACTCCTAGGAGCCTGGCCAGAGCAGCACCAGAGAACAAGTCATTCACCCCCTCCCAGCTCGTAAGATGTACTAGAGAAATCGAACCCACCACACAAGTGCCTGCTGAGCACTAGCAGCTGCATGCCTCGGGTCAGATGCTCTTACCAATGGCAATACAAACACACAGGGTAGCTATGCTGGCTGTTTAGGACAGTTCTGGTCTCCAGCATGTCCCACTTTCTGACCACAGTCTTGATCTCTAGAGTATCATGCACAGTCAGACCACATCCTGACCTTCAGCATGTCCCCACAGTCAGACCACATCCTGACCTTCAGCGTGTCCCACACAGACAACAGTCCTGGTCTTCAGCATGTTTCACAGTCAGACCAGTCCTGACTGTCAGCATTTCTCACACAGTCAGACCACAGTCCTGATCTCCAGCATGTCCCACAGTCAGACCACAGTCCTGATCTCCAGCATGTCCCACAGTCAGACCACAGTCCTGGTCTTCAGCATGTCCCACACAGTCAGACCACAGTCCTGGTCTTCAGCATGTCCCACACAGTTAGACCACAGTCCTGACCTTCAGCATGTCCCCACAGTCAGACCACAGTCCTGACCTTCAGTGTGTCCCACAGTCAGACCACAGTCCTGGTCTTCAGCATGCCTCACAGATGACCTCTGGTCAAGACAGGGGAACCTACGTCTACCGTCTTCTTTTCAAGCACTTTCCTCAAACATCATCACGCATCCTTTTTTTTTTGAGGCAAGGTCTGACTTTATAGCTCAGTCCTCCCTAGTGCTGCAATTACAGCCACAAAGAGAAACACACTGCCTGGGTCCCTTTAAGAAAAAAAAAATCAGTCGAGCTTTGAGAGAACACGTCTATCTGGCTGGATGCAAGCAAGCAGCACGTACCAGACTTAGAAAACTACCTATCATTGCAGACACTTGTGTGTAAACATGACTGGCAGCTGCCCCTCCCCGTAATTTTGTGACTTTTACCTTCAAGTGCCTTCTTTCTAAGGTCTCTGTCGTAAACCCTACCAGGAAACACATCTGGAGACTTCTTCCCTCGCCTGAGGAAAACAAGAGCGCCAACGAGGAGCAGCCCCCAGCTCAGCAGTATTCTCACCTTTACAAATCTGAGCCACCTGCACTGGGAAAGGGGTTGGCTCACAAACCACTGATTTGGTGATCCTCCAAGGTCTCTTCCAAGTGTCACTTGACTTTACAGTTTTGATTTTTAAATTCCCCTAATCAACAAGCATTTGATAAGCACCTTACTCAGTGGCAAGACTCTGAGGTCAATAAACCAGACACTAATACCAAGACTCAGGAACCAGAGATGGGATGGTCGTAGCTCAGAGATGCTAATACTGAGACACAGGAACCAGTGATGGGGATGTAGCTCAGAGATACTAAAACCGAGACACAGGAAGCACAGTGATGGGGCGGGATGCAGCTCAGAGACGCTAATACCAAGACACAGGAACCCCAGTGACATTGCAGGATGTAGCTCAGATGGTCTGGTGCTTGTGCAGTATCATCAGGTCCTGGGTTTGATCGCCAGCACTGTCTAAACCAGGTGTGGAAACACACACCTATAATCCTAGCATTTGGGAGAGGCAAGGGAATCCAAGGTTCAAGGTCATCCTCAAATACTCATCAAGTTCAAGGGCAGTCTGGGCTGCGGGTCTTGAAGGGGTTAAAAGAAGAGAGAGAGAGGTAACAGTGATAGAAAATATATATCTAGACAAGTTCACTGAAATAGTTTATTTTATGTTCCCCAACTATTAAAATGAAGTATCACTCGGTTGGCATGGACTCCTCCTAATGCCCCTTCCCTGCCCATGACTCACAAGACACAAGCAGAATGATACAACTCAAACTTGTTACAAGTTGAAAAAGCTAAATATTTTATTAAAATATACATGAGGAACCTCTGTTTTCCCCTTATTCTGACAGTATTCGAAGTCATATGGAAACTAAGTGAACAGTAATTGTTCTGGTGGAGAGAAACGAAGGTCAAAAGAAATCAAGAGAACCCAACTTGGCTAAGTGCTTCCCTGGCGGGGACAGTGTCCTCAGCTAGAGGAGGTGATGGGAAACCGTGCTGCCTGGGGTCAAAGGGTGCGCTCTCCAGAGCGGTGCTTCTGCACAGCTCCTCATGCTGTGCTGACCCCGACCATACAACGATTTCATTTCATAATCCTAATTCAGCTCTGATATGAAGGATTGCCTGATATGCAACCCCCGTGAAAAGGTCACTGGACCCCAAAGGGGTTGAGAGTCACTCTCTAAACCCTCAGTTTAGAGGCTGCGGGGTGACAACACTTTAAGAAAGGTGAGAAACAACAGTTTGCAGCTTGAAAAAGAGCATCGATGTCGCTGTTTTATTCACACCAATTAGAATACATACACAAAAATGTGTATTATATGTTGTTTTTAAAAAAAGTCCATGTTCCATGAGAACTATGTGAACGACATAAAATGTTTCTGCTATGTAACAAAAGAAGAAGTCAGCATTCCCAGTGTTTGTTAGGAAATTAGTTAGACGAGGAGTAAACAAAATGATGTTACAGAGCAGTCTGCACCAAGCAGCGCTACATCCCAGCAGCAGGAAATCCACCCTTTCAAACCCTTTGGTACAAGTAAAATTAAACCAAAGAACGAAATCTCCCACTCTGGTTGTCTGTGAACTGGAAGCTCGGCCGTGGTGCCGGCACAGACACTCAACTCACAACGAAAGCCTGCCACATGCTCACCTCTCGGGGGGTGGACAAGCCAGGAGAAGCCACATCATCTAAGTGCTTCACTCCTTCTGTAGAGTGACCAGGCTCTCAGTGATGGCGTTCGGCTTCACAAATTCAGGTCAGCTTGGCTGAGGAGCCTACTGCCTTGTCACGAGCAGGAACAACTCTACCAGGACTGCTCAGAGAAATTCACATTTAAAGCACAGCACAAGCTTCTTTTCTTTTTTGTTGTGAAGTGTCTCTCTATGTTGTCCTGGCTGTTCTGGAACTTGCTATATAGACCAGAGATCTACCTGCCTCTGCCTCTCAAGTGCTGGGATTGAAGGCATGTGCCACCACGCCCAACCTAGCATACATAAGCTTCTGAAAAATCATGTTAATACAGTTTCTCAAGAAGTCCATATTTAAATAAAAATAACATATTACATTAATACAAAGAAAAACGTTAAGTTTAATAGCCTACTGACAATAGTTTCAAAAAATAGAAATAACCATTTGCAGCTACTAATATCTCTTCATTAGGACACACTTAATTTTGGTAACTACACAACTAAACAGATCTGAGAATTTTCCACAGCATTATTTTATGGTTGCAGTTTTTCTTCTATACTGTCCAAATGCAGTACTGATTTTCTTCCCCAGTATTTTTCTGTTCTGTGCCTTTTAAAATGAATTCCTACATCTGAGAAGCCGAGGTCAGCAACTGCTGCTGAGTCACTTCTGTCATCATCACTGGAGCCAAGAGGGTGGGTCACCACGGGGCCTCCCAACAATGGCACTCATGCTGGAACTTCCTGGAAGACAACAAAGTCTTTAAAAATCCCAAATGACTGTCACAAAACATCAATAACAACTGCTCCCTCCCATTGTGAAGTCAAACCAGCCACATGCTCAACTTGACTAACCAATGCCGCTATAGCTCCAGAGCTCCATCAAGCCCAGGACCTCCAACACACCTTCCAAAAGGATCTGTGGGGTCTTGGGGATCAGTGAGGACAAGAAGCATAACAAAGCTGGCCGTGGTGGAACACACATTTGATGCCAGCACTGGGCAGAAGCAGGGGAATCTCTGTAAGTTCAAGGCCAGCCTAAGTTATATAATAAAACTTTGTCTTTAAAAAAAAAAAGGCTGGGTGGTGGTGGTACAAGCCTTTAACCCCAGTGCGTGGGAGGCAGTGAATCTCTGTGAGTTCAAGGCCATCCTGGTCTACCAAGTTCCAGGACAGCCAAGGCAACACTGAGAAGCACTCCTTTGAAAAACACAAAAAGATGCTAACATTTAGCCCTTACCCGCAATGCCATATGATAAATAAATTGATCAGAATGCCCAGAAAACGGATACTAGGCGAATGATAGAGGTATCAAGTAAAAAGGACACAACATTCAAATACAGTCAGGAAACAATGACTACTTTCTCAGGGAAAGTCAAGTCCCTCTCAAGCCCACACATTTCTAGAGTTACAGGAAGAACTAAAAGCAAGCAACACTAAATATCTAAGTAGTCATTAGTTTTAAAGTGTACCACCAATCTAACCTAAAAATAAGAGACAAGTAACAAAGCAGACAGAGACTGCAGGATATCATCCATCGGTTTAAGCAAAAATACATCGGCACAGCCACAGGCACCCGTGCACACATCCAACAATCCCTGCCCCACACCTCCAGGAAATGCAAAAAGGTCAGGAGGCAACTGACAAAGAAATGAAACTGGTAGGTTAAATCTATCAAAACTACTCAAGTTCACTAACAAAGGGAAAACAAACAAGATGGCTCAGCAATTTCTGGTGCTCAACTGCCAGAATTCAAAAATAGTCACAATTAGTATTGTCAAGAGGAAATAAAAACTGGCATTATACATTAACAGTAGATATGAAAACTGAGGGGCTTCTCGAGAATGCAACTGAACAGTAAGAGCAGACTAGAAAGCCTTTCAAAATGTGGGATATTCTAGGTCTAACAGTGCCACTCACAGGCTTATCACAAGTCAGAGACAGGCAAAAGCACGTAAAGCTACGTGTCAAAGTTATGTACAATAGTGAAGGTGGATATGTTGGGGGGAGTTACCTAACACTCAAAAGTGGAGGATAAGTTAATAAATAATAAAACTATGAAATAAAATTCGATAAATCCATTCAAAAAGGGCCAATGAGATGGTTCAGAGTGAATAAAGGTGCTTATGACACAACCTTACAACCTGAGTTTGAGTTTGGGACTCCACGCTGCAAAGAGAATACTTACTCCAGCAGGCTGTCCACTGGCTTCCACATATGCACCATGCATGGCACATACACCCAAATATAAATACATAAATGTTCATTTAAAGCTTTAAAATATCTAAATAAAGAAGTTGAACCACATATACGTATTCCCCACTGCCTTACTTCTGACAAAACTCCCTCTCCTCACCTTTGACCTCTGGCCTGACAGTAAAGCAACTGTGATCACCAGTAATGACCTGCGTCCGCACCTGCCTGAAGCCTGTCCTCTGACCCTTGTCTGCAGCAATCCACCCTTGCTTGGGCTCAACTTCTGGAGTCCTTTCACTCCAGGGACCCCTGCTCTTCCCCACACTCCTTCAAGGTGACCTCTGAGTCTTTGGATGGCAAATTCATACTGATGCCTCTGACGTCATCTTTAGCGCTCAGATTTCTTTTCACCTTCAGACCAACATTATCAATTACTGACTCAACAAACCAGAAGTGATTACCCACCACCCCACCCCCCCAAACACCTGCTCCTCCATGGGCCCTGCCAGGAAAAAGCACCATCACGCAGTTCCCATTAAACCGCACAGGCGTCCTCCGTAACTCTCTATTCCTTTACATCCACAGTGACGTCACTGGTGACTCGTGAGAGCTCTTCTCTGTAACAGACCCAAATTCAATTGTCTCTCATCAGTCATCTCCTGCGGCCAGAGTTCAAGTCACCACTGTGCCAGCTGAAATGGCCTTTCTTTTTCTTCTCCTTTTCTTTCTCTCGTCCATTCTCCTCTTACAGCTGGCATGGCCTGGTTTGTCTTTTAAACAATGATAAAATTGTCCTTAGGCTTCTATCTGTGTCCACTCCTAAATTCTAAATGAGAGTAAGAATTCCGAGAGGACCTGACTTCCCTCTATCATCTTATCACAAAGGGACCCAACAATTTCAGCAGCACAAACATCAGCATTACACATTTAATAAGGATTAACTCACCCAGTAAAATGCAAGTCTGCTCAGTGCTGGGGCTGCTCTGGAATAATGTTCATTGTTCGATAAATTTCTTTAAGTAACAGGAGGGCAGTATCTTCAGATTCCCTAGCAGAAAGAAAAAGGAGGTAAGTGCCCCACATGCTATTCTACTCGGTTCTGCATGGGCAGATGACAGCAGAGCACGGAGCACAGAGCACTCTTTAAAGCCTGTATGGACTCCAGTCAGTTCCAAAACAGTCATGCTGGGAATCTCATCAGTGATGGGGACATACGGAAAAATGGCTTTAAAGACCTTAAACTTCTGCCATTAAAGATACCCAATAGGGCTGGAGAGTTAGCTCAGCAGTTAAGAGCATTGCCAGCTCCTGAGTTCAATTCCCAGCAACCACATGGTAGCTCACAACCACCTATAATGGGATCTGATGCCCTCTTCTGGCATGCAGGTGTATATGCAGATAGAGCACCATATACATAGAATTAAAAACTCTTAGGGAAGAAAAAAGATACCCCTATAAAATCACTGCACAAACACCCGTGGTCTCTGGTCAGGGCAGATGACATGCTGACACACTGCCACCTTGTGGATTACTGAATTCCATGCAGACTTAGAAAAGTTGCCAACAAGTCAGAAATGTAAACTGCTGGCCAAGTCTCTCCTCAGTATCTGCATCTGGATTTAAAAGAAGCATGAAAGCAACAACAAAAACCTAAAGGGGGAAATATTTTGACTGTATGAGTTCAACAGGTGAATCTATTAAGTCCATCACAAGTAGGTAATTAGTAAAAGACCCCCACTACAGTAAAAAACACTGTGCTAGTTAAAGCCATTCAAGGAGAATCAAAGCGAAAAATACTTACCAATAGCATAAGTGACTCTGAAGAGCGAAAAGATATTCATTAAAACTCTCTATTGGCTTTTCTTGAAGAACATAGTCAATCCGACGGCCTCCATTTAACATTCCAACCTTTCCTAAGTAGTCCTCATCCTTGGAAAGTTCTGGACTTTCAACAATCTTTTCTGCTAGAATTTAAACCATTTCAATATCAAAGTCAATCACTTAATTATTCTCTAACTTTAGCTGACTCTCTGGGCTCAATGAATATTGCTTGGCACTCATAGCAACTGAGGAGCTATAAGGCTCACTCCCCATTCCTCCAGAGAAGAGGGGAAGAGGGCTGGTTCCCCAAGATAGAAAGAGACAGCAACAGCTGACAGAAGTTGTGAAGGGGCGAGAGAGCATTGCAGAAAAAAAGAAGCAGAATTAGAATCTTTAAGTCACAAAGCAAGATGATCTGGCATTGCATATAGAGTCTCAAAACCACAGTTCAGCAGGAGAAGGATGGACCCTCGTGGACGCTTTACAAAGCCTGAACACAAACTTAGCTCTCAACTCATAGTCCACCCTGGCTTAACGACCCAAAATAAAATCTTAAAATTGCAGAGAAAAGCCCAAGAACTATCAGGTAAAAACTTCTTTAACAGTTAATGAAAGGTGACATGGAATTCGGAGGACGTATTCCCCTTCAAAGGAGTTACCCAATCTGACAAGGTTAGAAAGGGACACTGTCTCCCACAGATTACACACATTATGCTCTTCAACAGTATGCCAGGGAAACGCTTCAATAACAAACATACCTTCCACTACTTGCTTTTCTTCCTCCTCTTTGATTTGATTGGCCACCTTTTCCAATTCTTCTTGCAACTGCGTTGAAGAAGTGTGAGCACGTGCAAATTCATTGAGTGTCTGCCAAGCACTTTTCAGAGAGCTGATAAAGCCCTGCTTCAAATCGGATCCCATTCGAGAAAGGCTCTCTTTCAACTCTACACAGATTCAGACGACACACCAAGTTAATTAGCCACTGGAATTCTGTGCCATAGAAATTAAAAGTTAACCATGTCACGAGACATGTAAGGGCCTCCTTCTCCCTTAAATCTTATGGGAGTCTCTTGGAACCGGGAACTCTCAATAGGGTAAAATGCTGATTTGCATTGGATTTTTTTGAGACAAGATCTCACTATGAAGGGCTGGCCTTGAACTAGAAATCCTCCTGCCGCAGCCTCCAAGTGCTAAAGTTAGAGGTATACACTACCATGCCTGGCTTTTTGTTTGTTGTTGTTGATGTAGTGTCTTGGAGCTTCAAGCCTAGGATGCTCCTCACATCTCAGACTGCTGAGCACTGGGGTTACAGGCATGAACCACCCCAACTAGCTTTTTTTTTTTTAAAAAACAATTTGATCCATCCCAAACCTACAAAATTTTTTCTCAAAAAGATGTTCAAATTTCATAATACAGACATAATCCTATCAAATATCATAACACAGACATAATCCTATACATTTTTACCAGAAATTTTTAAAACAGGCCTATAACAGCTAGGCATGGGGGCACAAATCTTTAAATCCCAGCACTCAGGAGACAGAGGCAGGTAGATGGATCTCTAAGTGTAAGGCCAGCCTGGTCTACATAGTGAGTCCAGAGCAGCGGGAACTATGAAGAGAGAGACCCTGTCTTAAAAAATAAAACAAAAGGCCTGTAAAACTTTAAAAGTCAGTTTTCTTAATTTGTAATTTAAGATAATTTTGAGAATATCAGATTCTAGGCTGGCAAAATGACTATATAAGGCATTTGCTGGCAAGCCTCACAAGCCGAGAGGGATCCTAAGGACCCATGTAGGAAGGAGAGAATTGATTTCTACAAGCTGGTCTCTGACTTCCACGACAACACTATGGCACACACATCTGCACATATAAATGTAATTTTAAAAATAAAATTAATTTTTAGATTGTTTTATTATTTGTGTGTATGGGTATTTTGGCTTTGTGTCTGTGCACTACATGCATGCAGGGCCCTCAGGGGCCAAAAGAAGATATTGGATCCCGTGAGACTGGGGTTGCAGAAGGCTGTGTGGGTGCTGGGGTAGACTCTGGGTCCTCTGGAAGAGTCAGTTCTTCTAACCACCGAGGCATCACTCTAGCCCTTGTAATTTTTTTATTTTTTAAATCCAGATAAAGGAGCCCAGCAGAAGCGGCGCACACCTTTAATCCCAGCACTCAGGAGGCAGAGGCAGAGACAGAGGCAGACAGATCGCAGACAGATCTCTCTCAGTTCAAAGCCAGCCTGGTCTACAGAGTGAGTTCCAGGATAGTCAGAGCTATAACACAGAGAAACCCTGTCTCAGAAAAACAACAACAAATGGAATAAAGGAACTGAGGAGACAGCTCAGGGTGCCTGCCGTGCGAGCGTGAAGACCTCAGTTTGAAGCCCAGAATCCATGAAACCCATTCAGAGTAGCATATGCCGTGTACTGTGGAGCTCCTGAGGGATGAAAGGTGGTAAGAGAACCCTGGAAACTGCAGGCCAGCTGGTTTGGCACATGCAGCAGATAAAAACCAGAGACCACATTTCAACGAGGTGGAAGGAGAGAACAACCAAAGGTGTACTCTGACCTCATTCCATTTATGAACACATTCACATCTACATCATGTGCACACATACACACACAACTGTGATGACCACCCTGCAACAAATTTCTAATTTTAACTTCTAAAAATTTTAATTTTATTTCTTCTTTTTACATTTATTTATTTTTGTATGAAAATATATACCTTTTTAATGTTAGTCTTCTCCTTTCTAAAAATGACACACTACCATAATCTAATCACAAGAGGGCTGGAGAGGTGACTCGGTGAGTTAGAGCACTGGCTGCTCTTGCAAGAGGACCTGCATTCAATCCCAGCATCCACACGGTGGCTCACAACCATCTATAAGCCCAGTTCAGGGGATCCAATACCCTGTCCTGACTGCCATGGGAACCCACGAGGGAAGAGAGAGCTTTGGCACATCACAAAGACATCACACACAATAAATGTTCATAATTCACCACAGTTTACAATATCAACAGGAAAGGGCAACTATGTGGGTTTTTTTTTTTTTTTTTTT
>NC_022015.1:21558175-21562848 GCF_000317375.1 Microtus ochrogaster | reverse complement strand
TGTAGACCAGGCTGGTCTCGAACTCACAGAGATCCACCTGCCCCTGCCTCCCGAGTGCTGGGATTAAAGGCGTGCACCACCATCGCCTGGCTCTATGTGGGGTTTTTGTTTGTACTGTGCTTTGTGTGACAGGGTCTCACGTGACTCAGACTGCTTGCAACTCATTTTGGAGCCAAGCACACCCTTGAACTCCTAATCTTGCGCCTGCTCTGCAGTAAATGCCCAAAGCAGTTGCTTCTTACCTAAGTGAAGCCTCTTTCTGCCTTTGTGATGTGGAATGAGAACAGCTTTCAAGTCCAAATCTGGAGCCACCATGGGTTCTAATCTGTACGCCACCGGATCAAGCTGCGAGGAGGAAGAGCAGGAACCCGTGAGTGCTTATTTGGAGTGACACGCCACAGTTAGGGAGGCAAACCCGTGAGTGCTTATTTGGAGTGACACGCCACAGTTAGGGAGGCAAACCCGTGAGTGCTTATTTGGAGTGACACGCCACAGTTAGGGAGGCAAACGCTAACTGGCAAGCCAGAGACTGACTTCTTGCCACTCCTTACTCAGCTGATGGCAATTACAAGATTTTAAATTTGTAAGTGAAATTATTTTGCAAGCAAAGCAACCAAGACATTTTTTTCCTTTGAACAAAAGCTTTCTGGTAGAAATACCTATTGAAAAGTGCATCAGACTCTTAGGAGGGGCAGCTGAGCTCTGCAACTCGTGACTGCCATTGATTTCCAAGAGTCTGAGAATCTCTGGATGAAGAGGACAGAGCTTTCATCTTTTTAAAGCGCAAAGTAAATTCAAGCCACTCACCGGATGGTAAATATTGAAGAAGCCTTTGCAGGTAGGGAGGCGGTAGTTCTCATCGATCCTGTCCACACCGCGGATAGTGAGGAACATGCCGATTGGAGAGCCCAAGGCAAAGAAAATCTCCGGCTCAAAGTCTAACGAGTTGTAAGTGACAGAAACCTAGGAAGGAACAATAAAAACCATTCTTCCGTGGTAACATAGACAAACCCTTTGAATTTTTAAATGTTCTTGGGTCTGCACTGGCTCAGGTCCAAACTGCAGAACCTACAGTCACCCTGCTTGGGCCTGCTTCTACTCTTGGTCAAGTTTCCTAATGTCTTTTGCCTCTGCCTCAGTTATAACATGGGAATTTTCACTGAACCGAACTCAATATAGTGAAGAATGAATAACTAAGGCCACAGAAAGCACTCGTCAGCACAGAGAGGGCTCTGTGTTAATGCTGTTACAACTCTGTCTTCTTCATAGGAAGTTAGAGGCAGAGAATAAGAAAGCTTGGGGTCATCCTAAAAATCAGCCAGGTTACATAAAACTCTGTCTCAAAAAACAAACAAACAAACAAAAAAAAAACCACTTAAAGCAAGTTCCCTGTCAGAAAAATGGTTTGTCCAAAGAACCACTTAGGATAGTTTACATGAAGTGCAGAGATCACAGGCATATATTGCCATTATAGTCTGGAGAATTTGTATAAAGAGACATGTAATTCAATAGAAATCAGATAAAATTGATACTTTGTAATAGAAAAAAATGTCTTAAGAAACACAAGTGAGGCTTGAGGGTGGCTGGACAGGGAAAGCATCTGCTTCTGATCCCTAAAACCACACAGAGATGCCAGATGTGGTGGTACATTCCTGAAACCCCAGTGCTGGGAGGCAGAGACAGGAAGCTTGCTGGCCAGCCAGTCTAGCCAAAGCGGTGACTGACAGATCAAGGAGAGATCCTGTCTCAAAGGAAGCAACCATTGTTCCTGAATATCCTATCCAAGTCTGAATATCCTATCCAGACTCCACACACAAACACACAATGCATTAAAAAAAAGTGCTCAATAAATACAGTGTGATACCATGTTGCCATTTTTCCTGTAAGGCCTTCAGAAACATAAATGAAATACAAAAAGAAAAAGCAATTCAATTTTTATGTTTAAAAAGTTACTTCTCAGCTGGGCAGTGGTGGCTCATGTCCTTAACTCTAGCACTTGGGAAGCAGAGACAGGCAGATCTCGGAGTTAGAGGCCAGCCTGGTCTACAGAGTGAGTTCTAGAACAGCCAGGGCTACACAGAGAAACCCTGACTTGAAAAAAAAAAATTCTTTTAGAAGAAAGTTAGAAAAGTGATCCTAGAGGCTGGAGAGGTGGCTCAACAGTTAAGAACACTTGATGTTCTTGCAAAAGTCCTGAGTTTGGTTCCCAGCACTCACGTGGCAGCTCACAGACATCTGTAATTCCACTTCCAGAGGATCCAAAGCCCTCTTCTGAACTCCAAGGACACCAGGCACAAAAATGATACTCATTCACACAAGCAGGAAAAATATTCACACACATCAAATAAATAAATCTAAAAACAAACAAACAAAGGCACTGTGAAGGTGATCCTATAAACATATTTTTAGAGGGAAAAGAGCCTGGAGTGTGTCATTCACCTATCATGAATGTGCGAAGTACCAGTTTTCATTTTAACACTGAAAAACAAAAAAAAAGAATAGGGGCTGGAGAGATGGCTCTGTGGTTAAGAGCTCTTGTTCTGGCAGAAGATCCAGGTTCTATTTCCAGAACCCACATGGTGGCTCACAACCATCTGTAACTCCAGTTCCAGGGGATCTGGCACTGACTTCTGGTCTCTGAGGACACACAGTACATAGACATACGTGCATACAAAACACCCATATACATAAGTAAAATATATCTTTTAAAATAATAAAAAGAAAGACAAAACACTGCAAGGTTCAGGTGGGAGGTGCAAGCCCTGACTGCCAGGAAGACTGGCACTTTGTATAAGCGGCAGTAACTGAGAATTTTCATGTGTACATTACCAGACAAGCTGCATGCATAAAAACAAACAACCACAAAAAAGGCTTAAAATATTGATCACTGGACTGCTTTATTAAAGGGGTTTAAAGCCAGAAACAAACTATATGTTCCATATGTGATCAACTGTGTACCCCACCCCCTAAAAAACGTGCTGGAGCATAATCTCCTGTAACTCGGAATGTGGCTTTGCTTAGAAACAACCAGTGAAGAGACAACCAAGCTCACAGAGGCCGTTATCAGAAAGCCTGACCAGCAATCCTCACCTATTGTGAAGGGTGGGGAGGCTAGGACAAAGCTGCAGGAGAGAAGACAGTGTGAAGGGGTGAAAATGGACAGTGGAAGTGAAACATCTATTAATGCAGGACAATAAAGTCGGCCGATAAACAAGGAGAAGCTGAGAAGAAATAAAAAAAGGCTTGGCCTTCAAGGTTCAGAAACATTACAACCACCTGTAAAGCCAGCCTCTCATTAGAGGGCCCTGGCTGGCCTGGAACTCATTGCATAGACCAAACTGGCCTTGAACTCACAGAGAACCACCTGCCTCTAAAGACCTGCTCCACCATACCTGGCAACAAAGACATCTTAATAATATAATCTGAAGCCAGCAAGATGGCTTAGCAAGAGTAAAAGTACTTGATATTAATAGGGTCCTGAGTTTGTGCCCCAGGTCACACACAATAGGAGAGAACTAACCCCACAGGTTATCCTCTGACATCCGGATTGAGTGTCATGACATGCATACACACACAATAAAAAATACATGCAATAATCAATTTTTAAAAATACAATCTGGCCGGGCAGTAGTGGCTCACACCTTTAATCCCAGCACTCAGGAGGCAGAAGCAGTAGGATCTCTTTGAGTTTGAGGCTAGCCTGGTCTACAGAGTGAGTTATATGACAGTCAGGGCTGATACACAGAGACACCCTGCCTCAAGAAAACAAAACAAAACAAAACCTTAAACCATTAGTTGTCAGCACACACTCACCTGTCCCGTGCCAACGTCAAAAGACTCATACTCAACTTGCACAGAAGACACGCATGCCCCAACGGACAGCTTCCTCTTTGACTCATTGTTGTCTGAAGAAGGAAGAGCCATCTCCTTAGTTTTCAGGACACTGTCGTCTTGTCCTTTCGTCACAGCAGCCACGGCTGCCTTCTTTTCTGACTCTGCTTTCCTCTGCTCCTGTGGAACACAACAGTTAAGACAGTCTTGAGGAACAGCCAGTTCGTAGCTATCACTGTAAGAGACGCTGTCATGCAATTAAGGGAGTTCTTAGTAATTCAGGCAGAGTAACAACACTGGGGCTACTGGGAAAAACTACTTCTTAAAAAATATTTATTTTTTGAGCTTGGCATAGTGGTGCACACTTCTAATCCTAGCACTAGGGAGACAGAGGCAGGCAGATCTCTGAATTTGAGCCAGCCTGGTCTACAGAGTGAGTTCCAGGACAGCCAAAGATACACAGAGAAACCCTGTCTCAAAAAGAAAAAAAAATTATTGGCTTTGATATGTGCATCTGTGTATGTGTCACTGTGTGAGTAAACGCCACATGTGTGTTGGTTTCCGTGGAGGCTTGAGAAGGGCACTGCATCCCTTGGAGCTGGAGCAATAGGAAGTTGCAGCTGCCATGTGGATGCTGGGAACCTAAACTGGTTCCATCTACAAGAGCAGCCAAGCTCTCTTAGCTGCAAGGCAATCTCTCCAGACTCCCAAGAAAATGTACTACTTAAAGACAACTACTATCAGCCAGGCGGTGGTGGCGCACGCCTTTAATCCCAGCACTTGAGAGGCAGAGGCAGGCGGATCTTTGTGAGTTCGAGACCAGCCTGGTCTACAAGAGCTAG
>NC_022015.1:21543651-21557780 GCF_000317375.1 Microtus ochrogaster | reverse complement strand
TGAGTTCGAGGCCAGCCTGCTCTACAGAGCATGTTCCAGGACAGCCAGGGCTACAAAGAGAAAGCCTGTCTCAAAAAAAACAAACAAACAAAAAAGAAATGGCAGTGGTGATGGCCGAGAGGCAGGAGTAGTCAGTAAGCAGCGGGGTGGCGCTGAGACAAACACATTCCGCTTCTAGGTGCTGACTACACACATGCTTAGTTGTCAAACTTCACTGTCCAGAATACCTCAAGAGTTATACATTTCCATAAGCAAACAGCAAAAGCAACAGGGAAAATATATAAGCGATGCTATTGTTAATGAGGTAAAGCCCATGCCCAAAGGTGGGTAAGCACACCCTGACTGCTCACATTGTCAAGAGAAGGCACACACTTGCCAAGTGGACCTCTTTATCCACAGGGTCAGAGCCCCTTGCTTAATGGAGGAAGGTCACTGGTTAATTAAATAAAGAAGCTGCTTGCCCTGATAGGTTAAAACATAGGTGGGAGGAGTAAACAGAACAGAACTCTGGGAGGAAGAGGAAGTGAGCTCAGAGACTCGGCAGCTCTCCTCTCGGGGGCAGACGCCTCAGAGAGACACGATGCTCCACTCTTGCGGGCAGAGGCGAGAGCTCTGCTCTCTGAGACACACGCGATGAAGCTCCGACCCAGGATGGACGTAGGCTAGAATCTCCCTGGTAAGCCACCTTGTGGGCTACAGCAGATTATTAGAGATGGGCTAATCCAGGTGCGAGAGTTAGCCTAGAAGAGGCTAGATAGAAATGGGCCAAGCAGTGATTAAAAGAATACAGTGTCCTTGTAATTATTTCGGGGCATAAGCTAGCCATGCAGGCGGCTGGGGTGCTGGGGACGCAGCCCCGCCGTTACTATTACTACACTTGCTTCCTAGACTGGGAAGGATTAAATTAGTTTCTGTTTCACAGCAGCTTAACAAAACAGCTAGCCAAACTGTTCTTTTCTATTGATAATTCCAAAATACTATGAACACAGGAAAGTAGTCTATCTGGTTAATATGAAGGACAATAAAAATCAAAGAAAACCCAGTCAGCCAGCTCAGGGAACAGATTCCACCACAGGTATTTTGGACAGCTTGGTTAGCTCACTCCTTGTCTGTATGAGGTAGCACAACCTGAAACCTAAATTCTAAACTTTTCAATTCTTCCAGTTACAATTTGCTTTCTTGTTCAGTATTACCTTTCACTATATCCATAGAACTTAATATTCTAGATGCTAAGAGAGCTACTTCAAGAAACTATATGAACAGATTTAACATAATGCCCATCAAAATCCCAGCAAATTTTTCAAAGACCTCGAAAGAACGATACTTAACTTCATATGGAAAAGCAAGAAACCCAGGATAGCCAAAAAATCCTGTACAATAAAAGAACTTCTGGAGGCATCACAATCCCTGACTTCAAACTCTACTACAGAGCTACAGTACTGAAAACAGCCTGGTATTGGCATAAGAACAGACAAGAGGACCAATGGAACCAAATAGAAGATCCGGATATCAATCCATATATCTTCAAACACCTGATTTTTGACAAGGAAGCAAAAAAATACCAAATGGAAAAAAGAAAGCATACTTAACAAGTGGTGCTGGCATAACTGGATATCAACATGTAGAAGAATGAAAAAAGACCCATATCTATCACCATGCACAAAACTCAAGTCCAAATGCATCAAAGACCTCAACAAGACAAAACGACAGCCTACAGAATGGGAAAAGATCTTCACTAACCCCACATCAGACAGAGATCTGATCTCCAAAATATACAAAGAACTCAAGAAATTGGACATCAAAAGAACACATAATCCAATAAAAAAAAATGGAATACAGACCTAAACAGAGAACTCTCAACAGAGGAATCTAAAATGGCTGAAAGACACTTAAGGAAATGCTCAACATCCTTAGTCATCAGAGAAATGCAAATCAAAACAACTCTGAGATTCCATCTTATACCTGTAAGAATGACCAAGATCAAAAACACTGATGACAACTTATGCTGGAGAGGTTGTGAAGAAAAGGGAACACTTCTGCATTGCTGGTGGGAATGCAAGCTGGTACAACCCCTTTGGATGTCAGTGTGGCAATTTCTCAGAAAATGAGGAAACAACCTTCCTCAAGACCCAGTAATACCACTTGTGGGTATATATCCAAAGGATGCTCAATCGTGCCACAAGGACATGTGCTCAATCAACTCTGTTCACAGCAGCTTTGTTTGTGATAGCCAGAACATGGAAACAACCTAAATGCCCCTTGATTGAAGAATGGATAAGAACAATGTGGTAACATTTACACAATGGAGTACTACACAGCAGAAAAAAATAACATCTTGAATTTTGCAGGAATATGTATGGAACTAGAAAACATTATTTTAAATGAGGTAACCCAGACACAGAAAGACAATTATCACATGTACTCACTCATAGGTGTTTTTAAACATAAAGCAAAGAAAACCAGCCTACAAACCACCGTCCCAGAGAACTTAGACAACAATGCGGACACTAGGAGAGACTCACATAGATCTACTCTACATGGGAAGTAAGAAGTAGAAAAAGACAAGATCTCCTGATTAAAATGGGAGCATGGGGACCTTGGGGGAGGGTTAAAGTGGGGAGAAGAGAGGCAGGGAGGGGAGCAGAGAAAAATGTAGAGCTCAGTAAACATCAATTAAAAAAAAAAAAGAAACCATACGATGACTTATTGCCAAGAGCTATTCTGTTCCCCTAGAGTCCCGCAGCAATTTAATGTACAAATGAACCAGCATATACAGAGGTAGCTAACAATATTCCCAATACTAAAAACCACTGTTTCCAATGAAAATGCCGAAGATGGTTTACAGAGGAAACCAGACCATGCATACTGATATCCTTGCTAAAAAACAACGGCTAATTTCAGTCCCGTTATTTCAGTAATAGTAAGTCACCAAGACATAGTACTATTATCTTCATCTGTCAACAATTTACCTCTGAACAATTCAAATCAATCAATGCAAAGTGGCTGACAAAGTTTCTTGGTTCATCTGAAAGCAACTATATTTAATTTAAAAAGGGAGATTATACTATAGATCCTTATTCCTTTCCAAGCATGCTTAAAATGCCACAGCTTATATATCTAAGGCACTGTAATCGATAAACAGGACCCTCCTAGGAGTTTTTCAAAGAACTTTTCAACTTTTTCATACAGAAAAAAATTAAGGCCATGAAGCAGAGACCCTGAAGATATCACTCCTGGATCCTTGTCTGTCTTGCTCGTGGGCCTGGCCTCACTGCTGAGTGTGGACAACCAACTGTGCCTACATACAGAATCACCCCAGCACACTCCTGGAACAACGTGTGTGGGAACATCATGCTCATCAGAGTGATAGCACCTCATTCTCTTTTGGATAAGATCATGTGTGGAGAGAAACTTGTGGGGATCTGCCCACAGACTGCTGGGAGATGCCAAAGAGATGAAGAGAATATTGTGAACTGGAAATAGCGAGTGGTTTATTTAACATGCAGGGAAAGGGACACCTGATGATCTCACAGCTTTTCCCAACAGCTAATCAAATAGTTTGCTTTATCTAAAGTCCTTGGGAGTTGCTCTCTTTCCATCCCAAATTCATAGCACTATCATCTTTTCAGCAACTAAAAAATTCTAACTACTTATTTTACAGTTCCTGCCACAGCCTCTAGCTTTGGCCTCCTCTCTGCGTACTATAACCAACTGGACCCTGGCCTAAGAAGGTGCTCCAGCCATGTCCCTCAGACCCTGAACCATGGGACTTACTGCTATTAAGGTAAAATGTGATTCAGTCTACAGTGGGGAACAAGGTAATGGATATTTGTCTCAACTGTTGATTTGCAAGGCCTTTTCTGTTTTGTCTTTAGTACTCCTTCTCACCAGGCAGGCCAACACCCTCCTCTGACTTCCATGAGCACCAGGCAGGGACAGAGTGCTCATGCATACATGCAGATAAATCAGTCACCCACACAAAATAAATCTTTGAAAGAATTTTGAAATAAACTAGCAAAAATGAAAAGCCCTTTTTCCAGGGAACCCTCCATCTCTGGAACACCAAGTTGTTCAGTCACTGCAATGTGGATATAAACCCAGTGCCAACAGACTCTGGAGCCTGGGCTTCCATTTTGTGCTCTGGTGGAAATAAACTAGTCTGCCAACCAAAGGGGCATTGCAAGCTTTAAGACAAGAGTGAGAGTGAAGCATAATGGCTCACACCTCCAACCCCAGTGCTGGGAGACTGAAGCAGAAGGATCATGCTGTATCTGAGTTCTAGGCTAGGCTGGGCTACAGTGTGAGACCTTGCCTTAAAAAATAAAACAAGCAAACGAAAAGGGCAGGTACAAAACATGTTCATTTTCTTGAGGACAGAAATGAACCTTACCAGTTTGGCTGCTTTAAGTTTTACGAAATTGGCTATCTTCTTCCTGGGCCCAAGGGGGATCCCCATCTCCTTCAGGTCATCAACTGTACACATAAGCTTTAAAGAAAAGCAAAAGCATATGAATTAATCAGTCTAGAGACAGAGAAGCTGAAAATAGGGTACAAAGAATACTACAAGAATTAACTAGGGGCTGGTGAGATGGCTCAGTGGTTAAGAGCACTGACTGCTCCTCCGGAGGACCGGGGTTCAATTCCCAGCACCCACATGGCAGCTCACAACTGTCTGTAGCTCCAATTCAAGAGAATCTGACATCATTATACCAATATGCATAAAATAAACTTAAATAAAGTTTAAAAAAAAAAACAGGCCAGGCGATGGTGGCGCACGCCTTTTAATCCCAGCACTCGGGAGGCAGAGGCAGGCGGATCTCTGTGAGTTCAAGACCAGCCTGGTCTACAGAGCGAGTTCCAGGACAGCCAGAGTTGTTATACAGAGAAACCCTGCCTCAAAAAAACAAACAAAAAAATAAAAAATAGCCGGGCGGTGGTGGCGCACACCTTTAATCCCAGCACTCGGGAGGCAGAGGCAGGCGGATCTGTGTGAGTTCGAGACCAGCCTGGTCTACAAGAGCTAGTTCCAGGACAGGCTCCAAAACCACAGAGAAACCCTGTCTCGAAAAACGAACAAACAAAAAAAAAAAAAGTAAAATAAAATAAAAAAGCTTCACACATTTAATTTTTTTTTCCCTCAAATTTTAAAAAGGTTGTATTTAGAGCCAGGCCATAGTGGCACATGCTTTTAATTTCAGCACTCAGGATCCCTGTGAGTTCAAGGCCAGCCTAGTCTACAAAATGAGTTACACAGAGCTACAAAGAAAACCTGACTTGAAAAACAAAAACAAAACAAAACAAAAAAAACCTGCTGTTTATTTTATGTGTACACATGTGTTCCTTCGGTGTATATGTGTGCAGTATGTGTGTGCTGGTGCCCACAGCGGCCAGAAGAAGGCACTGGATCCTGGAAAGGAGTTACAGACTGTTGTGAGCCACATTGTGGGTGCTGGAAACCAAACCTCAGTCCTCTGCAAGAGCAGCAAGTGCTCTTAACCTCTGAGCCATCTCTCTCTCCAGCCCCCTTTTTCTGTTTTTTAAACATTAACCTTCTGGCTTATGTGGAATAAATTCTGATGTAAGAGTCCATAACAAAATAAACCAAGTTATTAGCAGTACCAAAGATTCCATATCCATCTTTTCCTTCTCAAAAGTGCTAATGTAATCAAAGAGGCTGAGTGCTTCCAGGGTTCCATGCAAAGTCAGGGGTTCTTCATTTTCAACATCAAGTCCACAGGATTCATCTGACATCAGCTTTGGCTCTTCGGGTACCTTAAAAAAAAAGAGGAAAATATTACAAAGCTCAGAAAAAAACTCATATAAAATGTCTTGTGATCTACAGAAATCTAAAAGCACTTTGCTCTACAAATCAACTAAACTTTAGCACTTTGCCATCTTCACCTGGATTTTAAGGAATATTTGTTCAGTAAATCACTCATGCTTCCACTTTCTGTAATAATTTTCTTTAAAACTGGGTGGTGGTGGCACACACCTTTGATCCCAGCACTCGGGAGGCAGAGGCAGGCAGGTCTCTAAGTTTGAGACCAGACTGGTCTACAAAAGAGAGCTCCACACCTTCTCCAGTTGTTTTCCCCACCTTATTAGACCATGTCTGTGGCCCATTTTCCAAGTTTGGTAGAGAAATGTTAAGTGCTAGGAAACTGATATTCTTGCAAGCAAGCATTGTACCAGCCTTTAAAGCAGTGAATTCACATGCATGGACATTAGTCTCAATAAACTTTGGTTTTGTTATAAAGAGAGAGAGGGAGAGAGAGAGAGAGAGAGAGAGAGAGAGAGAGAGAGAGAGAGAGAGAGAGAGCGCTCCAAGACAGCTCCAAGACAGTTAAGGATGTTACACAGAGAAGCCCTGTCTTGAAAAATCAAACAAATAAATAATGCTAATAGTTTAGCTATTACAATTCTAAGCCTTCACATTTACTTTATAATCCATAAGGAAAAAGAACAAGAAACTCCTATTTTTAGAGATGGCGTCTCACTGTGTTGCCCAAGCTGGCTTTGAACTCATCATCCTCCCATCTCAGCCTCCAAAACAGTGAGGTCTAGGGGCATTTCAATTGTATTTTAATTAATAACGCTCACCTGAAGATCTGAGAGTAAAACAGCACCACTGGTCAGCCTTACAGACCAGGTAATGGTGACACACACCTTTAATCCCAGTAGATACACTAGTCTGCCATAGAAACCGGGCAGTGCATGCCTTCAATCATGTGTACATGCCTTTAATCCCAGCCCTAGAGAGGATTATAAAACGGAAGGAAACAGCTCTCAAACACAGTCTCATTCTGAGATTCCCGGGGGCAGGATCGCCATTTTGGACTGGTAAGAGCCAGTGGCTGGCTGCTTTGCTTTCCGGATCTTCAGGTTGAACCCCAATTTCTCTCTCTGAGTTTTTATTAACCGTGCTTCAGTGAGGATTACAGGTGTGTGACCCAACTTTTCTACTGTACTTCTGAGCCTCAATGTACTTTGACAATTAAAAACAATTAGAGGAAACAGTACAGGTTTTGGAGAACATCTCAGGTCTAGCTCTAAATCTCAACGTCAACAGGGTAACGATAAACTCACCTGCTTTTCCTGAAAATCTGGCTGTTTTATAACTCCATTAGAAACAGTCATGGACCCCGGAGACTTAGAAACACTCATATCTTTTTGATTGGACAAGATGTCAAATAATATCAGAGAACCTAAGGAAAAGATATATTATGCTTTATAACAAAGTTAACTACCCCATGTATTTTTCAACACTAAATAAATCCTCCTGATTTTATTTTTCAGTCTCTAGCAGAAGTCATACAAAGATGAGCAGCTGATTAAAATCTAATAATCAGAACCAGCATGATAGCTCAGCCAGTCAAAGTATTTGTCACGCAAGCTTAGCAACCTGAATTTGATCTCCAGAGGCCATTTGTACAGTTCTTAGATTTCTATCAACTTGCCAGGAGCTAGAGTCATCAGAAACAGGAAACCTCAACTGAGAAAACACCCTATCTGCCTGGCATTGATTCAAGCAGAAAGACCCATCCTGCTCTGGGTGGTGCCATCTCTGGGCAGGTGATCCTGGGGCGTACTGTGTAGGCCAGGAGGAGCAAGCCAGTAAGCAGCATCACTCCACGGTCTCTGCTTCAGTTCCTGCTTCCAGGTTCTTGTGGGCTCAGGAAGCCCTGCCTGACTTCCTGTCATGATCAACTACAACTGTAAGCTAAAATAAAATCTCCCCTCCCTGCCAAGTTGCTTTCGATCATGGTGTTTATCAAAGCAACAGAAAACAAACCAAGGCACAATGTAAAGGTGGAAGAGAAATGACCCTACAAAGTTGTTCTCTGACCTCCACACAGGTGCTGTGGTACACATAAGTACACATACCCATGCATGTATGACTCATATATGCCCTGAGTTTGGCAGCTAGAAAGACACAGAGCAACTTCTCGACAAATCAACAATCAAGTCTGAAGTTACATGGGCAGCTTTACCTACACGTTTTTCCTAAAGTTCTTGTAAGATTCCTGCTGCATCTAAGAACAAAACAACACAGTCTAACAGCTAGAGAGATGGCTCCGCGGTTGAGTGCATCCTGTTCTTCCAGAGGATCTAAACTTGGGTCCGAGCACCCACATCCAGCAGGTTATACAAGCATCTTTACCTCCAGCTCCAGGGATGAGACACCCTCTTTGACGGCCAAGGTCACCCACATAAACATGGCATACATTCAACAGACTCACACACACACGGATAAATAAAAGAGAATCTGGAAACAACAACAACGAAAATGCACAGCCTTCTTCCACTGCTGGACATGAAGAACAAAGGCAATCTAAACAAGGAGCATCCAGTTTTATTCACAAACTCAAGCTCCCTATTTTTGCAGGCAGAGAACACAAAGCAATGACCAGCAATCCAACAGGCACATCTGAAATTATGTGGCAGCTTTACCTAAACTGTGACCAGCAACAGACACCTTTCCTTTGAAGTTTGGGTTCCGACTCAAAAAGAGAGAGTGTAACCGGTTTATCTCCACTCCCACTTTCTGCACAATGGACTGACAGTAGGTAGGGCTGTTGTAAAATAAAACATCTAGCAGGGTGTCATTAGTGAAGTGCCGAAACCGACCAATACTTGGCAAAGTGATTTTCTTGATATTCCTGTCGTAAAAGAAAAAACAAAGTTACTGTCAGTATTTACCTTCGACCTCTGGATTTTTAATAGTTTAGCTTTTTATTTCTAATAGAGAAAAACCAGTATAAAGGAGAGATTACACATTAACTAGTACAATGAACTTGTAAATGTCACAGGCCAACTTTGACATAGAAAAGCCCTACTGCCCACTTTCTTTTGACTAACTAAAATCTGGATGCCTGACAAAAACTGGCTGCCAGAGACAAGAGGCTGTCACTGTGAGAAAATGGAAGGAGTTACCTGAAACAAAAACTCTCAGCATTCACTGAGAAAGCAAGCACCTCACAGCACAGTCCAATGTGGCCAGAACACTGTCCACGGGGTTAGCTTTGTTTAAAGCATGAGCCCCAACACATCACAGCGGCCACTAACTGGAACCATTTTACTAGCCACATGCGGCAGCATAAACATTACCTGTACCTGCTGCTCTGCAATGGGCACTGGAAACTGAGTGGGGGAGCTTCTGTCACAGCGCCGGGTGGGTGCTGCTCACCATAGGGCACCAGGGATGTTAAATGGTTCCCCACCAAGAGACTAACAATCTAAATCCCAAATGGGTGGCTTTTTTGCCCCATGGGGGACATCACCTGGTAAAGGAGACCCATGTGGCTGTTAACTAGACAAGGATGCTGCTGAGCATTCATGACAGGCCCCACCCGACCACAGCAGGTCAGAGGGTGTTTTAAAGCCAGCCGCAGAGCCAGGTGTGTTCACCATGCCTGGCACTCCAAGTCCATTTTCCAGCACCAAAAATAAACTCCAACTGTCTAAACTTTCCTAGATCCCCTTAGATGTCTACAATGAGAACAAACCCACGAGAGACACAGGGAACAGGCAGATATTTATAGCACACCCAGCACTTCATCACGTCGGAGCAAGACGTCATTCACATAAAGGCCTTATTTGCTCAAGGTAGAATAAGCCAGTTTGCATTACAGTTTAAATTTGCCTCTAATTTTAGCTACTCTGAAAAATACAGCATCAAACCCTGCAAACCTGTCAACGCCCGTGGCATGCCCACCCAGGGCGCTATGCCAGTGAACTGGAAGGAACTCCACTCTGCTGACTTTCCCTTCCTCAAGAGATTTCTTGAAGTGTGTCTGCAGCAACTTGAGAGAAACCACCCTAAAGTCATCCACTAAAAAAAAGAAAAAAATAAGAAAAAGAAAAAATATTATTTTAGCTTAGTAGCTAATAAACTGAAATGTGCTGCCATTTTAATAACATAAAGATATATACTTTTTAAAATGATGACAAAATAGTAAGTGAACAAACGCCCAACTGCTAGAAAGTTCTTTTAATTTTCGATATTTTTGAGGCCTAAAGGCCAGAAGATTGGAATCCTATCCCTCCTCAGCATCGGGTTCCAGAACCAACTGTGGCAGTAGAGCACCTACCTCAGCCAAGGCCTTTCCTCACCTATGCTGGAGGTAACAGTGGCACACCCTCACCCAGAGGTGCAGGGGTGAGGCACACACATGCAACACCAAGTAGCCAGTAAACGCAGACTATTACTGCAGACCTGTCTTCACATTCCCAGCCCAACTGAGAAGGCTGCTCGTTTGCATGTCCTAAACAGTTTCTCAGGACTCCCTAGGTGACAGCTCGTGGCACAGGAGCTCCATGCTGCAGCCAGTGCTCAGGCAGGAAGGCTGTCTACCAAAACAGTGAGATTATTCTCACGGTCCTTTCTGATTCTTCAGAATCTAAGATTGTATGCCATAAGAGCAGATCAAACACAAACTCATACTTCCTACTGACCACACAAGTCTCCTCAGCCACGAGTACACAGCGAGGAGCATCATGAAAATGGATGCTAAAGAGCCCTTCTATCAGCACTCAGCTTCTCCTAGGAAATGAAATGTGGCTTGCACTTACCACACTCAATAATGCTTCTAAAGCGCAAGTCACACACGGGTCCAATGCCATGCACCATGAACACCAAATGGTCAACTTGAGGCATTTCCCCTAGTAAAAATAAACAAATAATAAAAATCATCTCATACAGACACACACACATACACACAAAACTGAGAATTTGGTGTTGTTAGTTAAACTGCTAAATTCTTGATACCACTTTTATCATAAGCTAGCCAAAGATTTTGGGGACAGAGGCAGGTAGATCTCTGTTGAGTTTGAGGGCAGTATGGTCTACAGGGAGAGTTTCAGAACAGCCAGGACTACACAAAGAAATCCTGTCTCGAAAAACAAAAACAAAACAAACAAACAAAAACAAAAACAAAAAAACCTAGGCAAAGAAATCCATTACCCTTCCACAAAAATATTCGTTATTGGCCTGTGTCAAATTAGAACAACACGTCTACCTGGGGAAATACGGCAAACTAAATAGAGAGGTCAAGGAAACAGCTGTTCTTCACAAGCCTATGGACCCACCATAATGTGCCATCTTTTCAGAATCCCATAGGAATGGGATAAAGGTGTGGCTTAGGAACATAAAGTGTGCACATGAACATGGCCCTGAGCTCAGACAAACAAAACCAAAAAATCTTTGCTGGTCTGGCAGCGCACACCTTTAATCCCAGCACTCGGGAGGCAGAGGCAGGTAGAGCTCTGAATTCCAGGACTACACAGTAAGACTTTGTCTCAAAACAAAAAGACAGAAATGTAGGGCTGATGGCTTGGTGGTTCAAAGTGCTTGCCGTTCCCGCAGAGGACCCAAGTTCGGTTCCCAACACCCACATGGTGGCTCACAACCAATCTTAACTCCCCAGAGGAGCCAGTCCTTCTTCTGACCTCTGTTGGCACCAGGCACACACATGGTACATGACCATATATGCAGGCAAAACACTCATACTTGTAAAAATAAATAAATCTAAAATTAAACAAGGAACAATAAGAAAAAAGACAGACGTATGACCAACATATATGGCTGGATTCTGAGCACTCTGGCAGTAATTCTAGCAATGGCCTCTTTCCTTCATAGTGAATGGTGACATTAGCAGAGCACCCCAAACAGATCTTTCTCCTTAAGCGAACTAGACATACCATCAGGAATTTCATCAAGACTGTCATCAATCCCACGCTTTACAACTCTGGGCCTCGTCTGTCCATCCTGTGTTGTCCCCCACTCATCTGGCACTGAAGAAGGCTGGAACTGGACAATAACCTTCAAGACACAAGATTATGACAAGGCTCATTAGCAAAATTATTTCCCACAATACGTTAAGTAATGCTGGGGGGGTTTTGTTTCATTGATTCTCAAGATGGGGGTCTACACATCCCCTGACTGGCCTGGAACTTGTTACCTAGACAAAGTTAGACCAGAACTTGCAGCCATCCTCCTGCCTCTGCCTCCATGTGCTAGGGCTATAGACATGTACCACTAAGCCTGCTTCAAACTAGTATGTTTAATAATCCTGTGCTTCACAGTACAGCTGGTTATAAATGAAGTAGAACTGTTCCCCAAACAAATTCTGTAAAGGTCCAGCCACCATTAACTATCAAAACTAAACATATAATTACTTTCAATACTTATGCTGGAATACATATTGATTTTTTTTTCCCTGAGTTTCTCAGCACCACAAGAATGGAAAGGGGTTAAAAAATGTGTGAATGCGTATGTACGCACATGCACATAGATGTAAGATTTAATAGAATGGACAGCACCGCTGGATGGGGGTAGGGATCTGGATAAGGGGTGGGGATGGAACAAGAGGAATCAGGTGTAGAGAGGAAGGAGGAGAGAGCACAGGGAGAGACAACTGGAATCTGAGGGCATCTCTGGGGTAAGCTAGAAACCTAGTGCAATTGATACTAGCAAGAATCTATGGAGGTGATCCTAGCTAAGACTCATACCAATAGGGGCTATGGAGCCTGAACTGGCCATCTCCTATAGCCAGACAAGACTTCCAGTCATAAAACCTTCGATCTACAATTTGTCCTGCCTACAAGATATGCAGGGGGTAAAGGTGGCACAGAAATTAAAAGAGTGATCAACCAATGACTGGCCCAGCTTGAGACCCATACCATGAGAAGGAGCTAACCCCTGAGAGCCAGGACCCAGAGGAGGAACAGGGAACAATCCAGAGACATAAAATAGAAACAAACATGACTGGCAAAAAAAATAAAAAGTCAATAATTTTTTTCCTAGTGAAAGGAAATGATTCCTAATGATATTCTACTATATTCCTGATGATATTCTACTATATTCCTGATGATATTCTACTATATTCCTGATGATATTCTACTATATTCCTGATGATATTCTACTATATTCCTAATGATATTCTACTATATTCCTAATGATATTCTACTGTATTCAGAGAATGATGCCTGGCCCAACTGTTACCAAAGAGGCTTCATAGAGCACCTGCTGGAAACAGATGCAGAGACCCCAGCCAAAGCTTAGGTATAGCTGGATGAATCCTGTGGTAGAGGGGGAAGAATGACTATGGGAGCCAATGGAGTCTAGGACACAAGAAAACCCACAGCATCAGCTTACCTGGGCTCACAGGAACTCAGACTGAACCGACAACCAGGGAGCCCACATGGGACGAACCTAGGCCCGCTGGATATATGCTACAGTTGTATAGCTTGATCTTCTTGTGGGACTCCTAACAGAGGGAGCAAAGACTGTCTCTGACTCTGTTGCCTGCTTTTGAGAACCTTTCCCCTTACTGGACTACCTCGCCCAGCCTTAAGAGAAGAGGAGGTGCTTTACTGCAGCTTGACATGCAATAGCTGGATGCTATCCATGGGAGGCCTCCCCTTTTCTGAAGAGTAACAGAAGAGGAACTGATTGGGGGTGGGGGGAGGCTGCGAAGAGGAGGAAGGGAAAACTGTAGTTGGGACATAAAAACAAATAAAAAAAAATGAATAAGGGCTGGAGAGATGGCTCAGCGGTTAAGAGCATTGCCTGCTCTTCCAAAGGTCCTGAGTTCAATTCCCAGCAACCACATGGTGGCTCACAACCATCTGTAATGAGGTCTGGTGCCTACTTCTGGCCTGCAGGGATACACACAGACAGAACATTGTATATATAATAAATAAATAAATATTTTAAAAAATGAATGAATGAGTGAGTGATTGAATGAATGAATAGGAAAAAATCCACATATAACTTTGACTCTCAGAAACCTACTTAAAAATAGAAAGAAGAAAGATTTAAATCTTGAGGTAATGGTGGCGTATATCTTTAATCCTAGCACTCAAGAGGCAGAGGCAGGTAGATCTCTGTAAGTTTGAGAACAGCCTGATCCACAAAGAGAGTTCCAGAACAGCTAGGACTATTACACAGAGAAACCCTGTCTCTCAACATTTCTACACACCCATTGGTTTGCAAACTGTTGCCCCCAGCTGCTCTCACAATACAAGAGCAGAGCTGGAGAGATGGCTCAGTGGTTAAGAGCTTTGCCTGCTCTTCCAAAGGTCCTGAGTTCAATTCCCAGCAACCACATATGCTCACAACCATCTGA
>NC_022015.1:21537976-21543256 GCF_000317375.1 Microtus ochrogaster | reverse complement strand
AGGTCCTGAGTTCAATTCCCGGCAACCACATGGTGGCTCACAACCATCTGTAATGAGGTCTGGTGTCCTCTTCTGGCCTGCAGACGTACACACAGACAGAATATTGTATGCATAATAAATAAATAAATATTTAAAAAAAAAACCAGTCTGCCTATTCTGCATAACGAGTTCCAGGACAGCAGGGTTACATAGAGACCCTGTCTCAAAAAAATAAATAAAATAAATAAAAAATATGTTTATTACAAAGGAATCCCTGCAAAAACACAAAAAATGAAATGTTATCATACATACAGCAGCATAACCTTTAAAGGGCGCACCCCCCCATCTCAGGAAGCGCCTCACCTTTGGGTTGTGCATAACGATGGTCTCTCCGCTTGGAAACTCTAATCTGCGGTGCCACTGATTCGTGGTTACAGCTTTTTTGTACTCGGCCTGCAGCAACAAAACAACACACAATGCAGTCAGTCAATCTGACCACACCAGACATATGGGGGGTAGGTGGGATTATGCTAGCAACACAGCACAAACACTAGGTCTGGCCTATTGGCTACCATTCTTTCTATCCTCTTACATAAAGTACTCCAGGGTTTGCTCTCACACATTCACCATTACTGGGAGAAGATAATGGAGGTTTGGAGAGTGTATCAGTACTCAGGGCTCAACAAGTCAAGTGGCATAAAATGAACTTACTATCTCACAGTTCTTGAAGCTACCACTCCAAAATCAAGGTAACAGCAGGACACCAATCGCCATGAAGCCTGCACAGAACACCCTCCTAACCACCCTTTACCGCTACAATCAAGGCCATTCCTTGACATAAGCCTCTCTATCTCCAAATTCTGCCTCTATCAAACCCCAGCATTCTGTCCAACTGAACATGTCTGTCTGCTTTATTATACACAAAGACACTCACTATACAAAGCTAAGGCCACCCCACTAAAGTAACTTCATCTTAACTGATTTCATCTGCAACAACCTAGCTCCTCACAAAGATGCATTCATGGGTACTGGGGGTTGGGACTCCAACAGTATTTTGGAGTAGAGGGGAAGGAAACACATTAAATCTCTCAAGGACGCTGAGAGGACAACTTTGATGCTTTGACATACACACATGGTATTCAGCTCTACTTTGTTTAGTGTGTGAGAGTTTTGCCTGTGTGTCTGTATGTATACCATGTGCACACGTGGCATCCTCAGAAGTCTGAAGAGGGTGTCAGATGCCCTGGAACTGGAGTTCCCAATAGTTATCAGCTGCCATGAGGGTGCTGGAAATTAACCCTGAGTCCTCTGTAGGATCAGACAGTGCTCTTATCCACTCAGGCAACTTTACAGCCCTCTCCCATTTTTTTTTTTTGGAGACAGGGTCTCAAGCTTGCTATATAGACCAAGCTGTCCTCTCACTCAGAAACCTACCTGCCTCTGGCTCTTGACAGAGTTAAAGACACAGGCTACCATACCCAGTCAATTTTTAAGCTCTTTTTATACCTTCCCTCCAAGAAGATCACTTGTGGGTACTAATCTTGAATTTCTGAGCCTAGCAGCTCATATCACACAGTGTCCAGCTTCTGCTTATCTTCTCTGCTCAGAATGCTGGAGATCAGACCCAGGGCCTTGTGAATCCTAGGCAGACCTCCTACACTCAGTTGCAAGCCCTAGCGCTCAGGAGTATCTTTTATGGACCTTCCTAGAGACTCTAGGGTTTCCCTGGCATTATAAACAGTGTCCCCTATCATGGTCCAGACAGCTAGTTCTGCCACACACCGATAATCTTTCACAGCCGCTCTCTACTCCTGCCTGTAGTGGGCTAACTGTATTTCTAAAGGTGTGCATGGCTTTCTACAGAGACAGTCGTGTCTGTTCTTTGTCCTGGTACTCAGACAGGACAGAGAATCGCATGCAGCATCTGTCTCTCACTTCCCTCCTCCTTTGCCTCCACTAATACTTTCGGTGTCTTGGGAAGCTGAGCAGGAGTTTGTGCCTCGTGCTGATGGGCAGGATTTGGATAACAACCCCAGCCTAGAGCCTATGTCACCCACAAACAATATTACCACTAAAGAGGAAGTGCTTATTCTGCTTTCAGATTCTCATATTTGAACACTGTAATTTTAGCTTCAAACCAATAAGCCTAAACATCTGACTTTGGGATATTACAACTACAGTAGGACCCTATCTAAAAGTACCAACAATTATAGTATATCTTCAGTTATTGCTTGTTTAGATTCAAAATTAGGCACTAGGAATCATCACCCTGTTACACATTTCCCTTTATTGAACTAACTAAAATTATACTTCAAGGGACATCCAGAAGGCTCAGTGGGTAAAGGCATTTTCTGCCAAACTTAAAGACCTGAGTTTTATTCCCAGGACCTATATGGAGGAAGAAAAAGAACTAACTCTGGCATGTTCTCTGACCTCCAGTCATGCACCACAGTGAGCACACACACACATAAATAAATGCCATAACACTGTTTCAAAAATTATGCTTTAAGAGATTGTTTTTGGCCCAGCAGTGATGGCGCACACCTTTAATTCCAGCACTCAGGAGGCAGAGGGAGGCGGGTCTGTGAGTTAGAGGCCAGTCTTGTCTATAGAGCAAGTTTCAAAACAGGCTCCAAACCTATACAGAGAAATCCTGTTTGGAAAACCAAAAGGAGATTGTTTTTGTAGACTGTTTCTCTATCTAGCCCAGGAGTCCTCAAACTCATGATAGCCTGCCTTGAACTCATGAACACGAAGATTAAATCAATTGGTACCATGCCTGGTTTCTACTCAAATTTGCATGAAGGTTAAGTATGAGCAGCTCAGCAGACGTGGGATGCCCTCACAACCCCCATCCCCACAGTCTTGACACTGGGTTGTTACATGCAGCACTTCCTGAATGAGACCCTCTCTGACCAGGATCGAGACAGGCCAGCTTGTAAACAAAGCCACCTGCACTGTGGTGCTGTCACAGCAGCCTCTGGCACACAGGCCTGCTTTGTAAAAGAGCATACAGAGGAAAACACTCATACCTCGAGCTTCTCACTGAACTCCTCTGTGTAGGGGATAAATCTGCTATCTGTGTCCCCCTTGTAAAACCAAGTACAGCGTCTCACTTCAGCTGGCTCCTCTTCCCAATACACAGACTTCCTCATGCGGTCATAGAGGTAGACATCATAGCGCCCTCCATCCGTGCCAAGAACCACACTTTCAGGATCTGGCTGCACTAGGAACCAACAGAGGACATTTTCCCCTAATGTTACCAGGCACATTGGAAAATACAAACAACATTAACAATAATATTCATGATGCTGCTAGTCAATACTCCAAGACAATTAAGCTTATTTTACTAAAAACAAGATAATCCATATTACTCAAAATTATGACATTCATTTATTTGTTTGTTTGTTTTTGAGGTAGAGTCTCACTCTGTAGCCCAGGCTGTCCTCAACCTCCTAGCAGTTCTCCTGCTCCAGCCTCCCAGTATGGAGATCACAGGAGTGAGCCGCCATACAGCAGAAAGAAAGAGTGAGGGCAAGCTTTAAAAACACAATCATGAAATAACTGAAATAATTCATGATTTGTTTAATCAAACCATATGTACTGCCTGCCAAACACCTGTAATCTTAGTACTTAAGTATGGAATCAGGAAGATTATGAGTTCCTGGCTAATTCTTGCAACACGGTGAGTTAGAAACCAGCCAGAACTCAATAAGATCCTATTTCAAAAGTAAAACAAAGCAGTAACATCAACGTACCACAGTGTTCCATGAAGTATAGTGCTAGAGAATACTGACTGGGTTGGGCAGTGGTGGCACACGCCTTTAATCCCAGCATGGAGAGGCAGAGGCAGGCAGATCTCAATGAGTCCAAGGCCAGCCTGGTCTACAAACTGAGTTACAGGACAGCCAAGACTGTTACCCAGAGAAAGCCTGTCTCAAAAAAACAGGGGGAAAAAAAGAGAATACTGATATTTAATTCTCATAATCAAATAATATCAAGATAAAGAATCGTATCTGTATGCAAGACTTCTTAGAGTCTTAAGACACACCTATGTAGCACTCTCTCAAGAGGTAGACGTGAGAATAATTATTTCCAAAACTCATCTGACCTCAGAATAATTTTTTCAAAGCTTTTCCAAAGTCTACAGGAAATATTTGATGTCCTATAACTACAAATAAGGAAGTAAGAAAAATAAAACTTGGATTATGTACAAACTGTACTTCCCCGATTTAAAACAACTTTTTGATTGTTTTGTTTCAGTAAGACAGGGTCACTTTACTATGTAGACCAGGCTGGCCTCAAACTAACAGAGAGTTGCCCTAAGTGCTGGGAAGAAAGATGTATGCCACCGTGCCCAGCTTAACAAAAGAAATTGCTAAACTATTTCCTTAAGTTCTTTGCTCAGTAACTCAGGATACATATGAATTAGAAGTACCATCTTAAAGTGGGGTCTGGAGATCTACACAGTTCAAGGAATCCGACAGCTGCAAACAGTAGGCCATGGGTAAGTACGCTTCATCTTTTCTCTTCCTCCAATGAGATGGAATAATTCAAGTGGGTACTTACCCGAGTTATAGATCTCTTCAAGATTCAAAGAGTCAAGCTCACTGAAAGGCATCCACAGCTGTTTATATTCCACCTCCTTGCAGTAAAACCAGTGAGGCTGAACAGGTTCATACTGGTTCTGAAGCACAAAAGGAGATGGCCCCTGTCCAGGGGGTCCTGCATGTCTGGCAGGTACCTGCTGCTGTGCTGGTGACTGCACTGATGGAGGGAGCTGAGAGAACAAGGGAACCGTCACATGTGCCCAAAAGGAATTCTCTAGCTGCTTCAGAATCCAAAAGATATCAATAATAATTATCTCACATGTATTTCTAGGTAACTATTTAGTGTCATGAGTAGTGTAATAAAACCTCAAATCAGTTACAAAGTAAACTACACTTCTGCACACTAATGGCAAACTGACACCCACAAAGACATTTCCCATATTTTTTAAATTTTTCATTGTTGTTTTGTTTATGAAGACAAGGTTTTGGGCTGGAGAGATGGCTCAGCAGTTAAGAGCATTGCCTGCTCTTCCAAAGGTCCTGAGTTCAATTCCCAGCAACCACATGGTGCATCACAACCATCTGTAATGAGGTCTGGTGCCCTCTTCTGGCCTGCATGTAATATTGCATTAAAAATAAATAAATATTAAAAAAAAAAGTAAATAAATCTTTATAAAAAAAAATCTACTTAGCAACAAAACACCCTGCCAGGTAAACACTACCCTTCAGCACACCAGCCCTTCATGTTCAA
>NC_022015.1:21534657-21537876 GCF_000317375.1 Microtus ochrogaster | reverse complement strand
TCTATGTAGCCTTGGCTGTCCTGGAACTCACTCTGTAGACCAGGTTGGTCTCAAACTCCCAGAGATCCACCTGCCTCTGCCTCCTTAGTGCTAGGATTAAAAGCGTGAGCCACCATTGCCTGAAAATTTCTAAACTTGTAATAAATTTAGTTTTAAATATTTTCATACAATATATTATCATATTATTTCCCTCTCCTGCCCCTCACAGTCCCCATCGCCCCACTTAATGTTCTTTCTTTTTGAAAAAAAAAAAAAAATCCCAAAATAAAAAAAAAACATGGAGTTCATTTTGTGTGGTCCACCCTGAAGTGGCTGATACCCAGTGTCACTCCAGAAAGAAACTGCTTTCCCTCTCCCAGCAGCTACCAAGCACAAACAGCTTCGTGGTTGGGGTGGAATTTTGTGCCCACTTCTCCTTCTCAGTGCTAGGGTTTTATCTGGCCTGAACTTGTGAAGCATGCACAAGATCGACGTGGTTCCCACAAGTTTTTTATAGGTTTATTAATAAACACTGTTCTGTCTGCATCCATGTCTACATGCCGAAGAGGGCATCAGATCTCATGATAGATGGTTGGGAGCAGCCATGTAGCTGGTGGGAATTGAACTCAAGGCCTCTAGAAGAACAGCCAGAGCTCTTAACCTTTGAGCCATCTCTCCAGTCCTAATTTTTAAAATCATTACAACACCCATACTTTTTGACCCATCATTCCACTTCTAAGTATGTAAACATGTAAATGTTAATCCAACACACAAGGATACGCGTAAGTTTGGTTGGCTACAGCCAAACTCTATAAACATTAAAATTAGTGGCAGAATCACTTGTAGTCCCTGTCCTGAGCACTCTTACTACCTAATATAAGAGGAGAAGCAGCGGGCAGTCTATTAAGACTACACTGCCTCACTTCTCACGTCCTTAGATAACATTTGATATTATACACTAAAATCTGAGAATATCAGCATGTGCCCAGGCAATTAAAATCAACCATTACTGCATTAAATAGGTGATATAAACTTGAATATGAACCATGTGATAGCTACCTTAAAGCAAATTTATATATTTGTGCTGTGCGCAAAGTGTGGAAGTAAGGGGACAATTTGTAGGAGTCAGTGTTCTTCTTCCACCACATGGGCCCTGGGCATCTAAACCAAGTCCTCAGGCTTCGTGGCAAGTGCCTATACTCTGAGCCATCTTGCCAGCCTCCAATTAGCTAGTGCTAAAGGGTTTACCTCAAAGCACGCAGTTCGCAAACAAGAGCCTCTGTGACACAGACCCGGAACACCAATTACTTGGGACTGAGGCAGGGAGATCAAGAGTTTGAGGCCAAACAAAGCAATTTAGGAAGATCCTGTCTCAAAATTATAAGGTGCACTGGGTGTATAGCTCAGTGGGAACGCTTACCTACCACACTCATCACCCTGGTTTTCATCACCAGTAACACCCTCTGTAAAAAGCCAGCCTGGCCTACAGAGCAAGTTTCAGGACAGCCAGGGCTAGCTACACAGTGAAACCCTGCCTCAAAAAATAAACAAAAAATTCTGTCCTGGTGTGGAGAAATGGCCCAGTGATTAAAAGTACTTATTGTGGTTGCAAAAAAAAAAAAAAAAAAAAAACTGGTTCATTTCCCAGGGCCCAATCTTCTAGGGAATCAGAAATCAGACAACCTTTTCTGGCCTCCCGGGGCACCAGCACAAATGTGATGCACAGACACACATTCAGGTAAAACACCTATACATAGAAAATAAGTTAAAAATATATTTTATACTTAGTATATGTTAGAATGTATAAAATTGAGCTGGAGAGATGACTCGGCAGGTAAGGGCATTGACTGTTCTTTCAGAGGACAAATCCCAGCACTCATAAGGTGGCTAACACCTGTAATTCCAGTTCCAAGGAATCATGCCTCCTTGTGGCCTCCACGGGCATTGCATGCACATGGTACAAGAACACACAGGCAGACAAAACAATACACATAACAAAAATAAACTCAAAAATTTTCTCTTATCATACAAAGTTTTTTTAAAACTTCTCTAAGAGAGAAAACTAGTATGGCGTCCACATACCGGTGGCATCGGTCCTGGAGGCATCTGGTACGTCTGCACAGGGGGTCCGGAAGGCGGAGGGTAGGAGGGATGGCCGGGTGTCTGGCACTGCTGCAGCTGTGGGGGTGTAATGTAGGGATTCGCCCTGCTGCTGATAGGAGTGTGACGATATGGGTTATGTCCTCGTTGAGGAGTCCCTTGGGGAGGGCTCCCAAAGTCTGGAGGGAGACTGCTCGGCTGAGAAGGCAAATAGGCATTTACTCCCATCCGTGAGGGAGGTGCAGCACCATGATGAGCCTTGGAAACCGGTGGCAGAAATGCATTCGACGCGTCTTGGGATCCAGTTGTGAAAGGGAGTGTGGCTGGGGGCTTGGAAAACGCCGACTGTCCAGCCGACAGGGCGGTAGTTGTTGAGGGTGACTGTCCAATGTTCCCAAAAGGGTCACTACTGCTTGGTACCTGAGAGAAGTAACTGAATGTCTGCGGGGTGGGGGTGAGAGCAGAAGTCTGGCCAAGGAAACTATCTTCCTCACCAACGTCTGTGGAGTCCTCTGCAATACAACAGGAGAGCAATGGAGAACAATGGCTTAAGAGCAGCACCACCCTCTGTGGGAGGCTCAGTGACGAAGGCGGAGCAACTAAGCCTCTCGCTTTGGTGAGCTAACTTGTATTTTCTGCATTAGAGTGAAAAAAGAAAATCTTTCCCTCAAAATCTTTTCTCTTAACCAGAGACCTCAAACCAGTCCAATGACTCTTTGCAAGTAAAGATATATGAACAAAGGATATACTGTGTACCTCACTGTGTCACGCTATAATTCCCACAAGATTTTCCCTTGTTTTTCTTTTTTTTTTAATTATTTATTTACTTATTATGTATACAATATTCTGTCTGTGTGTATGTCTGCAGGCCATCATGTGGTTGCCAGGAATTGAACTCAGGACCCCTGGAAGAACAGGCAGTGCTCTTAACCACTGAGCCATCTCTTCAGGCCCCTTGTTTTTCTTCTATTAAATTTCCTTTCATTTCACTGTGGAGGGGAGGGTGCACGGGCAGAGGGCAGATACGAAGGAACATGGCGGTAAATGGGATCAGGATGCATGGTGTGAAAGACAGAGAATAAAAAAGTTTTTAAAAAGTTCTCTTGCCGGGGGGTGGTGGCGCACGCCTTTAATCCCAGC
>NC_022015.1:21526718-21534557 GCF_000317375.1 Microtus ochrogaster | reverse complement strand
AAATAAATAAATAAATAAATAAATAAATAAATAAATAAATAAAAAGTTCTCTTGTGGGCTGGAGAGATGGCTCAGAGGTTAAGAGCACAGGCTGATCTTCCAGAGACCCTGAGTTCAATTCCCAACAACCACATGGTGGCTTACAACCATCTGTAAAGAGATCTGGTGTCCTCTTCTGACCTGCAAGCATACACGCAGACAGAATATTATATACATAATAACTAAATACATCTTTAAAAAAATGTTTTAAAAAATTGAGAAGAAAAAATTTTATTTGAAAAAGAAAAACTAGCCAGGTGGTAGTGGCGCACGCCTGTAATCCCAGCATTTGTGAGGCAGAGACAGGTGGATCCCTGTGAGTTCGAGGCCAGCCTGGTCTACCAAGGGAGATCCAGGACAGGCTCCAAAAGCTACAGAGAAACCCTGTCTCGAAAAACAAAAAAAAAATAAAAAAAAATAAATAAATAAATAAAAAACTATAAAGAACATAAAAGTTATAAATTCCTCCATCAGACAGTCACTGTTAACATTAACTTTTGGAAAGCCAAGAATAATGGTCCATGACCTTTATCCCAGCACTCAAGAGGCAGAGATAGCTCTAAGTTCCAGAATAGCCATGGCTACACAGAGAAACTTTATTTGAGAGAGAGAGAGAGAGAGAGAGAGAGAGAGAGAGAGAGAGAGAGAGAGAGGCGCATACTCAGGAGGTAGGTGGGTCTGTTAGTTCAAGGTCAGCCTAGTCTACAAATAGAGTTCTAGAACATCCAGGGCTGCTACACAGAGAAACCCTGTTCAAAAAACCAAAACAAAACAGAAAACATGTTTACATAAGGATTTTTTTAAAAGAAGCAATTTTTAACCTATTTTTATACGTTAAACCTTTTCCTGATATAATTCAAATGTTACCATATACCTAAACGTACCTAAGTTTATTTCAACAGTCATAAGAAGAAACTGAAGCACAGGTATTAGTTGTATTGACAAGTAGAGGGTATGTCAGGGGTCTCAATTACAAAGTAACTATTGTTCAGGCTGGAGAGGTGGCTGGCTCCTCAGCCAGAGGACCTGGATTCAATTCCCAGCACTCACATGGCGGCTCACAACTGTCTGTAACTCCAAGACCTGACACCCTAATACATACATGCAGGCAAAAACACCAATGCACATTAAATAAATAAAAAGAACAAACCCCTATCTGTGAAAAAGTGCCCCACAGCCTAGTTGCTGAAGTGGATATATATATACATACATACATACACACACAAAATAACTATTGTTCAAATGAGTATGTGTGGAATATTTCTTTACACTATGTGAATGTCACTGTGATTGGCTTAATAAAAAAGCTAAACAGGCTGGACAGTGGTGGCTCAGCCTTTAATCCCAGCACTTGGGAGGCAGAGGCAGGCAGATTTCTGTGAGTTCAAGGCCAGTTTGGTCCACAGAATGACAGGCTCCAAAGTTACACATAGAAACCTTGTCTAGAAAAACAAAAAAAAAAAAAAAAGGCTAAACAGCCAGTAGCTAGGCAGGATTTGGGGGGACAGAGAGAATGCTGGGAAGAGCAAAGTCTGAGGAGTCACGAGCCAGACTCTGAAGAAGCAACATGGAAGGTACATAGATGAGGTAAACAAGCATCAGGGCAGCACACAGATTAATAAAATGGCCTAAGTGGTTAGAGCTAGCTAAAAAACAACCCTGAGCTATTGGCTAAGCTTTCATAATTAATAAGGAGTCTCCATGTGGCTATTTGGGAACGAGTGGACCTACCAAAAAACTCTGCCTACATATGGTAACGACTACAGGGCACCTACATCCACATAAAACCTGAGAAAAATGGCCAGGTGGTAGTGGCACAAGCCTTTAATCCCACCACTTAGGAGTTGGTAATTTATGAGATTAGTTGGTATGGATTTTGGTTTACTGATACTAATTTAATGTTGATTTTGTTATACTGTATGTATATTTCTACTCTTTTTTGGATGGTATTGTACTTATGCAATTCAATTAAAAATGTAATGTATAATTAAGAAATACAAATTAGTAGGCATCTATAATAATCAAACCTGTATTAATAATAGTTATGTTTTCGAGGTTCAACAGATTTAGACAGATGGTCTTCAAATACTTCAAAGATATACAGAAAATGGCATTTAAGGTATTTAGTAATCTAAGGCTTTCCATGACAATGAGATACATATGCTCTTAACAACACCAATTTGCTTCAAAAGAGGATGATGAACATCAAAGAAACTCCCTATGGAGTTTGCTTGCTTTATGGCAAAAGCTAGCCATTAGGATAAAACAACTGCCCTTGCCTCAATTGCTGACAGCATACTGTCCAAACTGGACCAGTAGGATACAAAAGAAAGTGACCATCAAATAACCAAGACAAGGTAGGACAGTCCATCAAAATTCACTAAATGTTTGTCAGATATTCTAGGCCAGATACTGTAGGCCAAAGCTGGATGCCCCAACATTACAGAGGAACCTTGGGTACAGGCAGCCAGATGTCCCTGTCATTAGGTAACATTATATACCTTTTTGGGACCTTTGATGGAGATAAAGACTTAATGTTTTCCTTAGTTATAATAAAAAGTAAATTAGGTATAAAACTTTGAACTCACAAAGATAAATAATGGATTATTTTCTCCACACATGCCAAATACAAACAGACTGAACATTGTAAATGTAATTCTTACCTGACAATTGTTCTTATTCTCTATAGTTTTACTATGTTAAAACCTTTCTTTCTTATTTAGACAAAAAGGGGAAATGTGGAGTATTCCTTTACACTGTGTGAATATGTCACTGTGATTGGCATAATAAAAAAGGTAAACAGTCAGCAGCTAGACAGGATTTTCAGGGCAGAGAGACAGCTGGAGAGAAGAAAGACAGAGTCTGAAGAACAGCATGAGCCTGGGGCAGCACATAGAGTAATAGAAATGGGTTCATTTAAATTATAAGAGCTAGCTAGAAAGAAAACTAAGCTATCAGCCAAGCTTTCATAATTAATAAGGAGTCTCCATGTTGTTATTTGGGAGCTGGTGGTCCCAATGAAAAGCTCTGGCTACAGCATGTGCTCTATGTTCCCAAGGCAAGGTAGATAACCCATTAACTGCAGTCCCTAAAATGTAAATAGTCATCAAAACTAGGTGTTCAGACATTACAGAACACCAAGTCACAGTCTGGTAAGATGGCTCAGCAGGTAAAGTTGGCTGCCCCAGAACCAACTCCCACAAATTATTCTCTGATCCTCCACATAAAATGTACACAATAAATAAATGAATGAAAAACAAAACAGCAAGTCACTAGAAAATCATTTTTCTAAGGTAAGGTCTCCTGACTTCTCTCTGAACAACTTCATCTTCATTGTATTTTCAATTTAAACAACACCTCTGCTATCAAGTAATTCATGCTGGGTGTAGGAGCACACACCTTTAATCCCAGCACCCAGGAGGCAGATCTCTGTTGAGTTTGAGGCCAGCCTGATCTACACAGTGAGTTCCAACATAGCCAGGGCTACACAAAGAAACATTGTCTCAAAAAAGGGGGGGGGGAAGTAATTCAGAAAAAAAAATCTTTTTTTTCTATTTTGCTGTCAAGTAATTCACAAAGAATCATCTTCCCACTAACTAACCTCAAGACCTTCACCCTACTCTTCCTTGATCTACATCTATGAACAGTTTTCAGTTTTCTCCTTCCTTCCCTTGCTTTGGTCACCTTTCTCTGCAGCTGCTGGAGGGCTACAGTCCATCAGATGTGTAGTCACCCCAGTACACAGGCACATTATGGTCCCTGCCCTTGGAAAACTGCCAAAGCTCTGGGCTCTCTGTGACCTCATGGTGATTCTGCCTTCAGCTTCCAGGCTGTTCCAATTATACTTCACACACCAATGTAGTGAAGAGACTCCACTCCACAGGTTTGATCATAATTTCCAAAACACAACTCTGTACAATCAGAGTACAGAGTCTGTGGCTGTCTTTCTGACCTATGATAGAAACACTGCTCAAAAGACAAGGCTACAGCCCCGGCTTCTCAGAGACTGAGGCAAACAAAACACTTGAGTCTAAACATATTTGGCAACATGAAGTGTGACAGTCTGAATGTAATGGCCCCCATGATCTCACAGGAAGTGGCACTATAAGGAGGTATAGTTTTGTTGGAATGGGTGTGGCCTTGTTGAAGGAAGTGTGTCACTGGAGTTGAGTTTTCCCATGCTCAGGATAACACCCAGTGTGTCAGCTGACTTCCTGTGGCCCGCAGATGCAGCACTCCAGCTCCAGTAACCTCTGCTGCAATGCCGCCATGCTCCCCACCATGATACCGAACTTCTCAAACTGTAAGCAAACCACCCAATTAAATGTTTTCTTTTTAAGAGTTACTGTAGAGGTGGGGAGCTGGAGAAATGGCTCAGTGGTTGAGAGCACTGGTTGTTCTCCCCGAGGACCCAGGTTCAATTCCCAGCACCCACATGGCAGCTCACAACTATTTGTAACTCCATTTCCAGGAGATCTGATACCTTCACACCAATGCACATAAAATAAAGTTAAATAAATTATTGAGTTGCCATAGTCATGGAGTAATGGTCTGTCCTGTCCCTTTAAGAGACAAGCCCGACCTACTCCTCCCTTCTGTGGCCACCAAGCAGGTCTTCCTTCCTCTTTCAGCCTGTTCGCGTGCATGCTCTCTTTCTCTCTCTTTCCCTCTCTCTGTCTCTCTTCAGAAGAGATGACTGTGGCCTCTCCTCTCCTCTCTCTCCCTCTGTTTCTCTCTCACTCTCTCTCTCTCTCCCTTCCCTTTTACTAAATAAACTATATCCAAACCTCTCTCTGTGTGGCATGCTTATCCTTCTCTTGTCTCTCACCTGCCGTGGCTCCTCATGGGACCCGGCTGCCCCTCGGGGAACTACAGCGTTTTATCTAAACTACAACACAAGGTGTCTCTTCACAGCAACAGAACCAACCCCTAACATGAAGCCAATCTAAAAATAAAATAAAGAGGGGGAAGAAGAAAAAGGTTCGGCATACCTCTAACTTCCCCTAGGAGCACTTTCTTTTTTGTTTTGTTTTGTTTTGTTTTTCAAGACAGGGTTTCTCTGTGGCTTTGGAGCCTGTCCTGGAACTAGCTCTGTAGACCAGGCAGGTCTCGAACTCACAGAAATCCGCCTGCCTCTGCCTCCCGAGTGCTGGGATTAAAGGCGTGCGCCACCATCACCCGGCCCCTAGGAGCACTTTCTAATTCTACACAGACACAAAACGATCTAGACCCATAGCTATGGTGAGGAGTCTATACTTGTGACTCCGCCAGCACATCTCAAATTCAGACTGTCCTCCTCTGGTCCACAATCCTCCCAGCCAAGTGTCAAACTTAGTGAGTCTTACAATGAATTTATTATCGTTAATATTCCTATCTCAAACAGAAGTTCACTAATTCTCCCAGCCAAGTGTCAAACTTAGTGAGTCTTACGATGAATTTATTATCTTTAATATTCCCATCTCAAACAGAAGTTCACCAACAACTGCCAGAAGTTCACCAACAACTGCCCAGATTTCTATGGGAAACTTCACATCCATCAGACTTTCTGTGTGGTCCTTCAGAAGTTCGTTAAAGAGCTGTGAATGCAGCACCCACTCCACGCCTGCTGCAGAGCCTGGACCTTGACACCGACAGAGAACTGATAATTTGGTTTCCAATGAGTCACGAGGCCTCTGTAGCTTTAAAATATAAACACCTCTACCACGAATGCACCTCAATGGCAGACTGCTTGCCTGGAGGGAGCGAGGTTCTGTGACTGCTCCCATCATTATGAAATAAAATAAGTCTATTTGTCCCTTATCCCTCAATGCGGCTCACTTGGGCTAGGGTGCCATCTAGGGTGCCTGACATACAGGGGATAAAAACTGACCACATTTATGATGGTCAACCCTATTCCAGTGCAATCTTAAAAAGCCCAAGCCTTTCTAAAACACACTTCTAATTTCATTGTCTTGTTAAAAATCCTTCAAAGGAGATCAGGTGTGTTGGTACCTGCCTTTAATCTCAGCATTCAGGAGGTAAGAAGCAGGAGGATCTCAGTGGCATTGAGGCCAACTTGGTCAAGAGAGCAACTTTTATGTTCTAGACCAGTGAGAGCGACATAGTGAGACCCTCAAGCAAACCCTTCAAAGGCTCACCACAGATCAATGAAGTACAAACCTTTCAGCATACTATGAGCCCCACAGCCCACTGGGCCACACCCTGAACACTCTAGTCAGCTATCTACACGAAGGGGCGGGGCATGGAGAGTGCAAGAACAGTAACGGGGAGAGAGAGGACAGTCCATACTGGCCCTTATCACTGCTGACTTCTGCCAAGCCTGCAGATTTTCTCCCACCTTCCTACGGATCCTTCGAGCTCTGCTCAGATCACGTTCTGTGAGACTCTGAGGCCTTAAGGGACATCATCCCTCCACTCCAGCAGCTGAGACTCACAGTGATGGGCACAGCCTGTCCATCCCATCTCTGGCTGGGTAAACTGTACTACAACAGATTATGGAGGCAGGCGTTGGTGTGCACAGACACACTGGTCTGTTCTGTGCTGCTCTAACCTCTGCAACAGGGTCTGACAGAGAGAGGTTGCTCAGTTCCTGTCTGCTAGATGTATAACACTGCCACCCGTGTGTGTCTTCCACTGCGAGGATTTACTGTTGCTTCCGAAGAGCTGGGATCTCCTTTGTCTCCAGAAAAGCTCTGAAGAGATCTCTAATCATGAAATCTTTTAAATGTAGGAAGCACTTGTTGTGTACTGGGGGGGTGGGGGCAGAGAAGACAGGGCTGTAAGTTCAAGGTCAGCCTGGTTTGCACAGGGAGTTCCAGGACAGCCAGAGATACAGAACAAAGAGATCCTGTCTCAAAAAGCAAAACAGAAAAAACTACTTATGGAATGGCAGTTCTAAAAGCTATCTATGTGCTCTCACCAAGAAAAAAAAAGTTTGTATCTAAGAAGCAACAGCTTTCAAGATGGGATTGGAGAGATGGCTTAGTGACCAGGGTCATCTGCTGCTCTTATAGAAGACCCACATTTGATTCCCAGCACAAAAAACCTGCAACTCCAGCTCCAGGGAGACACAAAGTCTCTGGCCTCTGAGAGCACACATACTCATGTGCATGTACACACACACACACACACACACACACACACACACACACACATACACAAGTACACACTTGAAAAATTAGCCTCAAAGAATTTAAAGAAAACATAAAGTTGGCTCATACGAGCACTCACAGCACATGGGAGGCTGGGACAAGCAGGCTACCACAAGCTACCCTGGGCTACAAGAGGACACCATGTCAATTAATAAACGAGCAAATCTAAACGTAGGTATATTTATCTTAAACTTGAAAGTAGAAATGTTGGGCTGGAGAGATTGCTCAGTGGTTAGGGGCACTGGCTGCTCTTCCAAGATGGACCTGGGTTCAGTTCCCAACACCCACATTGTGGCTCATGACTATCCTGCACCCCAGTTCCAGGGACCCCGACACCCTCACATAGACACATACGCAGGCAAAACATCAACACGCATAGAATTTTTTAAAAAATAAACATTGACATTTCAAGCACTGACAACACACAAATCAATTATTACACAGCAAGGAAGACGGGCGGGCATCAAACAACACTCGAGAGACAGAAAGTCCGAAAACCCCAAGGCACAGCCTTCTTCATTCCTGGATCCTTCCACAGCACTCTGATCCAGCCACCACAATTCTCTACCAAAGGAAGCAACACTTAACCTTTCAACGCTGCTTAACCCAGACAGACGCACTCTTGGTATCCATCCCATCCCCAACACTG
>NC_022015.1:21522907-21526470 GCF_000317375.1 Microtus ochrogaster | reverse complement strand
AACCCAGACAGACGCACTCTTGGTATCCATCCCATCCCCAACACTGCTCAACCCAGACAGACGCACTCTTGGTAACCATCCCTCCACTCACTCAACAAATCGCCACCGGATTCTATGGCTCCTGTCCTCTAGGCAGTGGGCGACAGTGGTGACTAAAACTAAGGCCCTGCTTTGATGAAGCCTGCACTCTGTCCGGATAGGATAAACAGGTGTGTACACGTCACACAGCTACAAGCACCGAGAATCAGGACAGAAAGGGGAGCCTCCCCAAGCAGGTACTTCCAGTTTGCCTTTCTTCCCTTCCCCAGGAACCTTCCCTTAATCTTCCAATCAGGAATATTTAGTGGGGAAAGGTCAGACTTGATAAGGACCTCTGTGCTAGACACTAAACAAGATCCTGCAAATAAGAGGCAAGAAGTTCACAGTCCAAATGGAGAGGCAGAGGTACTCGGGTCACAAATATTTACACAACACTGTGCGAAGCACCACAGTTAGAGTTCCACCAAAAAACAGACTAGGCATGGTGGTGGCGCAGGCCTTTAATCCCAGCACTCAGAGGTAGAGGCAGTAGAATCTCTGTGAGTTTACATAGTGAGTTCCAGGACAGCCAGGACAAGGTAGAGACCCTGTTTCAAAAGTGAGGAGGGGGGCTGAAAGCATGAAACTTAAGTAGACGGGTAAAATGTCACTCCTGAGGCCACCACAGCAAGTTAGGGGCAGCGACGGAACACAGTCCAAACATCAGACTGCCCAGACATACACAGGGCCTAACCAAAAGGAGGTGAGGGCCAGTCTGGACGCCTAAGAGAAGAAGGAAGAGCTCAGAGAAAGTGATACCTGGAAAAATGAGAAAAGCATTCCGGACCTACACTTCCGTTACATATCCGTCCTAGCAGGACGCGCTGTCTATCCTAGGAGGTACCCTCCTGAAGCCCGGAGTGTCTTCCAGCAGAGACTTTACAGTACTCTACCAGAGGGGCACTATCCCCTCTGGAGACAGCGTGCCGTCTCCTAGGTGATGGCCTGCCCTATCACGGGGGTTTCCCAGAAAGAGACTAGCTTGCGGTATTCTAGCAGAGGGAAACTGTCTAATTTAGCTGCGTTCCCTGCCAGCCTCCAGCACACCTCTGGGGGTACAACAAAAACTTGTGCAGTGACAGCGGTTCCTTGGCCCAAGAGCAAGCCTCATCACCTGGGCCCCTCCTCCAGGAGTGCATGGTCCCTGGCCCTCGGGAAGCTGCCCACTACTGGCCCTGAAAAGCGGCCCAGAGAAGGTGTCGCTCCTGTCCCACCCTCCTCGGAGCACACACTGGCCCCAAAGTGCCCTCGGCTCATTACCTCCGGGCAAGAGCAGGGAAGCCGGGGAGGCGGCGGCCTGCGTGACGGGGATGAAGGGCACGTTGAAGCTGAACTCCGTGGCCGAGGAGGAGAAGAGTAAGTTAGTGCTCGACGAGGCGGACGCTCCGCCACCGTTAGTCTTCCTATCCGCCATGGCTGCAGACCCCCGGCCGTTACGTGGCTCTGCTAGCCCGGTGCTGCAGCACAGGCCGGAAGCCGGTCAGCCAGAGTGCCACCGCACTTCCGCATCTGCGCACGGAGGCCGCAGGCCCGGGAGCCACTCAGGGACCCGTCTTCTTGCGGAAGCTGACGCCGCCCGAAAGCAATAAGGTGGAATCGGCTTCAGGCCCAAGCCTTTGCGGGTTCTGAATCCAAGCACTGCTGGACGCTGAAAGTCACGGATTCTCAGTTGCGCTGGGCTGCATGAGTTTCTTATGGGCTGTTTTGTGGCTTGAGTTTATTTGCTTGCTTGCGAGGCCGAATCTCGCTAGATAGCCCAGACTGGCCTTCATCCTCCTACCCCAGCTCTTCCAGTCCTGAGATTAATACTAGCCCACGCAGCAATTCTCAAATCTTTATGGCAGGCAGTGGTAGGACATGGGAGTAAAAAGTACTATCTCCTTGGGATTTTTGTTTTTTTTATTTTTGGTTTTGTTTTTGTTTTGAGACAGGATCTCATTATGTCGCCTGGAAATCCGATTGCCTTGTCCAAGTGCTTCAATGGTGTGTTCCACCAGTCGGGGCTACTATCCCCTTGAATGTATGCATTGAAAAGTGTCTTTGGAGCCACACGGTGCTGGCTCACGCCTTTAATTCCAGCACTCAGGAGGCAGAGGCAGGTGGATCTCTGAGTCTAGGCCAGCCTGGTCCACAAAGTGTGGCAAACTCTTGTCTCTATCTCGAAAAACAAAGTGTCTTTTTCGTAAGGCAGTTCCAAAGGGTAGGCGAGTTGGCTTTCAAAGGGGCAAAGAAAAGATTTATAATTAAAAACAATCTGCTCTAATCTAGGGTCAGGGACCTATCTGCCTATTAGCCGGTTTTGGCTGGAAGAAAAACAGTAAATTCCAGCCACCGCCCACCTTTAATCCCTTAATCCCAGCACATGGGAGGCAGAGGCAGGTGGATCTCTGTGAGCTCGAGGCCAGCGTGGTTTACAAGAGCTAGTTCCAGGACAGGTTTCAAAGCTACAGAGAAAACCTGTCTTAAAAAAAAAAAAAAAAAAGTAAATTCTGAGAGTTTTGAGCTTCTTTAGACAAGCATTTTAATGGGGGCTGGAAATGGGGAGAGCAGTATTGAGAATGCCTTTGGGTGAATCATAGGTAACATGGCCTCGAACTGCTAGAAGCCATGCTAGACTAGAAGCTGGTCAAGAAGATTCTCCTGTCCTTGTATTATACAACAGAGAGATGTAGAAAACAGACTTGAGATCCTTCCTTGGGGGGTGGGGGGGGATTACAGTTTGGCAAAACAATCAACTAAACACATAATAACAATAACCTGCAGACTTTCCTTAAGTGAGCTTCCTGGAACACTGACATCATCAGGGGACAGAGATCTGAACATTCCATGAGAAGAGAACATATATCTCTCTCCATCAGACCATTATCATAGAACTTACTCAGCTGAAGTGATTAAAAAAAAAGCTTCCCTGGGCTGGAGAAATGGCTCAGTGGTTTAAGAGCATTGCCTGCTCTTCCAAAGGTCCTGAGTTCAATTTCCAGCAACCACATGGTGGCTCACAACCATCTGTAATGAGGTCTGGTGCCCTCTTCTAACCTACAGATATACACACAGACAGAATATTGTATACATAATAAATAAATAAATAAATATTTTTAAAAAAAGCTTCCCTGAGAAAGAAAAACTAAAACCGAAACCTAAAAATTAGTTCCTCGGTCTCTTTATAAGTGAAGGGACAACTTTGCAGACAGCTTGCCTTATATGTGCTCACCTCAGAAAAACCCAAATTCCAAAACTATCACTTTGAGATTTTTATTTGTTTGTTTGTTTTCGAGGCAGGGTTTCTCTGTGAAACAGTCCTAGCTGTCCTGGAACTAGCTCTTGTAGACCAGGCTGGCCTCGAACTCACAGAGATCTCCCTGCCTCTGCCTCCCGAGTGAGTGCTGGGATTAAAGGCGTGCGCCACCACCGCCTGGCTCTCACCATATGATCTTTAAAAAAATGTTAGACCACAAAAGGAAGAAAGAAAAGCTAAATAGGGGGCT
>NC_022015.1:21521016-21522807 GCF_000317375.1 Microtus ochrogaster | reverse complement strand
GGTCTGGTGCCCTCTTCTGGCCTGCAGGCAACACACAGGCAGAACATCGTATACATAATAAATAAATAAATATTTTAAAAAAGAAAAGCTAAATAATAATTAAGGAGGTAAAAAAAGACCAAAAAGGGCTCAGAACAAGATATACCCTTCAATGTCATGTCTGCAATGGTCTTCTATCCGGTTCCCCTTCGTGGACTCCACTCCTCCCAGTAACACCATCAGATTAAGAGTCCATTGATGCAGTGGTGGCTCACACCTTTTATCCCAGTACTCAGGAGGCAGAGACACAAGCAGAGTTCCAGGACAGCCAGGGTTACATACAGAAACCTTGTCTTAAACGCCCCCTCAACAAAAAAGTGTCCACCGACAGGGACTAAAGATGTAGCTCAGCTTGGGCTACATAGAGAGTTTCAAGGAAACCTGGGCTACAATGATATAAATAAATAAATAAAAATCTCTATAGCCAGGTATCTTAAAACATAGCTTTAATTTTTACATTATGAGACTCAAAGCTAAAATACGGAATTTCCTCATTCAGTTCCGAGAATGTGACTACTCTCTCTACTGGATGAACTAATGAATGAATGAGGTGGTGATATCATCTGTCTTGGTTATTTTTCTATTGTGAGAAAACACCGCGACCAAGACAATTCATGAAAGAACGCTTTTCACTGGGCTTATGGCTTCAGAGGGTCAGAGTCCATGACGGCAGGGCAGAGGCATGGCGACAGGACCAGCTGAGATCTCAAGTCAGGATCAGAAAGCAGAAGGCAGAGGGAGCCCACTGGGAATGGTGGGAGGTTTCTGAAGCTACCAAATCATGACACGGAGACTTAATAATTGTTATGAATGCTTGACCTTATCTTATGCTTGTTCAACTAGCTATTAAAACTTAAACTAACCTGTTTCTCTTCCTCTATGTTTTGCCTCGGGTTTTTTTTACCTTTCTTCATGTGGTATGTCCTACTCAGTGTCTGGCTGGCTGGTTCCAGGAGTCTCACTCTCTCCCACGTTCTCTCTCCTCTCCTTCTACCGGACTCCTCCTACTACCTAATCTCTCTGCCACCAGCCCTGCCTATCCCGCCGCTGCCTAGTCTTCGTCCATTCAGCTTTTTAGTAGACCAATCAGGTGCCACAGGCAGGCATTGGACAAAAGCAGCATAAACAAATGTAACACATCTTTACATAGTTAAAGTAATATTCCATGCCGGGCGGTGGTGGTACACGCTTTTAATCCCAGCACACGGGAGGCAGAGGCAGGCGGATCTCTGTGAGTTTGAAGACAGTCTGGTCTATAACAGCTAGTTCCAAGACAGGCTCCAAAGCTACAGAGAAACCCTATCTTGAAAAACAAATTTTCCACAACATTCCAAAGTCTGCCCTCATGACACATCTCCTACAACAAGACCACACCTTGTTAGAAGCCATTTCAGGCTTCTCCTTTCTCACGTCTCACAGGGCTTGAGGTGGAAATCTTGAGACAGAAAAACTTAAAGTTAACTGAGACATTGTATACTGACCTTGGAGATTCAAGCTTCAGACAGCACCTCAGAGTGTCTTCTTTGTTTGCTGCTTATCACTAACAGCAGGTGCTCTAGCCACTGACCTCACGACTGCCCCGCTTAGCTGCCTAGCCACTGAGCCCCTCCTTTCCTTCCCTCCCTTTCCCTCTTCCTCAGTTCCCCCCTGCCCAAGCTCCTCACCAAGGAGTATATAAGATGTAAAACTTACTTCAATAAGGGGGATGCCTTGACAAGGAATACTGCTTGGCGTCCGTTTCTCTCCCCCCCC
>NC_022015.1:21515874-21520730 GCF_000317375.1 Microtus ochrogaster | reverse complement strand
TCTGTAGACCAGGCTGGTCTCGAACTCACAGAGATCCGCCTGCCTCTGCCTCCCAAGTGCTGGGATTAAAAGAGTGCACCACCACCACCCAGCTGGAGCCTTGTTAGTTTCTCAACTCACAATACCAGATGTAGAGTCATATTGAGATGCCAAGTCCAAATGAACTCTTTCGCCCTGAAGCAAGTCAGGAAGCGCTCCAAATCATAATATTTTGGCATAAAGATTACCTTGAGTTAAAGGCAACCGAGCAGAATCATAGATATACTCCTGCCCTCCCACTGTCTGTATCAAAACAGGACATGGGTTTCCAAGGTGTCCTCCCTCCCCTCCCCTTCCCATCAGTTAATGCAGAAGCTAATTACCAGCGAGAACTTTAGATCTTTATCAAACCAGAACTGGAAAGATTTCACACATTGCTAAACTATAATCAGTCTTTCATATTTTGATTTGCGGCCTTTGAGAACTGAAAACTACTTTCTTCTGTCATTTCTCTACAAATTTATTGTTCTCTGTGGATGATTGCTAGGCAGCCCAAATTATAAGCCACTTTAAGTTATTTTTCCCTGTTTGTTCATAAACTTGTGGTACTCATGTTCATAAACTTTTTTTTTAATTTTTTTTCCGAGACAGGGTTTCTCTGTAGCTTTGGAGCCTGTCCTTGGAGGTAGCTCTTGTACACCAGGCTGGCCTCGAACTCACAGAGATCCACCTGCCTCTGCCTCCTGAGTGCTGGGATTAAAAGGCATAGGCCACCACCGCCCGGCAAACTTTTTTCTTTTTATGAGACAGGGTTATATGTAGCTCAGGCTGGCCTCAAACTGGGTATGTAGCCAAGGCTGACTGTGAACACCTGATCTTCCTTGCCAGCATCTCCCAAGTGCTGGAATTTAAAGACAATGCCTGTCAGCTTTCCCTCATCAACCTGTGTGCTGTTAAGAGCAGGGAACCAAGAAAGGCAGAGCGGCAGGTTTTGTTTCTTTTCCCTACAGCCCTATGGAGGTCTCTGGGTTCAGTCTAGCTGTCTCTGTTTATCCGTTGCAGCCTCTTTGCCTTTTATCTCTTGTTAGGGATGGGATTAAACCCAGGGCCTCTTGCATGCCAGGCGAGTGCTCTACCACTGGGGAGTTCTTAGTCTTCAGCCATCTACTTTCTAGATTCCATTCAGATCACTTTTTTTTTTTTTTTTTTTGGTCAAGTAGGTATAGGTGATGAAACCAGGGTTTTCTGAGGTACATCCCATACAGTGGGGAAATGGTTTGTGAAAACTTGGAGAATTCCTAAATTCCCTGGCTAGGCGTTGCCCTTCTGGGTCAGCCCTCTAAGAGTATCCTGCACTCTCTATGTGCCTGGGTATCCTGCCACAGCTCCCTAGTTGCCAGGTTGGAGGTAGACTCTCACTTGCTTGTGTTTTCAGGTCAGAAACTAAACTGGGCCAGAAGAGGGTTCTGAGTACTTGTTTCTCCACGAGGAACCAGTTCCTCTGCAATACTGAGATACCCACAAAGCCTGCTTGCAATGCCTCCTTGATTTAAAAGCCTCCTTAATTGAATCGTTCAGGAAGAACTCATTGAGCTGGGGACAAGTTCTTACATAGGATTTTGGGCAGGGTGCCATAGAATTCTAGCGCCAGAAACAGATGAAAAAAAAATTAAGTCACAGAGAAATCAGGTTAGCGGACACCAAATAGAGTTTCACCCCTTAATTTTGTTCAGAGATGACTCTGAGGCCTGGGTTAGCTAGTTTGTGCCATTTGATCCTTCCGCAGGGACGCACACTTTGGGCCAATGAGGTAGCCTGGTGGGGTTTCCCAACAACGCGCTCTCATGGTGACTACTCTGCACAGTCCAGTCTCTTCCCTTTGCCCATCTCAAAGATGGCGGACGCGCCACTGCCCGGTCTCTACCCGTCTCCAAAATGGCCGCCCCGCCCCGCCCACTCCCTCCCCTCCGGGACTGCGCAGCACGCTCCCGCCGCCCCTCCCTCCCGAACTCCACCCAGGTCGCAGGCTGCGTGGTCGGTGGCCGCGATTTCCCGCCATTGTGAGAAGTGGAGGTGGGGACCGCCGCGCCGCTCCTGCCACGGGTCAGCAGCTCCGAGGCGCTCGTCACCGCGGCAGAGTCTCCCGGAGGCCCGCGGCTCGCGACGCCCCCGCGCGTGGGAGGGCGCGGACGAGCCCCCGAGGAGCCGCCGGGTTCCGAGCGCGCTCGGCCCACGGAGAAGCTCCTCACGGGCCGCGCTGGCCCCGGCTCTCAGCGCCATGCCCTGTGGAGAAGACTGGCTGAGCCACCCGCTCGGCATCGTGCAGGGCTTCTTCGGTGAGTGGCGCGCGGCGAGCGAGTTGGCGTGGCCGGGCCTGTGGCGCGGCCGCCACCGGGACGACGGTCCGAGGGATCACCGCCGAGGTGATCGCGGGGCCCTGGGCCTGGCAGCCGAGCCGGGAACAGCCCTCTCGGGTCGCGGCCGCAGGTGCCACCACCTGCCCGCTGCCCGGCTCCCGCTGGCGGGCGGCGGGGGACGTAGCTGCGAGCGCTGGCTGTGATTGACGGCCTGGCTCCTGGCTGGTGGCCTACCTAGCCCGGGTGCTGCAGGCGCGGAGAGGTCCCCTTGCCCACCGAGGGCTCCGAGAACGGCGGCGGAGGGAAGCCACTCTGCCTGTGGGAACCCGCAGGATATTTCAAAACTTCCGGTGTGTGTGTGTGGGGTGTGTGTGGGGTGCTCGATCCATCGCGCAGAAGTTCACTGTGCCCCTGTTTCCACATGTCCCCCTCGAGATAGGTGGCAATGCCTCGTTTTTCTGTCCTGTTGACTTTAGAACGCGCCTGCTTTGTGACCCGCTCGCGTGCCCCTGCGGGGGCTAGCGAGAAATACTCAGCTGTTTACAAGCGTTTTTCCCGAGCGCGAGCCTGGAGTGCTGCAGGCAAGCGGGAGTAAATGTTAGCTGTCATTGTCGTCTTTACTCTTGTAGTTAACTAGACCTTCCGATTCCCACTTTCACCCCTATTTTCGTTTTGCTCAGGGACGACGGAGTAAGACTTGACTCGAAACCACTGATAGATCGGCAGCATTTGACTTGCATGGAATTAAAGGGCTGTGGGACTCTCTCATATCGTTTAAACCATAGTGAGGGGGTAGAAGGGGATTTCATTGTAAAGTCCATAGTTAGCATGTGCAAAGGCCCTGGGTTCAGTCCCTACACACACACCCTTACGTGTTAGCGAAGGGTTAGTAAGAAGCTACAGTCCTCAGCAGCCCGTAACCGATGTCTCCTAGACAGCTGCAGACTGGCCTGGGACTCATCGTATAGCCCAGGCTAGTTGAACTCCTGTCATTTCTCTTGCCTCAGCCTCCTAAGTGCTGGGCTCTCAGCCCTGTGCCACCTCTCTCCGTGGGAAGTTTCCTGTAGTAGGGCCTCCATGCTCCCGCAGCAACCGTTTATTCTGCCTAGAATTCTAACCAACCCTGTTGTTTCCCAGGGTGAAACTATAAAGCCGCAGATAGAAGTACTGTAGTCAGAGAACACAGAATCTGATGAAGAGGGGGAGGGAGTGTGCAGCCCCAGGAAAGACTAAAACATGGGCATGGGATGTGCTCAATGGGAGAATGCATGCCTGGCCTGCCGGCTGGTCTGGATACACTGCAGGTGGAGAGAAGCCTGCAATTCCTATGTAGCAATCTAGGGTGGTTTTCAAAGGGAATAGGCTGCTTACCTGTGATTCTGGCACCTGGAAGACAGGCCTAATTGCTAGCTTGAGACTGCCCTATAAGGTGAGACCCTATCTCTTAAAAAAGGGGGGGGAGGTATGTTCTTTAACTTAATGCTAGTAATTGAAGTTCAAAATATTGAACCCAACAATTGGTGTTGAGAATAATAATGACTCCCAGATGTCGAGTGAGGATCCGATTCCCTACTGGCTGAGGGTGCAAATGGCATAGACATGCTTTAGGACAAATCCTTCCATAGTTAAAGGTTTGGGACGTAAAAGGGTTAAGTTCCCATGATTGTTTTCGAATTCTCTTCCCATTTCTTTGAGACAGGATCTCTAGCCCAGGCCGGCCTGGGGCTCATGGCTGCCTCAGCCTATGGAGTGCTGGCATCACTAGCTGACCACCTTGCCCAGCCAGATAAATATTCCAGTACCCTGGACTGCTGTAGGGATAAAGTGGTTTTAAATATAATACTATTAGATATAATTCTTTTTTTAAAAAATATTTATTTATTTATTTATTTAGTATACAATATTCTGTCTGTGTGTGTGTGTGTGTGTATGTGTGTGTGTGTGTGTGCAGGCCACAAGAGGGCACCAGACATCATTACAGATGGTTGTGAGCCACCATGTGGTTGCCGGGAATTGAACTCAGGACCTTTGGAAGAGCAGGCAATGCTCTTAACCACTGAGCCATCTCTCCAGCTCCCTATTAGATATATTTCTGTCGTATTTTGTTCCTTAAGTGTGATCCTAAGGTCACACATCTTTTCATAGTGCAGAAAAACCCATAATTTGGTTATAAATACTACAGTATTTTGCATATTGAATGAAAAGCAAATGGAAGGACATTGACTGGTTCTTTGTATGGTGGAGGAGAGAGTTCTCCTGTCTCCAAACTGTGGGACTACAGTTGTGGCCATTATACCCTGTTCTAGAGCTTCTTAAAATTGAAAGATGCGATGTTTATGTTATCTTGATATATGTTTTTATATTTATTATTTTTGTTTTTTGGGGGGACAGGGTTTCTCTGTGTAAGAGTCCTGGCTGTCCTGGCACTAGCTCTATAGGTCCGGCTGTCCTCGAACTCACTGAGGTCCATCTGCCTCTGCCTTCCAAGTGCTAGGATTACAGGCATGCATCATCACCCAG
>NC_022015.1:21496446-21515774 GCF_000317375.1 Microtus ochrogaster | reverse complement strand
CTAGCTCTGTAGACCAGGCTGGTCTCGAACTCATAGAGATCCACCTGCCTCTGCCTCCCGAGTGCTGGGATTAAAGGCGTGCGCCACCATCGCCCAGCCTGTGGCAATATTTTTTGGAGGAAACAAAAGCCCTTCCTTTCCTGTGGGTCAGTTCCGAGCCAGCTTCCTTCTCTCACTCGGCTTTTCTCTGCATTCTGAGCTGTATTCATGTATTTCCTAGGAATCATCACTTCCTTTGTAGACTTGTTATTTGTCCTATGTTCTTACTGACTCTAGACTTCTCCTGAAATAGGATTTTCCTGTTTGTGACATAACTTCTTCTTCAAAGACGTTTTCTCTCTGCCACGACCCTTCGTCAACTGACTCTGGAGTGTTCGGGGTGTATATTGTGGGAGATAAAAGTCAAGGCATGGTTCCAACCCTCGGAAAGCTTAGCGGACAGGAGGAGATGTGTTTGGGCACAAAGAATGCTATTTGTCAGTACAAGCAACAGAAGCCACACTGACCAGTTCCTACCTATCAGTCTGGTATGAAGAGTTAGCACTGTTGCTTGATCGTGACCCTGCTTCATGGCATAGCTTTTTTTTTTAATATTTATTTATTTATTTATTTATTTATTTATTTATTTATTATGTATACAATATTCTCTCTGATGTGTATGCCTCCCGGCCAGAAGAGGACACCAGACCCCATTACAGATGGTTGTGAGCCACCATGTGGTTACTGGGAATTGAACTCAGGACCTTTGGAAAAGCAGACAATGCTCTTAACTTCTGAGCCATCTCTCCAGCCCTTCTTAGTATGTCTTGAACATCTTCCCGTCTTAGGGAATTTATTTCGGCATTCTGAATGTCCTGGTGTATATTGTTAGACAAATTTTTTATCCTGTCATATATCTTAAATTAGGTGACTAATCCAGAACTGTGTTGTCTGATACAGCAGCCACTTACTTAAATTAGTGAAAATTACACAAAATTAAAGGTTAAATTCCTTGTTGTTACTAACTACGTTTCAGATGCTTATTACCTTCTTGTGGGTAGAGACTGTAAGAGGCTGCAGAGTTGTAGAATCTTAGACTTATTTTTAACTGTGTCTGTGTGCTAGTGTGTGGATCTGTGCCTGTGAGTGGAGTTGCCCCTAGAAGCCAAAGGTATTGGAACCCCTCCCCCCACATGCGAAACAAACTGGAGTTCCAGGCTGTTGTGGGCTCCCAACATGAGTGTTTGGGAACCAAATCAGGTCCTCTGAAAGAGCAGGTCTCCATCTTAACTCCAGAGCCATCTCCCTAGCCGCAAGCCTGTGCTCTTAGGTGGGATCTAGCTGTGGAGTCCGGGCTAGCCTTGAACTCACTGTGTAGCTCAGGCTGACCTTAGACTTCACCTGCCTCACCACCTAAATGCTGGTATTACAGGCACGTGCCTCCACACCCAGTTTCTGTCAGAATATTGTATCAGCTTTAATTATTAAATATTTCTTGTACCACCACACCCAGCTTCGGTCAGTTTGTGGTATCAGCTTTAGATTTACTAAATATCTCTTGACCCTGTCCAGAAATCTTCATCTTCAACACTGTTGTCATAGCCCAGGATCTGTGGTCCTCTGCGACAGCCTCCTTTCTTGTTTCTAGTATAGCTTCTCTGCTGTGCTGGAACCAGTGGCTGTCAGTCGCTTCTAGAGACTTTTCCCCCTTGAGTTTTAGTTTCTTTAGGTAGCCCCAGCCCCATCCTTCTGCTTCAGCCTCAGTGTGGAGGTTACAAGCATACCCCTCTACACCCAAACTTTCATTGAATGTGGTATATTATTACCTTAGTATGTGATCTGTTTACTTTTTTCTTCTCTGGTACTCACCACCTAACCCAGGCTGGTCTTGAGCCTTCCAACTTCTGGGATTCTAAGCATGTACCATCACTTCTGGCTTTTATCTAAATGTCTTCTGAGGTGTTTTTATATCTACTTGTATATTTCTCCAAGGATATATGTACAAGTATAGGTGCCCTTGGATAGCAGAAGTTACAGGCAGTTGTGAGTCTTTCTCTGTGGGTGCTAGGGAATGTTTTTTACTCTAGTTTTCCTCATTTTTCATTTATTTTCTTGGTTTTTTTTGAGTCAGTGTTTGTGGCGCTCAGATTGGCCTCCAGCTCACTCTGACCAATGATGTTTCTGGCCTCCATGTGCTGGGAGACATGTATCACCATGTCTGACCACTCTTCCCCTGTAGTAATAATTTGGATTATTAATCATTCATTTACTTTGAGACCAGATCTTGTCAGACTGGCATCCAACTCCTTCAGCTTCTAAGTAGCTGGGACTAAAGGCATGTGCCACCTCTCCTATCCATAGGGAGGGAGGGGGGAAGACTGTGTGCACACACATGCATGTGAAGACCAGAATACAGCTTTTGGGGATTAGTTCTTTCTGTCCCGTGTGGTTCCAGTGTTTGGACTTAGGTCATCAGGCTTGACAGCGAGCGTTCGAGCGGTCTTGTCCACGGAGCCATCTCACTGGCCACATGACCGCTTCATTTCATGCTGCTTACAACTGCCTCCTCTCAAGGGAGGTGTTGGCTTAGTTTGGTGTCTTGGTTGAATCTGATGTTCAAAGCTGACAAGCCTGTAAAGGATGGGAAGTTTGAGTGTCTGATCACTGGTCTTTTCAAGTATTCTAAGCAGTGATGAGATCCAGTGAGATCCAGTCTGATTTTGTCTTCACCGTGAACCCAGGCGGTTCACAGTCAGTGTCTGAGCCCAGCTTGGAGCGCCTCTCTCTACCACTCTGCTCTCGGTAGGTACTAAACACTAATTATGGTAAGGCTAGAGCCCCAAGACTGTGGGAAGGGGCCTGGGTGTTTTGAGGAACTGAGCAGAGTCAAGTCCTAGGTTTAGGAAGAGGACGTTCAGGCAGCTCTCTCAAGGACACTCAGTTTTGTGTTTTAACTTGCTGTTTTTCTTCTCCATAGCCCACAGATTCACTTGTTCTCAGCTCCAGCCCACACCTACCTTTGTCCCCAATTCTAGATTTTCTCTCTTCTTGGCCCAGCATAGAGTCGACTGTTACCTCATGATTACTGACAACTCTGATGGCTGTAAGAGTTCGTGGGATAGTCACGTCTCAGAGAGTCTCAGAGGAGTGAATTGAGCAACCATGGCAAAATGCATATTTAAGTTCTAATAAAATCATGTGCTTAAAAGGCCAATACATACCTGTTAAGTAAGTTCTGTTCTGTTGAGTGAAACTCCTTTTATCATTTGATTTTTTTTTTTTTTTAAACAGGGTTTTGCTTACTATGTAGACCAGGCAGTCCTCACAAGAGATTTATATACTTGCTTCTGCCTACCAAGTGCTGGGATTAAAGATTTGTAGTACCAAGCCCGACCCAGATTGAGCTGGAAACTTTCAACTGTTCTTGCTTTCTAGTGTTTTGAGGGTGGCAAAACATTTTTATTCAGATATAATTCACATAAAATTTGCAATTTAGGCGTATATGTTTGACCTGGTGATATAAGGCCTGTCTGGGCAACCAATGAAAATCTGTCTCAAGATAAAAAACCTGAGGCTATAGCTGAGTGTTATTGGTATTATGTGGAGCCTTAGGTTTAATAACTACTAAATTATATAAATAGGGGTGGTTTATGGGCACAGGAGTGCCACAGTACATGTGGACATGTGTAGAGGTCAGAGGACAACTTGTAGGAGTTGCTTCTTTTCCTTCTACTGTCTGGGTTCCAGTGATCAGACTCAGGTCATCGGGCTTGGCAGTAAGCAACCTAAACCACTAAGCCATCACTAGCATTTTTTGTTTGTTTGTTTGGGTGTAACAGACTTTCTTTAGGGACCATCAACCAGCTCCCAGATTATGACACGGAGACTTACTAGCTGTGAATATTTGGCCTTAGCTTAGGCTCACTTTTTGCAAGCTCTTTTTTTTATTTTTTTATTTATTGTGTATACAATATTCTGTCTGTGTGTATGTCTGCAGGCCAGAAGAGGGCACCAGACCTCATTACAGATGGTTGTGAGCCACCATGTGGTTGCTGGGATTGAACTCAGGACCTTTGGAAGAACAGGCAATGCTCTTAACCACTGAGCCATCTCTCCAGCCCCTTTTTACAAGCTCTTATAATTCAATCCCTTTCTCTTTATCTATGTTTTGCCTCAGGGCTTTTTACCTTTCTTTCCTTTTGTATATCTTACTTTCACTGCTTCTTTTTTCTTGTGCAGCTTTGGTACCTGCCCTGGAACTAACTCTTGTGGACCAGACTGGCCTTGAACTCACAGAAATCTGCCTCCCGAATGCTGGGATTAAAGGCGGGCACCACCACCTGTGGGTTCACTGCTTCCCACGTCTGGCTGGCGACTGCCTGGCTTATGGCCCTGGGCGGGTGCCTTTCTTTCTCATTCTCTCTGCCTGCCAGCCCCACCTATCCTCTCCTGCCTACCTATCGGTCGTTCATCTTTTTATTAGATCAGTTAGGTGCCTTAGGCAGGCAAAGTGGACAAATGCCTAGTTAAAATAGTATTCCACAACATTTGGCTTTTTTTTTTTTTTTTTTTTTTTTGGTTTTTCGAGACAGGGTTTCTCTGTGGCTTTGGAGCCTGTCCTGGAACTAGCTCTGTAGACCAGGCTGGTCTCGAACTCCCAGAGATCCTCCTGCCTCTGCCTCCCAAGTGCTGGGATTAAAGGCGTGCGCCACCACTGCTCAGCTTGGCTTTTGTTTTTTGTTTTGTTGTTGTTGTTTTGTTATTTTGGTGGGTTTTTTTGTGTTTGTTTATTATATCTATATAATTTTTAAAAACATTTTTATATACAAGTCTTTATGAATTAATGTATACAATATAGACAAATATACACTGATGTATATAGGCTTTGGTTTCTGACCTTTTTTGCTTGTTTGTTTTAAATATTTTTTAAATTTATTTATTTATTTTGGTTTTCAATTTTTCAAGACAGGGTTCCTCTGTGTAGCTTTGGAGTCTGTCCTGGAACTTACTCTATAGACCAAGCTGGCCTTGAACTCACAGCTTTCACCTGCCTCTGCCTCCTGAGGGCTGGGATTAAAGGAGTGCACCACCACTGTCCAGATTTTTTAAGCACTTGCTAGTCTCACAGAGCACCCAGTCTTCCTTACTCCCTCCCTCCTTCCTTCCTTTTAACATGTAAGCCTGCCTGTCAGAGAGGGCACCAGATCTCATTATAGATATTTGTGAGCAGCCATTTGGTTGCTGGGAATTGAACACAGGACACCTGGGTGAGCAACCAGTGCTCTTAACCCCTGAGCCATCTTCCCAGCCTGTTTTTTTTTTTTTTTTTGGTATTTTTATAATGTTGTACAACCAGCACCACTGTCATTTCCATCATCCCAAAAGAATCGCACACTCACACACACACACAGCCAAACACACCTCCATTGCTTTAGCAGCTACCATCCTAAACATATCTGGACACTTTTTATTTAAGTAGAGTCATAACATGTAGTCTTAGGGGCTGCTTTCTTTCATTTAGAATATTTTCAGGTTTTATCTGTGTTTCAGCATGCATTTCTTTTTGTGACTGAAAATAATTTCCCTCTGTATGTGATTGTAAACTATTTTGTTTAGGTACTGGTGACTAGATGCTCTTCCAGAGGGCCCAAGTTGGATTCGCGGCACTCGTGTGGCAGTTCACACCTGTCTGTAACCCCAGTTCCAGGGGCTGAGATGCTTTCTTTTGTGCTCCACGACACCAGGCATATGCGTGGTACAGAAACATGGATGTGGGCAAAACACTCACTTACAAATTAAGGAATAATTTTAAAGATTTTTGTTTATTCATTCACTCCTTAATGGTCTCTGAATCGATTTCTGCCTTGAGTTTCTGACCTGACTTCCTGGATGATGGAGTGCCATCAGTAAGATGAATTAAACCTTTTCCTCTTCAAGTTACTTTTGTTCCTGTGTTTATCATAGCAATAGAAACACTAAGACACATCCATTCTGATGTCTCCAGATCTTTTCTTACTGCTTAATTTCTTGTTTGTTATAGTCATTTGGGTAGGAGTAAAGGTATATGCTGCTGAGTTTTTTTCCCTCTAAATATGGAACACTTAACAAATTTGAATGTCATCCTTGTACATGGGCCATGCTAATCTCTGTATTGTTCCAATTTTAGTATATGTGCTGCTGAAGTGAACATGCTGTTGGGATTTTTATTTTAAAAATAATTTTTTATTTTTTTGAGAAAATAAATCTCTCTAATAATAAACAATACCTTATGTGTGTATATTGGCATTTTGGTATACTCTCTGAAGACGTATCTGTTGAAAATCTGGGTGTGGTCTCATGCCTGTAATCTCAGCACCTGGAATAAAGTTTGGTTTGCTGCAGGTCTGTCTGAGGTCAGCCTGAGCTACATAACAGTGCATTCTAGACCATCTGTTTAAGTCCTTTGCAGCCAATGAGTAGGTGAGGCAGTATTTCGTGGTATTCCAAGCTGGCGGTGTGCATGCTAGACAACCACTCTACCAACTGAGCTGGTTCCAGCCTCTTCCTTCTTACTTTTTAAAACCAGGTCTCATGTATTTCAGGCCAGTGTTAGGCTCACTATGTAGGCAAAATTTGTAAATTTTCCTTTTTCTTGTTGAATTGTGGGATTTTGTTTCCTTCTCTGTAGTTCACAAGCAAAGCCAGGAATTGAACTCAGGTCTTTTTGCTTGATACAGAGAATTTTCTCCCCCTTAGCAATCCTGGCTATGAGTTTTTGTTTTGTTTTTAGTTTTTCGAGACAGGATTTCGCTGTAGTTTTAGAACCTGTCCTGGAACTAGCTCTTGTAGACCAGGCTGGCCTTGAACTCAGAGATCCGCCTGCCTCTGCCTCTGAGTGCTGGGATTAAAGGCGTGCACCACCACTGCCCGGCTTCCCACTGTGAGTTTTTAATTTTGATAAAGTCTAACTTATCTTCCTTTTGGTTGCTCATATTTTGGCGTGTCCATATATTTGCCCATCGCCCCCTTTTTTTAATAGTGAGTGAGTCAGGGGGTCTAAAGTCATTCTTTTACTGATAGCTGTCCAGTTTTCCCAGTCTTATTTGTTGGTGAGACTTTTCCTTATTACAGTTTTGGCACCTTTATTGAAATATCAGTTGGTCCCACCTGGGTGGCTTTATTTCGAACTCCATTTCTACTCTGTGGTCTCTATGATCTTCCTCCTTGCCAGTTCTTCTTGACTGCTATGGCTTTGTGCTGTTTTGTTGTTGAGGAGTGGTGTCTGTGTTTATCTGAACATACACGTCCAGTAGACACCAGAGGATGGCATTGGACATCCTGCTCTATCATTCTCCATTTTATTCTCTTGAAGCAGGGTCTTTTACCAGACCCAAAGCTTCCAGCTTTGGCTGTAGGGGCTGACTCTCCAGTTCCTGACCCTACCTGTCTCCACTCCCCGTGTTAGGGTTGTAGGCTCCCATGGCCATGCCCAACTTTTTTGTGTGTGCTTGTGATTTGAATTCAGGTCTTAGCCTGTGTCAGCAAAACCCCCTTCTCAAAAAATGATACCCGTTATCCTCTGGGTTCATACACATATAACCTGGAATCCCAGCCCTCAAGATGGAAGCAATAAGAATGCTAATTTCAAGGCCAGCCTGGGCAGCACAGTGAGACTCTAAATAAAAAGGCTGGAAGAGAGAGGGTGGAGATTGAGGACTACAGCTTAGTGGAGCATATGATCACCATGTTTGAGACCCTGGATTCCATCTCTGGCATTCTGGGGGAGGGGCGGCTAAGCCTTTGCTGTTATTGCTTATAACCATTATTCTAACCAGTACTTGATTTTACAGCCATTTACGACTGCTTCCATCCATTCTAGTTTTTGTTACTTGTATATGATTTTGAGGAATTTATTTAGAGCTGTTTTAAGTTCACAGGAGATAAGAAAGGTAGAAGATTTCTGTGGAAGACCTCCCCTTCCCCCAAATGATAACATTTCCAAAGAGAAGTGTATTTGTCACAGTGGAGAAATTCTCATTGGGCCAAGGAAATGGCCCACTGTGCTAACTGAATGGCTTGAATTCAATCCCTGGAACCCAGTCTAAAGGTGGAAGGACAGAATGAATTCTAGAGCTGTCCTCTGGACCCAGATTAGATTCCCAGTAACCACATACATAGTAACTGTGACTCCAGTTCCATAAACTCTAATACCCTCTTCTGACCTCTGCCAGCCCTCACAGTACTACACATACACATAAAATAAAATGAATAGTTATTTAAAAACTTGTCCTGTGATCTCTGCACACAAGGCCCTGCCCCAAATATATGTATATAAAGCCTCCGTTAACATGGTGCCCTCCAAAGTCCACAGTTTCTCTGCATTGCTGGGGTAGAGTGGTAGGAATGCATTTGCTGAGTGCCAGACTCCAGGCTGTCTGCTGTAGCGGCTGCAGCAGTGAATGAAAACTGCTGCTCTTCACAGCTCCGGCTGCCAAGGCAAAGCATTCTTTGCTGACCTGCATCCCAGGACTTGTTCTTTTTACAGAACAGCTTGGACACTTTCTCATCTGCATGTAATGTGGTTGGTGTTCTGTATAATCACTATAGTGCTTACTCTCAATCTGTGTGTGTGTGTGTGTGCGCACACACGTACGCACGAAAGTGCACGCACATGCATGGATACATGTCTCTTTTTTTTGACAGTTTCCATCATAGAACAGAAAAGTAGTATGTCTGTCTTATCCTTATTTTCTTTTGTGGAGTGTGTCTTTAGTGTTTTATTTGAACAGTTTTAGCCAATTTTTTGTCTATCTAGGTTTTCTTTTGTGTGATACTTTGAGTTTTATAATGTTACAGTCTTTTTGTTTAGTTCTGTGATCTATTTTGAAATTTAGGCCCAAACTGTAAATCTGTTACAAAACAAATTTTTTGCAGGGATGCTCATTTGTTCCAACATCATTTCTTACAGTGCTTTCTCCTTTGTATATTGCTTCTTTGAAAGTTGAGTTGGCCACAGTGAGGGTGTAAACCTGTAGGTTATTTATTTTGTTTCATTGGGCTGTCCTTTTGGCAGCACTATACTTGGGCTTTTTTTTTCCATTTTTTTTTCTTTTTGGGACTAGTTGTCCCGTAAGGCAAGCTTGCCTTGAACTTGTTAATAGCCAAGAATGACCTTGAACTTGATCCTCTTGTCTCTGCCTAGTGCTTCAATTAAAGGTGTTCATCACCACCACTCAGTATATTTTAATAAAATTTTGTGTGTGTGTGTGTGTGTGTGCACGTGCGTGCGTGTGCGTGCGTGCGTGGTTTTTCGAGCCGGGTTTTTCTGTAGCTTTGGAGCCTGTCCTGGAACTAGTTCTTGTAGACCAGGCCGGCCCCGAACTCAAGAGGTTTACCTGCCTGCCTCCCGAGTGCTCGAGTGCTGGGATTAAAGGTGTGTGCCACCACCGCCCGGCATTGTAATAAAATAAAATTTAAAAATAGAAAAAGTCAAATGTGCTGGTGAACAATTTTTATTTTTTTTTTTTTTTTGGTTTTTCGAGACAGGGTTTTAACCCCAGCATCTGGGAAGCAGAGACAGGTGGATCTCCGAGTTTAAGGCCAGCCTGGTCTATAGAGCGAGTTACAAGCCCACCAGGACTATACACTGAGATTCTTTCTTTTTAAAATGAAAAGAAAAAAGGGAATGGTCTTTTGGCCAGCAAGCTGGCTCAGTGGATAAAGGTGCTGGCTGCCATCCCTGATGACCTGAGTTCAATTCCTGGGGCCCACTTAGTAGGAGAGAATTGACCCTTGAAAGTTGTCCTCTGAACACACACACTCACTCACTCATTCACCCACTCATTCACCCACTCACTTACTCACCACGGCAGGGTTTCTCTGTGCAACAGCCCTGACTGTCCTGGAACTCACTCTGTAGACTAGGCTGGCCCAGAACTCACTTGGCTCCCTCTGCCTTTGGAGGGTAAAGGTGTGTGTCGCCCGGGAGCCCTTTAAAATAGTTTTCAAAGCTGACTTAGATGAGAATGAGAGACAGCTTCACGGTGGGTCTGTTCACCAAGAAGATATGACCATATGTGCACCATCAGCAAAGCTTCAGAGCTCACGCAGATGCCGCCGAGCTGATGGGTGTGGAAACGCAGCCACAGCTGAAGAGTTTGCTGCTGCTTATAGTAGCTGGCAAATTCGTAGAGCTCCTGAAGGTCTGAGAGTGCCCATCAACCAAGCAGCTCATTTAGTGTGTTCACCTCCCAGTCCCAGAACAGGCACTGTCCAAGTGTGACTTTGGCCAAGATAAATCATTCTGAGTTATGAAGGGAAATCTGCAGGAAGAGGGTTGGAAATCAGAAAGATGTCAGATTTGTAAAACAAAGTCAACAGATCAAAAAGAAGTCTCTATGAAACCTAAAATTATTTTCAGCCAAACAAAAATGGAAACATGAGAACGTTTTCTAAGCACAACCAGAGACATTGCTGTATGTGTTTTTAAAAAGAAACTTCAACATTTAATCCCAGCACCTGGGAGGCAGAGGCAGGTCGATCTCGAACTCACAAGGACACACCTGCCTCTGCCTCCTGGGTGCTGGGATTAAAGGTGTGCGCCACCACCCGGCCCCTTTCTGAGTTTTTGAGTCTGGCTACGAGACTGGGAAACACTCAGTTGGGAAAATGTTTGGCTCACAAGCATGATGATCTGAGTTCAATCCCAGAGCTCCCGTATAAAAGCAGGGTTTAGAGTGCATGTCCTTAGTTTCTACACTGGGGAGATGAAGTGGAGCGAGGCAAATCTCTGTGGTTTGCTGGCTAGCCAGCCTAACTACTTGGCAAGTTTCAGGCCAGTGAGAGACCCTATCCAAAAAATAGTGGATAGTGCCTGCTTGACAAATAATACTCTGGGTTGTCATTTGTCCCTTACACATATGTGCACATATGTGCATACACACATGAATGCACAAGCACATCGCCCGTCCCATAAGAGTCTGCCCACGTTAAAATGGCTTGGGCCTCTTCAGCCTTTAAAACCAACAAATTGTGCCATTTTGCTATCATTCTGACTTTTTGACACAGGTTATAACTGTAGTCTGGGCTGGACTGGAACTCACCACCTCCTCCACCTGATACCTAACTAGTTTGTCACACATTCCTCTTCAGTTGCCCTCCTTGATAATTTCTGTTTCAGGGTTGCTGGGTTTGGACTTCAGATATGGGGAGTAAGCACTGCCAGGGCATTCTGTGTACCATAGTCACAAACAATCCAACCTACTTTCCCTCCCCTCCAGCGTCTCACTAGTCTCCACTGTGCTGTCTGTCTTTAGGAATTGGCCTGGTCTAGTTCCCATGTTAAGTGGAACCATCCTGTTTGTCTGCTTAAATCTCCCTTTAGCAAAATGTTTTTAGGATCTATCTCTGTTACCTACTATCCTTCCTTCCCTCCCTCCCTCCTTCCTTCCCTCCCTCCCTCCCTCCTTCCTTTCTTCCTTTCTTCCTTCACAAAGGAACACAGGGTAATCCAATGAATAAAGGATTTTTTTGAGATAGGGTTTCTCTATATAGCTTTGATTGTCTAAAAACTTGCTTTTTAGACCAGGTTGGCCTTGAACTCATAGAGATCCGCCTACTTTCTTTGGACTGCCAACTCCCAAATAATGACAGAGACTTTTTATTAATTATGAAAGCTTGGCCTTAAAATATGCTTGTTCACAGCTAGCTCTTAAAACTTAAATTAGGCCATTTATATTAATCTATGTTCTTCCACATGGCTCAGTACTTACATCCAGCTTCTCTGCATCTAGTTGGCAAATCTCCACACCCCCTACCAGATTTCTTTCTCGGGTTCCTATCTGTCCCCGGAAGTCCTGTTTATCCACTCCTGCCTAGCTATGACCTTTCTGCTCTGGCTCGTTTTTTTTTTTTTTTTTCCGAGACAGGGTTTCTCTGTAGCTTTGGAGCCTGTCCTGGAACTCCCTTTGTAGACCAGGCTGGCCTCGAACTCACAGAGATCCGCTTGCCTCTGCCTCCTGAGTGCTGGGATTAAAGGCGTGCGCCACCACCGCCCGGCTCTGGCTCGTTATGAAACCAGTCAGAAGGTACCTTCAGCAGGTGAGGAAGGGCAGAAACACATCTGCACATCATGTACAAAAAGATTATCCCAGCAGCCTACCTCCCTCCTCCTGAGTGCTGGGATTAAAGGCATGTGCCCACCAGGTGTAAGGATATTCTTTTTTTTTTTTTTAAATTTTATCTGGTCTTTTGGCTTTATTTATTTATTTATTATGTATACAATATTCTGTCTGTGTATGCCTGCAGGCTCCATTACAGATGGTTCTAAGCCACCATGTGGTTGCTGGGAATTGAACTCAGGACCTTTGGAAGAACAGGCAATGCTCTAACCTCTGAGCCATCTCTCCAGCCCCGTAAGGATATTCTTTGAAGCAAAACTGAAACTATACGCAAAAATAGAAATCTCAACCTAAACCTCATACTTTACATAGAAATTAACTCAGTTGGTCATAGATCTAAGAACAAAACCTGGAGTAGGACACCCAGGTTGTTTTGTTCTTCATTTCTAATTGAATCGCACGTGTGTGTAAATGGTGGTGCACGTGTGTGTAAATGGTGGTGCACGTGTGGAGGTCACTCCTCTCCTTCCCTCATGTAGGTCCCAGGGATTGAGCTACGGTCCAAGTGTGGCCCAGTTAAGGGAAAAATGTTTGGAAACTGTGAAAGCAAGGTTTTTGTGTTTCTGACAGACTCAGCTCCATCACAATTAGAAACAAATTCCTCTTACTTGGCATCTATTTAGAGCAACCATGTGGTAAATAAAAAGGCTTGCCAGACATGTGCGCTAGGGGAGTTAGCTGTATCCTGTTGATAACTGTTTGGTCTTTTCACCACCTGTAAGCCGCTCCTGCAGATGGCTTACTCATTGTAAGAGCTGAAGATATACTGTTTGTGGAGTGGAGAACTGGCTGCCACTTTGGGTGATGAGCCTCTTATGTCTTTGGGACATTCCGCCTTTTAGCACTGCTAGAAGGATAGACCATCACTTACATGGCAGTACAATGGGTGTTGAAGGACAGAATTAAAATTTCAAGGTTTTTCTTTTTCCTGTTTTGTTTTTATTTCATTTGATATTGGCTCATGTAACTGAGACAGGCCTTATTTATACTCACTGTATAACTGAGGAACCCTGAACTCACTATATAACTGAGGAACCCTGAACTCCTGATTCTCCTGCTGCCACCTCCCAAATGTTGAGGTCCCAGCCGTGTCATTTACACCTTCATAGGCTTTCTCCCACTTTTCTAGTATTGGGAGTTAGACTGAGACCTTGTGTATTAGACAAGTACCCTGCCACTGACCTACATCCATAGCCCAGATTAAAGACCTTATTTGGCCTTATTTTTGATTCTAGAGTCAGACAACCCAACATAACTAGTATGGTGTGGTTACCGGTGTCAAAAGAAAAAAGTACAACTTTAGTTTATTGATCTTAATTTTTTTTCCGTTTATTAATTTATTAAAGATTTCTGTCTCTTCCCTGCCACCGCCTCCCATTTCCCTCCCCCTCCCCCAATCAAGTTCCCCTCCCTTGTCAGCCTGTAGAGCAATCAGGGCTCCCTGCCCTGTGGGAAGTCCCAGGACCACCCACTTCCATCCAGGTCTAGTAAGGTGAGCATCCAAACTGCCTAGGCTCCCACAAAGCCAGTACGTGCAGTAGGATGATCTTAATTTTTGTTTTGTTATGTTTAGAATTCTAGGATTGGGCAACACTTTATATTCCATTAGACAGTTAAGATTTCGATAGGCTGAGGAGAATTTGTTGAATTTTATAGGAAGCCTAAAGAAAGCAGAAACAGGGGAAATAGCTTGTTCATTTCCAAGGTATTTCCCTTGGCAGGTGGGCAGCAGGACTGGACAATTGAGAAACAACTGATTAGTGTTTGGAGGCGTAAGGCCACTGGTATAAAGAATACGATGAGGGGGCTGGAGAGACGGCTCAGTAGTTAAGAGCACTGGCTGCTCATAATAAATAAATCTTGGACAGGCTCCAAAGCCACAGAGAAACCCTGTCTCGAAAAACCAAAAAATAAATAAATAAATAAATAAATAAATAAATCTTTAAAGAGAAAAATGAATATGATGAGAGAAACTGAATGCCAGGTCGGTTCAAACTGGTTGGTTAGAGAATTTGCCTGTGCTTTTCTCCTGGCTTCTTGGAAGATCAGGCAAAAAGCTTAGTTTCCTGGTGTTTTGGTGACATAGAACTTTAGGTTTTAGCATGGTAATCGCATTTTATTTTAGTCATGCTTTCTGTGCATCTGCCTCCTCAAATGGTCGAGTGGTGGTGGTGCGGATCTTTAATCCCAGCCCTTGGGAGGCAGAGGCAGACCTTGAATTTATAGAGATCCACCTACCTTTACCTCCCAAGTGCTGGGATTAAAGACTGGCGTTCCCACCACCCAGCTCAAGGAAAGTATTAACTGACATTGCGACACACATGGTTGGTTGTATCAGGGCCTGCAGAGATGTCTCAGTGTTTAAGAGCACCTACTGCTCCTGCAGAGGATCCAGATTTAGTTCCCAGCTCTTACTTAAGTAACTCACAGCTGATTGTAATTCTATGTTAAGGAGATATGATGCCCTCTTATGGCCTCTTCAGGCACCTGTGCTCAAGTACATACCTACACACAGATACACAGAATTAAAAAGTAAATCTTTTTAAAAGTATTTAAAGTATTATTACAGCTGTTTAAACTTACAATAATATGAAGAAACACACTGAAATATTTAGAAGGCAAGTGTACACAATGCATACAACTTAAATGGGTTAGAAAAGACTTGTGATGATCAAACAGATGATAAGACGGAGCAAAGATAGGTGTTCTTTTTTTAATAATTTATTTAAATTTATTTTATGTGCATTGGTGTGAAGGTGTCAGATCCCCAGGAACTGGAGTTACAGACAGTTGTGAGCTGCCATGTGGATGCTGGAAATTGAACTCAGGTCCTCTGGAAGAGCAGTCAGTGCTCGTATCTGCTGAGCCATCTCTCCAGCCCCCGATATAGGTGTTCTTTATACTGTTTATTTAGGTTAAAAGCTTCAATTATTGCCAGATTCCCTTAGTTAGATCCTCAGAAACCAACTCTGGCAAATTGTTCTCTGGTCTCCTTGCATGTGTGCGTGCACATATACACACTAAGTAAGTAAGTGTGATTTAAAAATCTCACCGCTTTCCAGTTCAGAGTATATTACCATAAATAAAAGAGCTTGGCCTGAATGTTTGATCTACTGTAGCTTGTGCTGGTCCAGGTAAACCACATATTCCACAGGTGTTGGCTCTCAGTTGTTAGTGCTGGAGAGCCATGGGGCCAGCAGCCTGGGTTTGTGGTACCCAGCGTCCAGCAGGGAAGCTCCTTGAATGCCTGTGGCTGTCCCAGTTGCACTTGTATTAACTACTAAGTTTACATGGTATTAACTTGAACATAATCTTTTGGTCTTTGTTGTACTTTGATGATCATATTTCTCTTTCAGCCCAAAATGGAGTTAATCCCGATTGGGAGAAGAAAGTTATAGAATACTTCAAGGAAAAGCTGAAGGAAAATAATGCTCCTAAATGGGTGAGCTGGCTGGCTATAGTTTCTCTCAGCAGAATAGACCCCACTCCCACCCCAACGTGAGAAGTGGTTTAGTGAGTGCAGCTCCTGTCCTCAGTACATCCTCATTGCAAGGCTTTGCGCTGATGCTTGTGTTGTGCCTCTAGGTGGCAGTAAATGCCTGCTCCTTCCTGGTGAACTGTCTAGTAGCTGTCACCTATGTTCTGTTCCCTCCTAGAAGAATTGGCATGTGCTAATGTTCAGAGGACTCATAAGGTGCATGCCTTTCTGTTGATTGAAAGGATTCCGGAGTCCTTTGTAGGAGGTGATGTCTGTAATCTGGGGCCTTGGGAGACACAGAAGGATGACAAGTTTGGGGCTAGCCTCTGCTATTAGTGAGTTCCAGACCATTTGAGCTACAAAAAGTCTGTCTCAAAAGAAGGGAAAGAAGAGACAGAAAATAAAGAAGGCAGGCCTGGAAGGTACACATGCTATGCATGCTTTTGGAAGAAAAAGCATCCCGTTATGGACAAGTGTTATCACAGGAACAGGGCTAGATTTTGAATGTGTTTAACAGTTACAGATGACAACTTTGCTGACTTGCTTGTTTGTTTTCTCTGAAGGTACCATCATTGAATGAAGTTCCCCTTCATTATTTGAAGCCTAACAGCTTTGTCAAGTTTCGTTGCATGATTCAGGATATGTTTGACCCTGAGTTTTACATGGGCGTTTATGAGACAGTTAACCAGAACACAAAAGCTCGGGTATGTGTTGCTTTCTTCTTGAGATTTTCTGTTTATAATTTGTAATATTGTGTGTGTGTGTGTGTGTGTATGTGTGTGTGTATATATATGTATATATATATAATACTTTTTGTTTGTTTTGGTCATAGGTTCTTCATTTTGGAAAATACAGGGATATAGCAGAATGTGGGGTATGTATCTTTTATGTTATTTGAACTTTTTTTTAGCATGATTTTTTTTCACCTAAAAAGAGAATTCATTTTTCTTTGGTTGGTCTTTAATGTTGCTGTTTTGTGTGTGAATGAGTTCTTAAAAATCAGAACTTTTTTTTTTTTTTGTCTTTAAGAGTTTTCTGGGGGGCTAGAGAGATGGCTTAGAGGTTAAGAGCATTGCCTGCTCTTCCAAAGGTCCTGAGTTCAATTCCCAGCGACCACATGGTGGCTCACAACCATCTGTAATGAGGTCTGGTGCTCTCTTCTGGCCTTCAGGCATACACGCAGACAGAATATTTTATACATAATAAATAAATAAATAAATATTTTTTTAAAAAAGAGTTTTCTGACATAATTTTCTTATTTGTCTTTCAAAGATTTCTAGCAAGATTGTAAATGGTGAAATTTTCCCCCAATATTTGTGACTAAAAGCATGATGTATGATCATTTCTTTTTTTTTAAAGATTTATTTTTTTTTATACAGTATCCTGCCTGTAGGCCAGAAGAGGGCACCAGATCTCATTATAGATGGTTGTGAGCCACCCTGTGGTGCTGGGAACTGAACTCAGGACCTCAGGAAGAGTAGTCAGTGCTCTTAATGTTTCTTTAAACGAAAGGGAAAGATGAACTTAGACTTATTTGTAGACCAGGCTGACTTCAGATTCACATAGATCTGCCTGACTCTCCTTCCCGAGTGCTGGGATTAAAGGCGTGTGCCACCATGGCCCATTTATGTGCTTTTTTAAAAACCCTCTTTGTGTCTTATCTCAATTTCAAACTTGCTGTCACGAGGGACTGTTTTTCCACCTTAAGACTTTCTCTTTTTTAGCAGAACAAAGGCAGATTTATTAAGGAAAACTCACAGCTTTCTAAGATATTATTTAAATAGAGTACCTTCCTTGGGGAGTAAGGTCTGAATTTTAAATCCATTTCAGAGGTAACTATAATGAGTATTTACTAAGTTTTGCTGGCAGAGGCTGAATTGGATGTTTTCTATGGAGAGAGATTATTGAGCACTTTGTCATTTGGAGGCTCAGCATGCTGGGCATCAAACCCAGGGCATCATACACATTGAGCAAGGACTTTTGCCACTGAACTCATGCCTTGTCTGTAGAAGGATTTAATTTCATAACTGGAGTACTGTGTGTTATGGCTTTGATTGAGGAAGGCATTTTTTTGGCTGTTGTGTTTGAAAAAAGATTTCCCTTGGTTTTGTTTTTAAAATTGGTACCTTGAGGGCTGGTGAGGTGACTCAGTGGGTTAGAGCAGTTGCTTTCAAGCCTGATGGCCGAAGTTCAGGCTCTGAAACCCACATGGAGAACTCCTGCATGTTGTCCTCTCACTCCCGTGTGTAACCATGGCATACATGTGTCCCCTGCCCACATACGCAGTAAATGGTTGAATGAATGTACTAAAAGTGGACATTGGAAAGCTGGGTATGTAGTGACTTACTTCTGTAATCCCTGACCGTGGGAGGCTGATGCAGGAGAATTGCCAGATATTAGAGCCCAGCACTGTTATCATTTATAAAGCGGTGGGACCCCAGGCCTGTCCACCAGGAGCGTGACAAATAGATAGGTCATGCACAGAGAGCTTGGGTATAAAGTTTATTTAATGGGTTAGGAAGGGGAAAGGGGGGAGAGAAGAGAGAGTCAGAAGCTGCCTCTCCAGAAGAAGGGGGGGTGAGGGAGAGAGGAAGGGAGGAGTGTTAAAGAGAGGAAGTGGGAGATCCCATGGCCTTAGAGGAAGGGGGGGAGGGCTGGGAGTGAGTGGAGCTTGTCTCTTAAAGGGATAGGGTACCCAGGTGACAGACCAGGCCAGCAGACTACAACAAACAAAAGCTACAGAGTGACAGACCCCCCCACTCAAGAAAAGAAAGAAAGAAAGAAAGAAAGAAAGAAAGAAAGAAAGAAAGAAAATGAGGTAGTTTTGGAAGTATAGTGTGTTGTGTGTTAGCAGCATCTGCCTTTACACTCTTCCCGGTACTTGGGAGTCTGAGGCAGAAGACTACAAATTCATGCCAGCCAGACTTTGAAATTAATTGCTTGTTAATTACGTTAACTTGAGATAACATTTATTTTGATTTTATAATATGAAAATGCATATCTCTTAACAAAACTCTAAAAATGCTTTCTGTATATCACAGCCTCAACAGGAGCTTGACTTAAACTCTCCACGATCTACCACGGCAGAAAGACAGACCTTCTACTGTGTCCCAGTGCCTGGAGAATCTTCATGGGTCAAAGAGATATCCTTTATCTGAACCTTACTATTTGATGAGTGATTCTTAATTTTTTTCTTAATTTAAAGGGTCATAGTTCAGATTATAGATTTGTAATCCTTTTACCCTGGGTGACATTAGATAGGAAAAAAAAGTGTTTGTATACAATATATGTCCTTAATAAGACATAAATTTAAGTATTTATAACAGAGAAATGCCTAAATTCTGATACATCCCTATAGTGAAACACTATTAAAATAGGTTGTGATAGATTTATAGGTACTTAAATATTATGATAATAAGAGAAGGGTACAATTTCAAATTATAATGCATTCTAATTTTTTAAAGATTTATCTTAGTTTTTAAAGGTGTTTGTGTTTCTGAATGAGTTTATGTGCACTACACGCTCACAGGAGCCTGGGAGGAAGCTGAAAGAGAAACGCAATAGGTGTTCTTAACTGTTAACTCTGGCCCCTGGTTGGTTTTAACAGTACAGTGGCTTGTCTTCTATATAAACTGAGAAAAAAACTGCATCATCTATACTTGCGAACATATATATTCACTATCTGTTTCTCTTTGTTCTTTGTGTGAAATTAT
>NC_022015.1:21479553-21496346 GCF_000317375.1 Microtus ochrogaster | reverse complement strand
CCCCCCCCCCGCCTCCTTTAAAACAGGGCTGAGGGTGGTGAATTCCTTCATGAAAGTTCAACTCTTTTCACTCCATGTAAAATTCTTGATTGGCACATTTCACTAGTGTGTTAATGGTACAGGGCCGTTATCTCTTAGCCTTCGTTCTTTTTTGATGAACGGTTGGCTATCGTTCTTATCATTCCTCTTATATAGTATGTCTTTTGTCCTCTTCTCGCTGCTTCTAAAATATTCTTTCTATTTTCAGCCTTTTAACTATGTTGTGCCTGGGTGTGGAGTTTTTGGTTTGGGAGTTTGGGGTTGCCCTGCTCTTTTTGGGAGTTTGGTTTCCAGTATCCAATAGCTGCTCAGAATGGTTTGTAATTCCAGGTGCAGGGAACCTGACACCCTCTTCTGGCCTCTAAGAGCAATGCATGCATGTGGTTTACAGCAATAATTGTAGACAAAACACTCAAAAGAAAAATAAATAAGTCTTTTTTTTAAAAAAAAGTACTTCCTTTAACTGAATTGTCAAATTGGTGATGTTTTAGAACCATGTAATTAACATAATTTAGGATAATCTGGTTCAAGATTATTGTCTTCTTAACCTTTTATTTAACGCCTATGTCAATGCAAACCAAGCTCGAGTCAGTCCCTCGACTTCCTATACTCCCAGTCGGCACAAGAGGAGTTATGAAGATGATGACGATATGGACCTACAGCCCAACAAGCAGAAAGACCAACATGCAGGTGCCAGGCAAGCAGGTACTGTGTGCCCTTGAAAGACCCTCAGAGTGGTCCTTCCCTCAGGAGGAGACCCCTGAACCCAAGGAACAGTCGAGACCACTGGCTGCAAGGGCAAGAGGTTATTTATTGGTCAGAGTCTCTTTGGAAGACTTGCGGCCCTCAGGCTGGGCAGGGGGTCTTTTATATGGAAACGGGCAGACGGAGCAGGCAAACAGAAGTAGAAGCATGGTTACAGGAATCCCATTGGTCAGTTCAAATAAGGCTGATGGGTTCACTTGGGGACAAGTTCCTCGGGGACATGAAGGTCTGATAATAATAGCTGACTTGGCCCTATCTAGGGCACATGTAGTTTTTCCCAGAACTGTCCGTTCCCCTCCTAGGCCTGGTGTCTGACCACAGATATCCTGTTTTGGCCACCTAGGAGTACCGACTTTACCTTGAACTTACACTTGTTTGTGTGAAAGCCTTGTAAAATGGCATTACAGCAGCTAAGCTGGTGTCTTTCACCCTCACCTTCCTCTGACGTCAAGGCTCGTTGTCAGGCTTGTTCTCTGACAGTTCTCCACTGGGAACCGGTGTGGTGTGATAACCTCATTTTCACTTCATCATAACGGTGGTGTTGCTCGGAGTGAAGCTCAGGAGTAGAACTTTGGCCTTGAAGGTATGAGGCCCTGTTTCCATCCCTAGGCACTTTTGAGCATTTTTACAATGAGTACCCTTTGGCAAGCTCTGATGGATGCTTTTACTTTGAAGTGGTTGAATGGAAGATCTTTTAGTATCTTCGTAATTATTATCCCGATTCTTTTTTTTTTTTTTTTTGGTTTTTCGAGACGGTTTCTCTGTGGCTTTGGAGCCTGTCCTGGAACTAGCTCTGTAGACCAGGCTGGTCTCGAACTCACAGAGATCCGCCTGCCTCTGCCTCCCGAGTGCTGGGATTAAAGGCGTGCGCCACCATCGCCCGGCTTGTTATTCCGATTCTTGAACAATAGAAAGCATGATTGTGCTCTACCCTACAAGTGACTTAGCTGAAACCATCCTTTCTTGCTTTCCTTATGGAACCACGGTACTTCTGTTGATTTTTGTTGTTGATATTGTTTGTTTTGATTTTCAGGATAGGATTTCTCTATATAACAGCCCTGGCTATAAATTTGTGGAACTAACTCTATAGACCAGGCTGATCTTGAACTCTCAAACTAACAGAAATCTGCCTAATTCTTTTATTGGGGGTAGATGGGTGGGAAGGTTTTGTGTTGTTTTTCTAGACAGGGTTTCTCCGTGTAGCTCTGGCTGTCCTGGAACTCACTCTGTAGTCCAGGCTGGCCTCAGAGATAAAAGAATTAGCTATACTTAAGAAAAATTGAAACCCTGTCTTGAAAAACCAAAAAAAAAAAAAGAAAAATTGAACTACAAATTCATCCTGCAATTTCACATTTTTTCCCTTGATATTTCTGGCCTAAAAAAGAAAGATCAACAAAAACCAGGTGGCAGAAGGCATATGCCAGAGGCAGGCAGATTTCTGTGAAATGAAAATATTGAAATTAATTTTAAAAATTTGAAATTTATTTTGTTTGTGAACTTTTGCCTGCATGCTTGTCTTTGTACCATGTGAATGCTCTCAGAGGTTAGACTAGGCCATGGGGTCCTGGAACTGGAGTTAGGGAATGACTGTGAGCTGCCCTGTGGGTGAAGGGACCTGAGTCTGGTTCTCTGCAAGATAAGCCAGTGTTCTAGCCCTTTAACTGTTTCTAGACCTTGAGATTAACTTTTTTTGTGTGGGGGGGGGTTGAGACAGAGTTTCTCTGTAGCTTTTGGAGCCTGTCCTGGAACTAGCTCTTGTATACTGGCTGGCCTCAAACTCACAGAGATCCTTCTGCCTCTGCCTGCTGAGTGCTGGGATTGAAGGTGTGCGCCACCACCGCCTGACTAGAGATTAACTTTTTATTTTTAAAAAAATGTATATTTTATTTTTTTTGCTTATTTTTAAGTTTTTTTTTTTTTTTTTTTTTTTTTTGAGGCAGGGTCTTACTGTGCAGCACTGGCTTGGAGCTCACTGTGTAGAGGAGGCTGGCTTCAGACTCAGAGATCCTTACACACTTTGCCTCCAGTGTGCCAGGATTAAAGGCTGTGTTGCCATGCCTGGTTGGTTAAGATTGTATTTTAAATACATTTCTCCCTTTTCCTCCCTCCAAACCCACTCAAATACCCGTCCCCATTCTCCTTCAAATTCATGTTTTCCTCAGCTGGTATTTTGTGCATGTATGTGTTTATATATACATATGCCTTCCTAAGTACAACCTGTTGGATATATACAATGTTAATCGTATGTATGTTTTCAGGGATGACTGTTTGGCACTAGATAACCAATTTGTGTGCTCTTCCCTGGGGAGGGCCACCTCTCTGTTCCCAGTTTTACTCAGTTGCACGTAGTTCTTTGTGTAGGATTGAAGTCTTATGGCCTTTATCCCATGCAATTTAGCATGTTCATTGGTGTTCTCCTTGTTCAGCTCACATTTATGTAGCCATATTGGCGAGAGTTTATTTATTTATTTATTTATTTTTATTATTTATTAATTAAAGATTTTTGTCTCTTCCCCGCCACCGCCTCCCATTTCCCTCCCCTTCCCCCGATGGCAAGAGTTTACAGGTGTAGTTTCTGATATTATTAGAAGACACAGTATCACTGCAAAGTCCCCGATCCTCTGGCTCTTAAAACTTTTCTGCCACCTCTTCTAGAGTGTTCCCTGAGCCTTGGGTGCAGGAGTTGTTCTGTTAGATGCATCCATTGGCATTGGCCTCCGCAACTGCGTTTTGATTGGTTGTGGTTTTCTGTAGTGTCTTCATCTGTTACCAAGAGCAGTTTTCTTGATGAAGAGTGAGACTACATGTGTCTGTGGGTGTAAGGGTATCTTTTTATAGGTTGTTATTACGGATTAATGCTGGTTTAGTAAATTAGTGGTTGTAGCTTCTCCTTCAGGAGCTATAACTTGACTAGCAGCGAGTAGTTAACTAGGATTCCAGTGCCAGGCATGGTCTTCTTGTTTCCAGAGAGGGTCTTAGGTCCAATTAGAGCTGTTGGTCACCACCATGTGTGTGTGCCACTACTGCCCCCCAGGGTTGTCATGTTGTCCTGGTCATGCAAGTGGTTCATAAGTGTCATAGCTGGGTGGATTGAAATGAACTTGTAAAAGTACTGACCTGAACAGGAGGATGGCCTAGAGTTCAGTGCCAGCCTGTACTACACAGTGAGACCCTGTCTCAAAAAAAGGAAAAGAAACAAAATCCTTCCAATATGTTTGATGGAGTAGTTTGTTGCTATTTCAGAGTAAGAAAGCAATGAAATATTTTATGTGTCTATCTTTGTTCTGGTATAAATCAAATAGTTATTAAAACTTGACATGAGCCTTTTTCAACTCATAAACATGCTTTATGTCAAATGAAAAACACTTTTAGAATGTTCGTTTCTTTGGGCTTAGAAGTGACCGCATGCAATGCTGTTTGAGTCTAGGGGGCCTCGGTGGTCTTCACTGGTGCGGAGAGCCAAAACGCTTAGAAACTGAAGCTTCCAGTGGGCAACAGCTGAACTCCTGGAACCTCTCTTCCCCATTTGATCTGAACTTCCCCCTGCCAGGAGAGAAGGGCCCTGCCTGCCTCGTTAAGGTACAGCCTTTCCTAGTTCTTTCCACAGATGCTTCTACCTCAGAAATGAGGCATTAGAAAAGCCTCAGCATGTCTACAGGCTGTGCTGTCCTCTGGAGGCTCTAGAGGGATGGAGAGGGGACAGGATCTGGGCTGTGTCTTTTCCTTCGTCCAGCTTCAAGAGGCTGCCTGCATTCCATGACTTGTGGCTTCTCCATCTTTAAGACAGCAACACTGTGTCTATCTGACCATTCTTTTGTAGTCACATTTCCATCAGATAAAGTTCTCTCTTTGACACTGAGCCTTCTTAGCCGATCCAGGCTCTCACCACCTCAGGGTCCTTGAGTACAACTGCAGGTTCCTTTCCTTGTGAGCTCACAGACTCAGCATTTCAGCGATTGTGCTGTGACCATCTTTGGGGCTCCTTATTTTGGCTGACACAACATTCAAAGAACTGGCCAGTGTGGAACCTGGTGTGGTGGCATATACATGTAATCCCAGTGCTCAGGGAATAGAGGAAGAAAGGTGGAGAATTCACACCCGTTCTGAACTACATAGTCAGACCTTGTGTCTTAGTCAGGGTTACTGTGGTCACAATGAAACACAAGACCAAAAGCAAGTTAGGGAGGAATGGGTCTATTTAGCTTACACTTCCATATTAGTTCATCATCAAAGGAAGTCGGGACAGGAGCTTAAACAGGGCAGAAACCTGGAGGCAGGAGCTGATGCAGAGGCTGTGGAGAGAAGTACAGTTTACAGGCTTGCTCCATGAGGAATAGGCTTGCTCATGCTGAATTCAGAACCAGCCACAGGGACAGCCCCACCCACAATAGGCTGGATCCTCCCATATCTAACACTAATTAAGAAAATGCCTTGCAGGCTTGCCCATAGCCCAGTCTTGTGAGGCATTTTCTCAACTGAGGCTCCTTCCTCACTGATGAGCTCTGTCAACTTGACATGATGCTAGGCAACACACCCTGTTTCACAAAACCAGAGGGCTAAAGTCATATTCAAAAGTGGACCGCCTTTTAAATTCATAGCTACTTCCTTCCTATGTCATTTCTGACTTCATATTTTATTTCTGCTATTTTACCTTTTCAAAATCCACTTCTCGCTTGTATTTAAAATAAAGGGTGTTGTATCACATGCCTAGTCCTGCCATTCTAGAAGCTGAGATGAGGAAGATCAAGAACTCAAGGCTAGCATGAGCTACAATAACATGACCCTGATGCAAAGTAAAACTAAACTGTTTTTAGTGCTTTAAAACATCAATCCCCACACTTGGGAGGCAGAGGCCTGAGGATTGCTTTGAGTCCAAGGTCAGTATTAGACCAGCCAGGTAGGCTCTGTGGACATACCTGGCTCTGGTTTAGCTTTTGCCTGACTGCCAGCCTCTGTGGAGTGTGGTTGTTCACATGTTTGCTGACTTCGCTGTCTGACTGGCAGTACCTGGTTATGTCATTCAGTGTTAACCTGACTTTGTGTTGTTATCAGGTCTATGAAGACTGGGACTGCTTCAAAGTCAATGACGTTCTTGAGTTATATGGTGTGCTGTCTGTAGATCCTGTCCTGAGCATACTGAATAATGAAGAAAGGTGAGTGTTTGTTGGGTTTTCTTTGTTACTTTTTCGTCGGATATAATTTCAAACAGTGGCAGAGAGTTACAAAGAACGTCCTTTCCTGTGTTCAGATAGTTACCAGTTACACCACCCATGCCATGCTTGTCATGGCTGCCCTCTGTGTACTACCTCATCCCATCCTGGCAGCCCCTGGCTGTGGAAGTCAGCCAGGCACAGCAGTCTTCCCAGGGTTGTGCCACTGATGCACGAGAGTGTCATTCGTGTCCATCACTCAGTTAGGGTGGCATTGCCTGACCCGTGAGCGCTTTTCACTTTGCCGTTAATAATTTGAAAGAACTTTTGTGCATCTCAGCAACTGTTGACTTGTATTGTGTCTCTCAGAGGCACTTCATTAACTTTGTCTCTGCTACAGTTGCCATTTTCTACTGTGTCCCTCCTACAGTTGTTTTTCAAGTAATTTCTTTATGTCAGTATGAACCAATGAACTCTCATTTTATTCAATATCAGCATGTATTTTGAGGTTCAGATTTTCCTAGATTCAGCTAATAGGAGCCACAGTGAGCAAACTGTATGCAACATACTTTCTTTTGGGCACTGATGAGCTCTCAAGTCACAACACAGAGACTTATTATTACTTATGAGTGCTTGGCCTTGTCTGATGCCTGTCCCTTAGCTCTTACAACTTGTTTTAACCTGTTTCTCTTCATCTGTGTTTTCTTCTGGGCTTTTTACCTTTCCTTCATTCTGTATGTCCTACTTGTGTCTGCCTGGCCCTGGGTACCTCCTACTCTTTCTCCCTCATTCTCCTCATTTTCTTTTCCCTTGAACCTAGATTCCTCCTTCTCCTTATTCCCTGCTTTTCAGCCCTACCCATCTGTCCTCTGCCCAATTATTCAGCTTTTATTAGACCAGTGAGGTGCCTTAGGCAGTCAAAGCAACACTTCTTTATATAATTAAACAAATGCAGGATAAACAAATGTAACACCTCTTTGCCTAGATAAGTAATATTTCACATTTCCCCCTCTTTGTCTAAATAAAAAGGAAGGGTTTTAGCTTTAACATAGTAAAACTATATACAGTAAAAACAATTATCAGGTAAGGATTACATCTACAGTATCCAGTCCACTTGTATTTGGCAAATTCAGAGAAAATATTATTTATCCTATCTTGGTGAGTCCAAAGGCTTGTACCTAATTTACCTTCTATCATGACTAAAGAAACCTGCAACTATAACTATCTAGTCTTCAACTGCATCAAAGACCCCAGAAGGATATAGTATTTCCTGAGTAAACAGGAAGTACAGCACAAGCCACTTCCAAAGCTATAGAAACGGCAGAGATACCTGGCTACATAGACGGTCACCCGAGATTCCTTTGCCACATCAGGGCATCCACCTTTGTTTACAGCCCTAGGATATCTGGTAGCCTTTTCTATGAAGCAAGAATTTTGAAGGAAGGTCCTGCCATGTTTTGGCAAAGTTCGTCAGTCTTTTTCCTTTGTGTCATTCCTGTCCAGTCTGTGCACTGGGTTCTTCTGTTCTATATGGAGGTATTATATCATGCTGGGAAGAAAAACCCAGTTCCATAATCTCCCGTCAGGCACTCTCCAGTTCTCTAGAGACCTCTACTTTTCCCTGCTTCTTCAAGGTTGTGCCATCTCACGGGACTTCATGTGATCCCATTTGTCAGTTGTTACTCTCAATGCCTGTCCTCTGGGCTCCTGTTAAGAAAGTTGATGTGGGAAGTCCTCCTGAATATGTGTTGCTTTTATTGGTTGATGAATAAAGCCGTTTTGGCCAATGGCTCAGGCGTATTCCTAGCTAGCTCTTATATTTTAAATTAACCCATTTTTATTAATCTGTCTATTGCCACAAGGCTGTGGCTTACTGGTGCAGCATGTTACTCCTTCGGTGGCTACATGGCATCTCCTCGACTCTGCCCTCTCTCTCTTCTTTTCATCTATCTGTCTGTCTGTCGACCTATCTATCTATTTATATATCTATCTGTCTATGTATCTCTGTTCAGATTTCCCGCCAGGCTTTACTCTGCATGGTTCTACATAGTGAGTTCCAATACAGTCAAGACTACAATAGTGAGACCCAGTTTCAAAAAAGAAAAGGAAAAAAGAAAACAACAATGCAAAAACATTGACAGAAATTTTTCCTCATCAAGACAATGTCTCTCTATGTAACCCTGGCTATCCTGGAACTCACTTTTGTAGACCAGGATAGCCTCAAACTCATTCACTGTCTGCCTCTGTCTCCCAAGTCCTGGGTTTAAAGGTGTGTGCTACAACACCCACCAGCTTTCCTTCTCAATTACTTGATTTCTGAGGCCTCTTGATTCAGAGGGGAAAGCACAGACTGAGGTAGACTTTGTGAACTGTGAGATCTTATGGAGTTTGTATGTATGGTGTTGACCGTTGTGCATAGTATAGTTGAAGACTACATATTTTAGTCATTTGTTCAGTGGCTGCAGAGTGAGACAATCATATTCGAATTGATTAGCAAACCTCAATGTTCACACCATTTTAATCACTTGCCCACACTTTGAAGTGTGGTGGAGCATCATATGAGAATAAAATTTAGCAAAGATCATTAACAAGATAGAGGGGAATGATTCTCCATACTCAATAATAAGCTCTTGTGGCTTTGGAGAAAAGGATCCCAGGGTTGCGATGTGATGAAAATTCAGGGAACCCCTGATTTGAAATGGTCTTGTGAATGACATCCTCTGTCGGGCGCATGGCACTGTCCGCTCACTGAGTTGAACACAGTGGTCCTGGGCAGTAGAGGACACCCATTGTGCTGTGCCACAACCCAGCACTTCTGTGATAAGAAACATTTTAGATTGAGGGGCCGCATTCTGCCTTGGGAGATGGAGAATCCCATGAGCAGAATTCTGAGTCTGTCTTCAGAGCTTGTTGTTTGTACTTCTTTGCTATTTGATATCTCCACAGGGATGCTTCTGCACTGCTGGACCCCATGGAGTGCTCAGACATGGCAGAGGAGCAGAGGGTTCACAGTCCTCCAGCTTCGTTAGTGCCAAGAATTCATGTCATTTTAGCCCAGAAGCTGCAGCACATCAATCCTTTGTTACCCACTTGCCTTAACAAGGAGGAGAGCAGAGCCTGTAAGTGTAAGTGTTGGGCCCATGGGTGGCAGGCAGTTTCACCTCCATGTGGGCCATAGTCCCTGCTCAGCAGAGTGAGTTCTCTAGTAACGTCTGTGGCTTTGCCCCATTTTCTCTTTTATTCTGTCATTGACATGAAGCCTAAGGTTAGGTGGTGGTAGTGCACGCCTTTAATCCCAGCACTCAGAAGGCAGAGATAGGCAGATCTTCGTGAGTTCGAGGCCAACCTAGTCTACAGAGAGAGTTCCAGGACAGGCTACACAGAGAAAGCCTGTCTTTTATTTGTGGGGGGATGTAGAGCATACATGTGCCAGGGCATGCATGTGAACGTAAGAGGAGAACATAAAGAAGTCTCTCCTTCCACTATGTGGGTCGTTGGATCAAACTTAGGTTATCAGGTCATTGAACTTGGTGTCAGATGCCTTTATTTTCTGAGCCATCTTGCCCACTCTAATATTGGCCTCATTTGTTGACGATTATTCTAAGTTCATGCTCACTGTCCCCAGAAATGCAGTGTTCCTTCCTGTTCTTGCAGAGCTGGCGTGCATACTCTCATTTCCTTTGTTCCTTCCTTCTGCAGTTGTATCCAGTTTCATGTCTGAGTTGTCTCCAGTCAGAGCAGAGCTGCTTGGATTCCTCACTCATGCACTCTTGGGAGATAGTTTGGCTGCAGAATACCTTATATTACATCTCATCTCAACAGTGTAAGTGCTGTGCTCTTTGTGGGAACTGCAGTGTGGGGAGAGAGCGGAAGGGAAAAAGTGTGGTTTCGGTTGTTTGTTGTAAGTGTCAGCTCCATATTCAAATAGGATTTTTCTTGTTACATAGAACAAATGTTGCACCAAATACAGATTCTTTTTCACCGTGTCTTAGTTTCACACAAAACATTTTGTGGGTTTTTTTTGTTTGTTTGTTTTTGTTGTTTTTTTAACATTTATTTATTTATTATGTATACAGTATTCTGTCTGTATGTATGCCTGCAGGCCAGAAGAGGATGCCAGACCTCATTACAGATGGTTGTGAGCCACCATATGGTTGCTGGGAATTGAACTCAGGACCTTTAGAAGAGCAGGCAATGCTCTTAACCTCTGAGCCATCTCTCCAGCCCCACACAAAACATTTTGATTATGTCTTCTTAGTAAACATTAGAGGCAAGATCAGACAGTACATGACTGATGAGTGAAACGAACTGTTGTATCTTTTTTGCATTCTTTTTCCCCTTCTTTATGGGAATGTAGCTTAACCCAGGGTCTCCTTGTGCCTTACCACTAAGTTGCATACCCATACCCATTTGTATTATACTTCTCCAGGCTTTGCTTTTAAGCAGTGATGCCTGTCTTTATTTCTTTTTAGTTTGTATATTGACTTTATCTCCTCCTCACACACCCCTTTTTTCCTTCTAATTTTTCTTTTTTTTTTTTTTGAGATGAGGTTTCTCTGTGTAGTCCTGGCTGTCCTGGCTCTTGCTCTGTAGACTAGACTGGCCTTAAACTCAGAGATCTGCCTGTCTCTGCCTCCTAAGACTATTTTTTTTTTCGAGACAGGGTTTCTCTGTAACTCTGCTGCCTGTCCCGGAACTAGCTCTTGTAGACCAGGCTGGCCTCGAACTCACAGAGATCCGCCTGCCTCTGCCTCCCGAGTGCTGGGATTAAAGGCATGCGCCACCACCGCCCGGCTGCCTCCTGAGACTGTTAAAGGCGTGTGCTGCCACCCCACAACAGGTTTTTTGTTTTGCTTTAAAAACTAATGTATCCTAATACCGGGAAGAAAATTGCCTGCTCTCCCATGCCAGTCTCTTCCCATTTACTACTTGTGTGTGTTCTTTGTTTATATCCGCGTGTTATGTTTACTAATGTGGGTGTCACTTGTGGTTAAAGCACAGATCCTTATCTTGTTTTTTTCCATTTAATGCTTAGTTAGCTCCGTTTTCCCTTTTTTTTATTTTTTTGATTTGTTTTGGGGTTTTTTTGGTTTTGTGGGGGTTTTTTTGTTTTGTTTTTTGTTTTTTTGAACATGGGGTGTCACTATGAAGTCCTGGCCTGGAACCTTCTATATAGTCCAGGCTAGCTCTGGAACTCATAAAGATCCTTTTGCTTCTGTTTCCTGAGTGCAAGGATTGAGGGCATGCAACCACACCCTGCCTTCTTGACAAGCTTTCTAATGACTGTGTTCTATTTCATTATATTTGTGCCATACTGTAACCTTTTCCCAAAATGTTAGACCTTCACACTTTGTGCATGCGCGTGTGCACGCACGTGTGTAAGTAAATGCTGTTACAGTCAGCATCTTTTCACTATAACTCCTTCCTTTCTCCTGGTGGCATCCAAGACAGTAGGTAATGCCTGGAAGCAAGGCTCAAGTCAGAGCTCTGTCATGGTTTGACTGGTTGCACATCCCTAATTGTTGTAATAGTGAGCGGCGGGGCTGCGTCCCCAGCACCCCGGCCGCCTGGCTAGCTTATTACACATACACTGTATTCTTTTAAACACTGCTTGGCCCTTTTCTATCTAGCCTCTTCTAGGCTAACTCTCGCACCTGGACTAGCCCATTTCTAATAATCTGCTGTAGCCCACGAGGTGGCTTACCAGGGAGAGTCTAGCCTACGTCCATCCAGGGTCGGAGCTTCATCGCGTGTGTCTGCCCAGGAGCTGGGAGCATGGCGTCTCTGTGCTCACTTCCTCTTCCTCCCAGCATTCTGTTCTGTTTACTCCTCCCACCTATGTTTTAACCTATGAGGCCAAGCAGTTTCTTTATTACTTAACCAATGACCTTCCTCCATCACCTAATGGAAAAGCCTGAAGTGCTGGGAAGTCTGAAGTAGCTGAGCCACAGGCATACTGCTGAAGTCACACTGGGAAGCAGTAGCTACCAGCTCACACTAGGCATGCTTATCCAGGGAAGTTTGCAAACGTTCTGAAGCACTTAAGTCTCAGTATTTTGGATCAGGGTGCTCTACTTGTACTTCAGAGTTCTCAATACTGCCCACCTTGAAATGTTTGGAGAGGGGTGAAAAGGCATGTGAGCAGTCATTTAAGTATTGATTATTCTTTAACTGCTGCTGTTCTGATAGATAAAATAGCTGGTGTTCTGCAAAAACCATTAAATTTATTTTTATTTTATGTGTATGGCTGTTTTGCCTGCATATCTGTGCATGCAGTGCTGGTAGAAGCCAGAAGAGGGCGTCTTCTTGAGTTCTGCATATCTGTGCATGCAGTACTGGTGGAAGCCAGAAGAGGGCGTCTTCTTCTTGAGTTCCGAGGACGGCTGTGAGCTCCTGTGTGGGTGCTAGGAATTGAGCCATGGTCTCTGGAAAAGCAGCCAGTGCTCTCAACCACTGAGCCATTTCTTCCTGCTTCTGTAAAATGTCTAATGCTGGTATTTCAGTATCTTACCTTTGTTTTTGTTTGTTTTGTTTTGTTTTTTCTTTTCCCCTCTTCTAGATATACAAGAAGAGACGTTCTTCCACTAGGAAAATTTACAGTTAACCTGAGTGGCTGCCCACAAAATAGCACCTTCACAGAACACCTCTATCGGATCATTCAACACCTTGTCCCAGCAGTAAGATAATATTCTGATAAAGTATTATGAAGAACAAGGCTAATTATTTTCTACTCACCTCAAGTACTAACTTTGTGTTCCTTGTGGATCTCATTGACAAGCGACAACACCCGCCAACTGACATAATTTAAAATGTACCCTCAGCATTGACACTGATTGGCCCAGCACAAATTTGTAAATCTAAACATTAATGCAATGACAGTAACTCCCTCAAGATCACGCTTCCTGCCGCTGCCAGTTTGTCCCTTCAGTTTGGCCATTTGTGTACATATTAAACTTGAGATCTAAATAAGCTGAGTTCTCTCAGCTGCCCATCTCCATGGCCCAGTTAGGTACTGTTTGGAACCATCTGGAGTGTACCATTTGTGTGTCGGGATCTTGGGGATAGGGGAATTGCTCTGATGAGTGGTATATCTAAAAATGTTGGCCACTTCTTTGGGTCTTAAAAAGTGAAGCCAGGCAGGCCCTTCACTGAACAACCCGTCACGCTGTGCTTCAGGCCCTGCAGAAGCAGCAGAGTCCCAAGGACTTGGGGCCACTTACTCAACAGGCTATGCTTTCACTAATTTCTATATTGAATAATTCATTATATTTATCAAAATAGTCATAAAACTGACACTGTTTTGGGTTTTCCCCTAGATTTTCTAGTCCGTCTCCGCATTTGCACCTATGGTGATGTGTTTTGATCTGGGGTGTTGTCGATGATAGCTGGTGTAGTATCTGAAAGCCTGTTGCTGGCGTTTGTACGTTCTCTATGGTAAAACTCATCTGTCTTCCATTTTGAAGGAGTGAGGGTAAATGTGTGACCTATTCATAAACCCTGTAACAGGGTCTTAGCAGTTCCCAAAACCCACAGCTCCTGAAATAAGCTCTGAGTTTTATGTGCTTGTAGTACAAGACCAAGAAAGTAATTGCTGGTGTGTGCTTTAAAAATTCATGGCAGAAGGCTGGAGAGGTGGCTCAGAGGTTAAGAGCAGTGACTGCTCTTCTAGAGGATCTGAGTTCAATTCCCAGCAACTACATGGTGACTCACAACCATCTGTAATGAGATCTAGTGCCCTCTTCTGGCCTGCAGGCAGAACACTTTATACATAATAAATCTTTTAAAAAAAAAATTCATGGCAGGACAACGACCACTTGAAATGGGATAAGGAGACACTGGTGGTGCCCATATGCCCATCTATACAGAATGGCCTAAGACTCATGGGTGGTTTTGGAGCTGACCTGGTGGCTCCCTAGCTGGGGTCATGTCCTTCCTCTCTCCTACTTGGAGTAAGGGATGTCCGTGAAGAAGCTGGTGTAGTACCAGCTCTCAGACACAGAGTGGCGCCAGAGGCCATCCAGCTGTCAGTTGTGAGCCCAGGGGTTCTCAGGCTACATTTTTACATGGGAGAGGGTGGAGGAAGGGGCTGAGAAGTGACAGTGTGGTGTGTGTTTGCATTTTGTTCTGGTCACTTTTTCTTGTTTTGTTTTTCACTGACCCTGTCTCCTCTTTCATCTGGCACTAGGCCCTTTCTCAGTGCTCCTCTCTGTAATAGAACACTCAGCTTTGACTACTGGTTATATGTGTCCTGCCTGTGGTTCTGTCTCAGCCCCAGCACCTGGCCACTCTTTTCTTTGTTTTGAGATGTGTGCATGTATGTCGGTGCAGCATGTACATGCCAGGTGCCCACGGGAACCAGCAGAGGGTGTTGGTCCCCTGGCACTGGAGTTATGGACAGTTATAAGCCTCTGTGTGGGTGTTGGGAGTAGAACCCATATCTTTGCAAGAACAAGTGTTCTTACACTGAGCCGTCTCTGCAGCCAGCCACCTTTTTTTGACAAGCTTCACCTCTTCTGGGACTTGTTCTGAATCTGTAAACAATTCCCACTCTGGTTTCTAAGAAAATTAAGCCAAAGTATTTAAAATTCTCTTAGCTGTGATCTTCCTCCTGCACAGGCTCCCTACCCTGTGCTGTTCTGAAGGCTGCACCATGTAGAGTAGAGGAGCCCGGAGCAGACGAGAGACTGCCGGGTGTGGTGGGGGCTGGAGGAATGGGAGCCATGCTCTGGGCTGCAGTGTGGGCTGTCTTAAAGGAATAGTAAAGTTCAGCCTCTGGGTGTCTGATATTTGAACTGTCTACCACTTGTTTCAGAGTAAAAATTACTCATCAAGACTTAAAAAAAAAAAACACCACACACACACAAATTTTCTTTGTATCTCTGGCTGGCCTTATCTCTCCAGCGTGCTCCAGGCCCAGCTGAAGACAGAGAACAAGTAGCTGTAAGAAGCATGGCTTGTGGTGTGGCCACAGCTTCTTCCCTTAGAAATGGTGTCTTACCATGTGAAGCACACGTGTTTTGACTCAATATGTGTCTGTGTGTATTTTCTAATAGAGAAACTTGGATCCTTCCTCATTACAATTTCTGTTTCAGTCTTTTCGTCTACAGATGACGATAGAAAACATGAACCAATTGAAACTCATTCCCCACAAAGACTATACAGCCAACCGATTGGTCAGCGGTCTCCTCCAGCTGCCCAACAACACGTCCCTGGTCATTGATGAGACTCTTCTAGAGCAGGGGCAGTTGGACACCTCAGGTAGGCATGCAAACCTCCTGTCCTCTTGTGGCTTTGCTCCATTTAGTCAGACCTAGCAATGACTTCTAAGGCAAACTTAGAGTTACCAGATATTTTTAAAACATGCATGTATCACAAACTGTGTATACTAACTGTTTTATTATGATATTCTGTTGGTTGCCTGTTAGCTCAGAAAGGGTAGAAAAGATTTAATGTAATACTTTATATATCCCATAAATAATTTTTAATGATTTCGGGGGGGGGGGATAGACCATTTGGTTTAAACTAGCCTCAGTTATGGAATATGTTAAAAAAACAAGCCGGGAGATGGTGGCCACACCTTTAATCCCAGTACTTGGGAGGCAGGGGCAGGCGGATCTCTGTGAATTCGAGACCAACCTGGTTTACAGAGCAAGTTCCAGGACAGCCAGGACTACACAGTCATCCCCCCCCCCAAAAAAAAAAAAAGACGAGAGAGCTGCTAGCTCTTGTTCCCATGAAGAGCGTGCAGTGCTGGGAGTAGTGACGCTGTGCTGGGAGGAGGTGGGGTACAAAAAATAGATGAAAAAATAATGAACGCTGGGAATTTATAAGGCAAAGGGGAGCCTAAAATCAGGAAGGTTTATCCAGGGGTGGTGGCACCCACCAACATTCCTGTCACTTGGAAGGTAGAGGCAGGAGAACTAGGAGTTCAAGGCTAGCCTGGGCTTCTTCTTTCAACCCTCTCTCAAAAATATATAAATTGTGAAAACTCAACAACCTTACTTTCTAAAGAAATGATTTCCCATCTTATAACCATGACCTGGGAAGTAATGAACTTACCAGAGTCCCACTTTGTTGGCATTAGCATTGGGTGAGTTTTGGCCTCAGAAAGTTCAGGTTGGCCCAGTACTGCTGGAGCTTATTACCTAACACCTGGCTTACTGACATTGCACTTATTAAGTTCTTGGCTACCGTTACCTTTGTCTAAGCAGCAGAAAATCACATGTGTTAAGATCATTGTCAGCCAAACTAATTTGAGTATGTGATTAAAACCACATCACTGCCAGTAACGGTCTTGCTCTTCCAGGTGTTCATAATGTGACTGCCCTGAGCAACCTGATAACCTGGCAGAAGGTAGACTATGACTTCAGTTACCACCAGATGGAGTTCCCGTGCAACATCAACGTCCTCATCACTTCTGAGGGGAGGTCCCTGCTCCCGGTATGACAGCTCATGGTTAAGTGGAGGGTTATTGTTGCCACTTTGTCCATTTCTGTTGCTTAGATTGTCCCTGTGTGCAGATGCAGGCACTTGTGCAGTGTGTGTCAAGGCCACAGGTCGCCCTTGGGTATTGTTTCTCCAGAACTGTACACCTTTTGAGACAGGGTCTCTGACTGGCCTGGACCTACCCAAGTAGGCTAATTGGTCTGACGGTCCAGCAAGCCACAGATTCACCTGGGGACTACAAGGGTATACCAACATACCCTTCATTTTTATGTAGATTCTAGGGTTTAAGGCTAGACTTCAAGCTGTGTGTGTGTGTTTTGAAGGTTTTTTGTTTTTTGGTTTTTCGAGACAGGGTTTCTCTGTGGCTTTGGAGCCTGTCCTGGAACTAGCTCT
>NC_022015.1:21462187-21479453 GCF_000317375.1 Microtus ochrogaster | reverse complement strand
GCCCGGCAAGGTTTATTTTTTTTGAGACATGCGGATCTCTGAGCTGGACACCAGCTGTTCTCCATAGTGAGCTCCAGGACTACACAGAGAGACCCTTTCTAAAACAAGCCAAAACACATCTTTAAAAAAATATTATTTATTTATTTATTATGTATACAATATTCTGTCTGTGTGCATGTCTGCAGGCCGGAAGAGGGCACCAGACCCCTTTACAGATGGTTGTAAGCCACCATGTGGTTGCTGGGAATTGAACTCAGGACCTTTGGAAGAACAGGCAATGCTCTTAACCTCTGAGCCATCTCTCCAGCCCCGCCAAAACACATTTTATGTGTGTTTGCCACACTTTATTTAATATTTTATTTTATGTGTATGAGTGCATACATGTATGTGTGTTCATCACTTATATGCCCTGGTGCCCATGGAGGACAGAAGAGGGCATTTGATCACCTGGAGCTGGAGTTAGGGTTGGCTGTTAATCACCGTGTATGTGCTAGAACCAGACCAAGGTCTTCTGCAAGAGCACGGGAAGTGCTCCTAACCACTGAGCCAGCTCCGCAGCTCCAGGTGTTACTATTTTATCAGTGTGGGTGTGTGCCTATGCTGATTCACAGCCACAGAAACCAGACCTGGGGGGTTGGAGCCTTGGAGCTAAAGTTAAATGCATTTGTGAGCCACCCAGTGTGTGTGCTGGGATCCGAACTGTCCTCTGTAAAGTAGTTAAGTGCTCTAAATTGCTGCCCCGTCTCTTCTGCCCCACGAGGGTGTGCACTTCACAGGCTGAACCATTTCCTTAGCTCAGTGCTGCTTATTATTTTAATAAGTTGCATTTATTTATGAATTGTGGGTGAGCCTGGAGTGTTCATGCCTGTGATCCTACACTCTGAGGAGGCTGGGGTGAGAAGGTGGCCAAGTCACATCCTTCCTTGGTGGCATCGTAAGACCAGTACCTCAAAAGACCTGTGAGTACAGCTCAGTAGTAAAGCACTTGCCTGTCTGTGTGAGGCTCTGAGTTCCACTGATAAGTTACAAAAAAGGAGATGGTAGCTGCTAGTTATTAACAAGGGAATCTGGTATCTCATTTTACCTCATTGTAAAAATTTATAACTGTTCAGAACCCAAATATCACAAGATAACCAAAGCTACTAGTAGTAGGAGAGCCAGTAATATCTAGAAATAAAGAGAAGCTAATTTCCCTTAATAATCCAGACTGCTGTTCTTACTCCCTTTGTTCCTTTTTTTGCCAGTCATGCGATGCATGTGTGCACGTGCAGTGGCTGGAATGTAGAGCTGGAGGACATCCTCACCAGCTGAGCCATGTCCATCTTAAATGTTTGTAGATTGACTTTAAGGCTAGCCTGATTTACAGGATAAGATCTTGTCTTGAGCCAGACAGAAAATCACATTGCGATGGTTTCATGTCTTTTGTGATGCAGTCAGCAGATTGAGTACTCTAAGATTTTAAAAATACTCCCCTCCTCAAATACCTGCTATTTTCTAATTCCCTTCCAAGTTGAGAGCTGCATTCTCTAAATGTAGGTTATCTTAGGACCTTGGAAATCAGTTCATTTCCTCTTTCCAGGCAGACTGCCAGATTCACTTACAGCCCCAGCTGATCCCGCCCAACATGGAAGAGTACATGAACAGCCTTCTCTCAGCCGTGCTGCCGTCTGTGCTCAACAAGTTCCGCATCTACCTGACCCTCCTGAGATTTCTGGATTACAACATCTCAGATGACATAACCAAGGTATGTCTTCATCGCAGCAAGAAATCTTGTAGTTTTGGAGTTCACTTAATGTGACTTAAGCGCAGTTACCTGTAAGGCAGAGTTGGTGTTTGCCGTCTCTAGCCTTTAGTGTGTCATCTGCTGCGTGAAGCGGATTCATTCTCTGTCCTTTTTACTTAGTTGCCGCCTCCTTTCTGCATTTGAATTGCTTTTGGCTTTGTTTGCTTGGTTTAATTATTTTCAGCGCTAGGGGTCAGAACCAGTTCCTTTGTCTGTCAGAGCAGCGAGCAGTCTGTCTCCTACCTCATCAGGTTAGGAGCCTTGGTCTCTTTAGGATTGGCAGATGATGTAACTACACTAATACATGAAAATTTGCTCCTTTCCAGTCTGTTCTTCATTCCCTCGTTCATGCTGTCACTTCACAGATTATGCCCTTGTGTGTTGTGTGCCCATAACTCCTAATTATCACTTTGTGCAGTTGTCTTTCAAACCAGAGGGGAAAGGCTTAAACAAGAAAACAAAATTTTTTTTTGCTTTTTTGAGTCATCTGTGGTTTTACTATGTAGCCCAAGCTAGACTTGGACTTGGAGGGAACGTGAGGTTAGGCAGACACCACCCTGCCTGTCTTTACACTGGTCAGCATTTCCCTGTGCCGTTGCCTTTACCGGGCTTTCTGTTCCTATCTGAAGGACTCTAGTGTCACTTGAGGGTGTGTTTTCTTTGAAACTCAGGGCCTTCATGAGGTTAAGCACTGCCATTGAGCCTTTTTTTTTTTAAAAGAGAGATCTGCCTGCCTCTGCCTCCGGAGTGTTGGGATTAAAGCTCTTATCCTATGCCACAGTCTATTCCCTGGGTTGTCAGCAGCCGTTTCTCCTTAAGGAGCACACCTCCAAGACCCTGAGTAGATGCCAGTGGGCTTCTATTGAGTCTGTCCTGCTGCAGTTTGCTGAGCTTGGTGTGCACAGTATTTGATGATGTCTTGAACAAGCACCCTTCAGGTTTAAGGCCATTATTTCCTTCAGTTCCCCTGCTGCTTCCTCTCCCGCTAGCCCTCCTGTCACTTGGTCAGTGAATTTGGTGGTCTTTGGAGCTCTGTTCATTTTCCCTTTTCTCTTTTTTATCTGTCTTGAAGTTGGTTGGTTGACTTTTGTGCCTGTTTAAATCTTTTATATGTAGCAATTTGTTATTGCTATTAGTTACCTTATTTTTTTTCTATAGAATTTCCTATTTGCTTCTTTTTAAACATTGTTTTCTTCTTATTGATATCTCCTTTAATTCTTTATATAGTGGCTCACCCCCTCCCCCATCCAAGAGTGATGCGTGCTCAAGAGTCCCCCCAGTAGGTACTTGGAACTGGCTACTTCCAGATCTTCCATGCACGTAATGGCATAATAACGTGTTGTGTACAACCCTTTCCAGTGCATAATTTGTATAGTAAGCACAGCAAATATTAGCGGTAACAATAGTAGAACATGTATAATGGGGTCTAAGTTTGATTAGGTAATGACAGCCTTACAGATCAGAGTAGCAGTCCTCTGTGAGTGTGCACTAAAGGAACTCCAGCCCTGCCTGTTCCGCTGTTCCAGTGCTGTTCCAGCAGTCCGCTTGGCTGTTGGTTTTCAAGGACATTACCTCAGGTGGGGGTGTGGGGTTTGAAAACAAAACAAGTTGAAATGTCTTACCAAGAGCCACTTGTGTTCTTGATTCCTAAGTTACTGGAACTTTCCGGGGTTTTGACAAAGCCGAGTGCAGCCGTTGTGTTCTGCTGTGTTGGTCCCAGACAGCCCTGTAACTTGTGGTCCTTCTCCCTCAGCTCTCTGACTGCTGGGGTTACAGGTGTGCACTGCAGCCCCCATTGCTGGGCCAGCTTCTCTGGTGTCTCTTCCTGTTTAATGGCTTCACACCATGGAAGATGCTGGCTTCTCTGCCTGTTTGGCATTCTCAAATGGGACTGGGCTGCATGTAGAATAATTTCCATGCGGCATTTTGTAATGGAGGTTAAATTTGGTTCTTCCTCTTTTTACCCATCTTGCCTCATTTGCCCATCTATTTTTGCTGGAGTCAAGGACAATGTTTCTTCTCTTTATAAGATAAGGAAACAGTCTGAAATGCACTTACAGGGGTCTGAAGGGAGGCTTACAAGTATGTTGCTCTCTTGGTAAAGGCGGTTGAAGATGACTTCGTGGAAATGCGTAAAAACGACCCTCAGAGTATCACAGCAGATGATCTCCACCAGCTGCTTGTGGTGGCTCGGTAAGTGGCGCTCTCCTCCACAGTCCTCTTCTTCCTTTGGTTTTTCCAGACAGGGTGTCTGTGTAACAGTACTGGCTGCCCTGGAACTCACTGTGGACTAGCCTGGGCCAGAGAGATCCGCCTGCCTCTGCCTTCCAAGTGCAGGGATTAAAGACCTGCACCACCGCCCGGCCTCATAATTCCCTGTTCTCTTGGCTGTGTGCACTTCTGATTTATTCAACAGTATCTGAGGCAGACTTCTAAAAGCAAAAGAACTTTTCCTTCAAAGATACCTTCCTGGGCTGAGCAGATGCCTAAAGCTTTTGCCTGAGGACTGAAGTTGAGATTCCACCTAAAATCTGGGTTCAGTTGAGAGCCCTTGCTTCAATGAATAAGGCAGGGAGTGGTTGAGGAAGATTCCTGATATCAGCCCTGGGCGTCCCACAAACATAGACAAAACCCTGTGGAAGAGGGGGTGGAAGGAAGGTAGGAGCCAGAGGGTTCAAGGACACAAGTAAACCCACAGAACCAGCTAACCTGGGCTCATAGGAGCCCATAGAGACTGGACTGGCCTAGGCCCTCTGCTTGTATGTTACAGATGTGTAGCTTGGTCTTCTTGTGGGACTCCTAACAGTGGGTGCAGGGGCTGTCTCTGACTCTTGCCAGCTTTTGGGACCCTGCTCCTCATACCTTGTCCAGTCTTAATACGTTGCGGGGGGAGGGGGGGGATTAGTCTTACTGCAATTGATATATGGATTGATATCCATGGGAGGCCTGCACTTTTCTGAATAGAAGAGGAGTAGACGGGGTGGGTGCAGAGCGGAGGGGAGGAGGGAGAGGAAAGGGCAGTCGGGCTGATCATCATCATCAAGAATACCCACCTGGTGGGAGTACTTACTGCAGGGTTTACATTTACCAGTGGTCTCAGCAGGGGCACAGTCTTTAGGAGTGAGACCTCTCATTCTGGCTCCTCAGGGCTTCTTTGTGAGGTCACACCTGGCCTTTGCTCGTGTGTAGTAGCCATGTTCTTGTCTCCTGATGGGCTTCAAAGATTTCTTAGTTCTTAAAACTTTAAGTTAATCTTCCTAACTCTAGGTAATTTTTAAACTTCAAACCAGGTTTCTGTCCCTGAGCGCTGGCCAGACCACACTGTCACGAGAGCGATGGCTGAGAGCAAAGCAGCTGGAGTCGTCCAGAAAACACAGGCTTCAGCAGCACAAGTGTGTGAACGGGAATGAGCTTTAGACTCTGAACTGGAGAAGAACGGGCAAGCTACAGCCTCCATGCTGCACAGCTCAGATCTGTTTATACCATACTGTTTTATAGATGATTTGTAGGCAAAAAAACAATGACTTTTCCTGAAATCAAGCCTGGTGACACCTAAAGTTTATATGATTCTCTGTAAGGGCTTTTACCTTACTGGTTTTATGGAGTTTTGGAGTTTGTTTTATAATTAGTTATGATGTACAAAAATGTATTTGATATTAAAGGTTTAATAATGATAATGTTGCTGATCATACCATTTCCTTAGCCGTAGCTACAGCTTAGGCCAGACTCTTCGAATGCCGGCTTCCCCTGAAGCTGTGCATCCACGCCTGTGTGAGTGCAGTCTGTCTGAGTTTATCTAGTCGGGACGCACATGCCATTCCCCTGAAGCTGTGCATCCACATCTGTGTGAATACCGTCTGTCTGAGTTTATCTAGTTGGGACGTACTTGGCATTGATTCGTGAGCTCTCTAGTGTCAGTGTCCACATCTGGACAGATACTTTCCCCCCTTAGCAGCTGTTAATAACCTGCAGAAGTAGGCTTTTCCATGGCAGGCGTCCCCAACTTTTAGATTTCATACACTAGTAATACTTCCAGAGATTTCTGGAGTAGGGTTGCCAATTGATTTTGCCAAAATGTGATCATCATTTTGTTTCCATGAAAGGACACCCTCAGACAGGAGGCTCTTGATGGGACAGATGCGGCTCTGTGATTCAGGTCACTACATTGTTCTTAGCTCCTCTCACACCCTGCATTTGGGAACTGTCATTTTAAGGGACTCTGAAGGGAACCTTGTCCGAACATGAAGACTTGAGTTAATCTTTTTTCCGGTGCTGTGTGTTGAACTCTGGCCTCTCACGTGAGATGTGTTCTCTACCACTAAGCTGCACCCTTAGCCTGGTGTGTGTGTGTGGGGGGGTGACTTTGAATCATTTTCCTCATTATTTAGCTGATTTGATGATCGTGCTGGATTTTAAGCTTTTAATATGAGTTTATCAGATAGCTTCCAAGTGTGTTAGATGGGTAACATCATTTGCTAGTGCGGTAAAGGCCCATACATTACAAGTAGGCTTCCCAGACCTATTCATTTTGATATGCATATTTTCAAATAAAAGTTATTACTTATAATTTGCAAATTAATATAGAATTGTGGCAACAGTAATCTTCAGAAAGGTTAGAATAGTGCTTTTAAGCTCTCTGTGGTGCGCTTGAAGATGAATTCATTTGGAAACAGGTGAGTTCAGTGGTCCCTTATCTTTTTCCTGCTGAAGAGGCTTGCATTGACATTGTTAACCAAGGAAACAGGGTCAGCCTTGATAAGTCAAGGAATTAGCTTGATGAGAGGAAGTACAGACTACTAGTTGTTCAGCATTCTTTCCTAACCTCAAATCTATTTTTCTAAGCTAATGTAAATAGTGTTCATATTAGAATTCTAACTGGTTTTCATTTTTATAACTGGTAGACAAGCTCTTCCTTAAACCTTTGAAAATAAGATGTTCACATAGATTTTTGAAAATACTTTTTTGTCCTAGAACAAAGTTTTTAGTTTGTCTTGTCAAACTGTACCAATGTAAACTGTAATTTACCAAAGAGAAGTCATAATTTTGCTTGATCTTACAGAAAAGTTCCCTTGAGTAACCATGTCCAGTAAATAAAACTTCAAATTACCAGTACCCGTGGGCGTTTTTTCATGAATTAGAAGCACAGGATGTCGTCTACCCAAGTCAAACTAGAAGAGACCAGAACCTTCAGCCTTTTGAGGCACCGTCTCTTCCTGGCCTACACAAAGGATGTTCATGTCATAGCTCTGCGTCAAGGCAAGCTGCAGCCCTGACCAGGCATCTATGGCCTCTTTGGAAATAACCATTGCCTTCATTTGTGTTGCCGGATTTTCCTGGGGGTCACCTCTCTGCAAACCCAACCCCCACCCCAACCCAGCTGCCAGCACTTAACTACCTGGATCCAGAGCCTGAAGGAAAAGAGGGGAAAGGACAGACTGCAGCATCTAGTTTTTAATGTTTGGGACTTAAAATACAGTTTCCATTTTTAAAGTAAGAACACTTTAATCAAAAAAGTTCAAAACAAGTGTTTGGTTGTAGCACACTTGCCACTTATGAATTCTTTGAAAACCAAAGTACTGTTAAATGCTGTACAAGGAATTCTCATACACATTGATGCTTTGTGCTACAGTGGTGCTTTAACAGTCACAGGACTCGACACGTCAATAAATAACAAAAACGGAATGCTTATCAGGTCACAGCAGACAGAATGTTCAACTGAGTCACTTCACAAGGGTAAGGCTCTAAGGATGCCAGACGCCGGTACTTGCTGGAATGTGCCGTACAGCCTTCTCTGGGGTGCAGAGGCCAGTGATCTTGGTGGCCAGTCACTTAGAAAACCAGTATTAACCTGCATTTTAGGTTCTTGAACCTAAAAAAGATGCTAAGTGTCCCTCTTGAAAGAGTTAAAACTTGATTTTCTAGAGATAGTCAGTATACATGATCTTCTGTTCCTGAAGCAGGTGGGCTTTATGACAGGCAAGCCCGTGTGTGTTCAGGAATTTGGGAGAGAAAGAAAGAATACGGGAGAAACGGAATCAAAGAAAATACATCATTTACCATTATTGGTTCTCAACTTCATAGAGAATGGTTAAGCTGGTAAAACTACTTTTTAAAAAAAAAATTTAGATACTTCTGCACACTAGTAAGTCACTAAAATCTAAATGTCTAATTTCCCATCTAGGGTACAGGAATGAACTGACGGAGCGGGAGAACGCTAACTTTACATGGTGGATCCACACTGCATCTGCTTCCGAGACTAGCTCCCCTTTCCCTCCAAACACCAGTTTGGTTCTTTTCCTGAACCTTCCCAAATGAGATCAACAAACCACTCTGTTGTGTATTTGCTAGGCTGGCCTACAGTCTAAGATGGTCACTTGTAGTCTGGACATCTGGGAATTTGCTCAGGTTCAGACTCCTTGTAAAACAAGTGCCAGTCAACAATGTAATTAGAATTTGTAATCCATAAACGCAGTACTGGTTAAAATAGCCTGAAATGGCTGGGTGTTAGTGGGGCAAGCCTTTAATTCTAGTACTCAGAAGGCAGATGGACTAAATTCAAGGCCAGCCTGGTCTACAGAGCAAGTTCCAGGACAGTCAGGGATACACAGAGAAACTGTTTCTTTAAAAAAAAAAAAAAAAGTCCAGTAGGTGAAAACTTCATTTTGAGTTTTTAAATAAAAACCTTAAGATTGTGACTAAAATCTAAATTCGAATTATTCGTGTCTGGCATTGTGTAAACATATTTTTAAGTTCATTTTGCTGAATTTCATTGACCACTTCAGGTTCTGCTGGACTCTTTTGAACTTTGGCCACTGCCAAATTTATCCCATGTGTTAGCCCAGCTTGGGTAATACTAGCAACCTGGACCATGGAGCTGCGGATCTTTGCAAAGGGAGAGACTGCTCTGCTGCCGCTCTCTGGAGAAGGGGTCACACAAAGCCCTGCTTCCAGATCCAGCAGGCTGGACCCGGAACTGGGGCTCTGCTGAGAGACCCCTGGATGTGCTGGTTCAACTGACAAAAACTGTGGGCCTGCCAAAGAACAGGAGACATTTAACTGGGATGGTCGAGAAGGCACCAGTCCCACAGGTTCCAACTGGTTTTCTTCATTAGAAACAGGGTTAGTCTTTTGATTTCCTTCCTCACTATTGTGAGACACAGACCTCTTCTCTGACAGCTCAGACATTTTGTCCTGTGCATCCTGTACAAATCTGTGGCAGTAGACGTCCACAGGCTTGGCAAAGCCAGTCAGTACACGTATGTTGTCAGCAGAAGGGGTTTTCTTCAAGGGAGACTCCTGGCCTTTTCCAGGTCCACTTCCATGACCAACAGTAGCTTCTGAGGGGACAGGAATGCTGACGTCAGTGCTGCTGGCAGACTGGGATCGGCTGCCTAGTCGAGGAGCTGAAGCAATAATACCACAGCTTGGGAGAACATAATCTATTGGCCCTACACTCTCTAAAGAATCGGCTAGCTGCCTGTCTTCCTCAGACTTAGAGTTGGTAAGGAATTCATCGGAGTGGTAAGACTCATTATCTGAAGACATGTCCCCATCAGACTCCCCTTGGGCCTTATTATTATCCATCGCTCCCGGGTTTTCCATGGTCTCAAGACTGCTGTCTGACTTCCAAAGATTGACTTTTAGGTTTGGCTTTAGAAAGTTCACTTTCATTTCAGGCTTTGTAAAGTTTCCTAATTTCCGTAGGTTGCCGATGTTCACATTGGATTTGGTCTGCTTCACTTTTTGATTTAGAGATGAAAATTTGCTCATTAAAAAGCTTTTCCCCTGGGCCAGAGAGCCTTGATTTTGGGATCTGATACCAATGATGTCTTCGTGAGGCTTACTGCTTTTCCTGTAAGTTAGAAGAGAAAGAAGTTAATTTCTCATGGAATCCAAAATACACCAACTAATACCACTAAATGCTTTGTAAGTAGCCCAGATTTCTTGGGAGCAGGGCACTGCTAACTGATAAACCCAAATACCTGCAGTTGACACTAAACACCAGCTGATAGAAAGACAGGGATATAACTAAAAACTTTGTAGCAGCCACATTAGAGCAGGTAGAATCAAAGGTTTACTTACACACTGAATACTACAATTCAACACAGACATACAGAGACTTGTATCTTGTTCCTTTTGCACGAGGTCTTTAAAATGGCTAGTGTGCAGTAGTGTGATTTCAGCATAACTGAACTGGGACCTGCCACACTTCAAAGGCCAGGGCCTCGTGTGGCATGAGGCTGCTGTTCTGACAAGTGAAAGTCTAATGCATGCATGAAAGTCTAGTGCAGTGGCTGTACCACACATGCAGGTCTAAGCTGGCTGCAGTGAGAACCTGCAGGAATCCCAAGCCTTAGGATGGATCTGGGATATCTAATATAGTTAATCTGTGTTCTCTCCTTTGTCATCAGATGTCCCTGTGTGCACATCAGCACTCAGCTCATGCAGGATCACCTACCACAAGAGCACTGCAGGAAGAGTAGGTGCCCGAGTAGCTGTCGCCATTAAGAATGGACAGGAACAGCTCTCCTACCCTAGCGCCTGAGCAGTGCTCAGAAGGAAAAGCCCACATACTGTAAATGTGAAATAACCTGCTGGTAGGAACATCTGCTTAAAACCCTGCATTTCTCTGTATACTCATGACATTGGGACGTGCCCTCTGGTTACTTTAGAGCTCAGAGAGCATCACTTGTAGTCCAAGCAGAAGGACTTTGTCTTAGGCCCTGTGAGCCATGTTTCATCAGTTTTACACGTATTGCTCAGCTAAGTACTAATGGAAAGGCTAGTATTTGCATTAAACACATCTGGATATCGAAATAGAAGTACCATGTCACTTGAGAAAATAAAAACCTGGGTCAGTTAAGAATTCCTTAAGCTGAAATTAAGGTCTCTAAGGTGCTGCAGGGTTAAGAGTGGCAAACGAGGAAGCAGTCTCCCTCAGTGCATTCTCCTGGTCCCTCTTCTGAGGAAATCAACTAAGCATGAAAAGATAAAAGGCGGCAATCAAACTTTTTACCAGTTGGATTTTTAAGGCTATGTGCTAGGTGTTTCTAAGTACATTACCATTCAATCTGCAACCTTTCTGACATTCATTATCTCATTTTAACAGGCAACAAAACAGAAGGACCCTGAAGCTTCTTCAGGGTTCCAGAGAGAGAGAAGGTACAGTCAACAGAGAGCTAACCTACCACAGCTAGGCGGTGTACACTCCAAACCCTGCATTCTAGGGCTGAGGCAACATCAAGAATTGAAGCCTGTCTCCCCAAAACAAAGGGCCTTTGGCTCGGTTGGTAGGAGACTTCCCTGGCATGCATGAAACCATGTGCTCAGTCTCCAGCACAGTATAAATGGGTCTGGTGGCATAAGCCTATAATGCCAGCACTCTATGGTGTTTTAAGTTGTATTTCTTAAGAACCATGATAGTGCATTTATGCAGTGTGTGAGGTATTTTGCTGCTGTTTGGGTGGGGTTTTGTTCCTGTTTTAAGTCTCTATACCCAGTCTGGCCTTGAACTCGTCCGCCTCACAGATGCTGGATTTCAGGTGTGCACTTCTGCATCCGGCTCTAAATGATGTCTTCTCTTGATACTGACCTCTCAAGCTTCTTCTCAACTATGGGAACATCCAGCCCCATGGCTTGCTTGGTGATCTGCAGCATCTCTGCGATGCACTGAAGAGTATCTGGAATTCAAACACAGCCCTTACTAATTGCCCAAACACTACAATAGAATAGTCTCAGCTTGAATTTGACTTGGGGCCACAGGTTTAAATACTAGTTTGCCTACAACCTACAGAAAACTGCTGCTTGTTCACTACCCTCCACCTTACTAAACCAAAATGTTCTAAACGGTGATTTTAACAGAACAGAGTCAAGAGCAAAAGAGCTAAATGAGCAGCAAACACCTGGTTAGCGCTCAGGGATCTAATGACTGGGAGGCGCCAGGACAGCACCCACAAACAAGGAGTGGTCCATGTCTGCTGCCTCTTAAGACTAGGTGGGAAAAGCCTAGAACCCGTGTAACCTCCTTCAGGACCAAACACTACAACTCCTGCCACACAGCTCCTTGCCCAGACTACACCACCCATTTAAACAGGAACAGAGAGTCCGTTCTAACCAGTGTCCCAAGCAATGAACTGTTACTAATCCCTCTTTCATACCTTTCCCATCCTCTTCCGGACTGCGTATCACAGCTCTGAGTGTGTGGAAGTAACCACTCGACCCTTTACACCTGTAGTGCAGTCGCATGCAGGAAAACTTTGGTTTGCCGAAAAGAGTAGGTTCAGGACCTAACAAAGGAGGATGTTTAAATTTTTGTTTCTGCATATAACATTCTCTTCCTTTACTTCAAACACACATGTATCAGTTAACTGTGAGCATATTTCTTTTCATAATCTAAATAAAAAGGTATAAACTTATAACAAATTGTAAAAATGGGTTGTCTTGTTTTTGTTCTTCCAAGACTGGATTTCTCTGTGTAACAGCTCTGGCTGTCCTGGAATTCACTCTGTAGACCAGGCTGGCCTCAAACTCATAGACATGCTCCTGCCTCTGCCTCCCGAGTGCTGGGATTAAAGGTATGCAACACCACTGCCCAGCATAAAATTGTTTTGTTTTAGGGCAGGCAGAGGCAGGAGAATTTCTGTGAGTTTGAGGCCAGCCTGGTCTCAAGAGGTAGTTCCAGGACAGCCAGGGTTGTTACACAGAAACAGCCCTGTCTTGAAAAACAACAATAGAAAGTATATTTATTTACTTATTATGTGTATGGTATTTTTCCTGCATGTATGCCTGCAGGACAGAAGAGGGCGCCAGATCTCATAGATAGTTGAGCTACCATGTGATTTCTGGGAATTGAAATGAACACATTTGGAAGAGGTGCCAGTGCTCTTAACCTTTGAGCCATCTCTTCAGCCCCATAAAAAAAAATGTTTTTATGCATGTGTTACTCATGGGTAACATTTCATGCATGTCCATGCCCTACAACCATAACAAGGCGGCCTTGTTACGGTTCTATCACAAACATGACTTAATGAGGCCATAAGAACACTGCTTCAAGCAGGGCTGTGGTGGCGCCTTTAATCCCAGCACTCGAGTTCAAGGTCAGCGTGGTCTACAAGAGCTAGTGCCAGGACAGGCTCCAAAGCTACCCTGAGAAACCCTGTCTCAAAAAACCAAAAAAGAAACAAAAAGAAAAAACAAAACACTACTTCAATAGTAATTGCTTAAGCTTTCTGGTGACTGGAGTTCTTTTCACAAAGCACAAGATGAAAGTGACGGTGCCCATCACTAGTCTCTAAAGAGAAAAGGGAAGTCTGCCACTACGGGTGGCTTGGATTATTCTGAGTTAGTTAGTGTGTTTGCATTTACCTATTTCGATTTTTTCCAGGTCCTCTAGGCTCAGCCGTTGATACTGGTTTACTTTATCAACTTCATCATCATAACTAGGGACAAGGGAGTGAAAAGAGGGTTAAAAGCAAATGTCTATCTGGCTGTGACTCCAAAGCAGAGGCACAATATAACAAGCTACCACATGCAATTAGAATAGAATCTTCCCCGCATGCATTCTAGAACAAAGTGAACATTAAAAAGTATATATAAAACAAGAGTAACAGCCCAGCACGCAGGAGGCAGAAGCCCATGCATTTCTGTGAGTTCCAGACCAGCCTGGTCTACATATTAAGTCCAGGACAGCCCTGGGCTACATAACAGACTGAAGACCCTGTGTTTAAAAAAAAAAAAAAAAAAAAAACGGCAGGGCGATGGTGGCGCACGCCTTTAATCCCAGCACTCCTGGAGGCAGAGGCAGGCGGATCTCTGTGAGTTCGAGACCAGCCTGGTCTACAGAGAAAGTTCCAGGACAGGCTCCAAAGCCACAGAGAAACCCTGTCTCGAAAAAACCAAACCAAAACAAAAAAAAACAACGTAGTTTTACCACTATTGGAGAATTTTACATATAAAAAGGAAATCAATTACAAGGCAAAAATAATTTCAGTTTTATAAACACAAAATGAAAACTAATTAAAATGAAAGTAGTACACATATTGGAACACCTTAGTTGGGGAATAATAATAAGGAATAATGGGCCTGATACCTGAATCAAAGAGGAAAAGGGTCATTATGTATGCTAAAAGGCTTAGAGAATGACAGGAAAATGGCAGCTCAAACTGTGCCAAAAGAAAGGAAATATTTACTCAGGAAATATACGCTAAACCTGAATTCTGGCTGCTCCAGAAACAGACACTTCAGTTTTGGCAGTGTCACGGCTAAATGCCCGTTTGGAGATGGCGCTAACAAACCACCAAAGTCACATAATTCATCAGATGCTTGTAACCAAGGAGACACTGAAACTCACATAATCATATGCTTGTAACCATGGAGACACTGACGTGCGCATGCGCATACGCAAGCTATGCATCTGCAGAGCTGCATCATTCAGTGACAAAAAGCTGCAAGGAGTTCAGTGTCCAACAGCAGGGAGAAATACAGCAAAACGAGCCATGACACGCAGCCATTCATGAAAACAAAAAATCTATGCGTAGCGCCCAGGCTTTGATGAACACCAAATAATACTAAAACAGTGATAAATCAAACATGATGATTTAAAGGGATCAGTGAAATTTCATATATAAACATGAAAACAAAAAAAGTTAATTCTCAAAACCAAATTATTTACCAAAAAAACAAAAGCTTTAAATGAATGCGAACTTACTAGGCCACGTAGTAGGCGGAGTTAGAGAGCAGCAGCAGCACGTCCACATCTCTGTGAGCAGCATCGGTGAGGCTGCGCAGACACGGTACCCAAATTACTTTCATCCACATTTTTTTTTTAGCAAGCATATCCCCACTTATGACAAAAGATTGCCCAGGGGGAACAAACGAAAATGGAATAATTCTACTTCTGAAGTTAAATGTAATACAAAAACATCTATCCATTTGGGGAAAAGAAAAAAAACAACACCTCCCCACCCCCACCTTTGAGTGGGGGTGGATTTGGATAAAAGGCCAGAGCTGAAGGGAAGGCTGTTCCTAGACACGGCCAGCAGGGGGCAGAGGCTTCAAAGGAAAAGGGGATAATGTAAGCGCGGGAACTGGACAGCGATAGAGAGGTGGCTACTGGGAAGAAGAAAAACCGTGACGCCCAGAAAGAGAAATCTGTTCGTTTACATTTGCCAGTGTTCAAAATAGACACTAGACACCAAGGATATTTCTGCAGCACTAGGAAACAGCTATTTTGAAAGCGCCTTAGATAAACGAAACGGTTGTGAACACGGAGGGAGCACGGCGAGCCACGCTCCATTTTCCCAATATAGATTACACTCAGCTTTCAAGGAATCAGTAAACATTGCCCAAGGCCATTTTGTTGCACTCCCCCCACACTCCAAATACCAAAATAGATTTGAATATAATTCAAATGAGTGGTGAGCCATATTTAATGGCATCAGTGAAATGCACATCTTGAAATTTTTCTAATAAGGAACTAATACAAGGACTAATACAGTCAACAAGCAGGCATAATCCAAACTCAAAAATTTAACATAATTTCTAATCTGGCACGAGAAGCTTTTCCAGCCAAATCGATAAACCCGCGTGCCGATGGCTGACTTTCTGATACCATCGCAAGATATTCGCGCTTTAGGATTTAAAAACCCATCCGCTATTTCTATCAAAGCAGTGACAAAAGCCAAAACAAACAAAACACCAAATAGGAAACATCTACTGCAGATGGAACTTTAACCACTAGCTAACTTGCCATGGGGAAGTCATTGTTAGAGGTGCTGCAGAGAAGGGTGGATTTACAGAAACCTTCCTTTCAGTTTTCTGCGTCAGCAGCACCTTGTTGCAACCTAAATCCAACAGTTTCCATTTTAAATGAATTCCTCAGGTTTCGCCTACACTTAAGCCCTCAATGAATGTACTAGCACGGAAGCACCTAATAAAACCGATGAGGGCTGATTCTGGCAGCCAATATCTGAACACGAGAACACCATTCAATGCAGCAATCTCGGCAGCCTCGCGGAAAATGACACAGAACAACACGGATACTTACTGTATTGTAAAAACTGCCGCTGAGTTGAGTCACACCACGCCACAAAAATTACATCACGACACAAATTTTACGAAAAAAAAAAAATCTAATTACAGTGTTACTTCCATCCTGGCTGCCTATTCTAGAGTTAGTATTTACATCAGACAAAAACATCATGTCCTTATCTAAAAGCATTTGGCACGAAACAAGCGGTCGAGTGTTGTCGGCCTTTCCCCCCACCCCATTTTTACTGCATTCTTAGGTGCAGTATATAATTCTCCCTACCCACCCCCTACCCTTAAAAATAAAAAAAAAAAAGCACATTTGATACGAACAAGAAAGAAAAAGGAAAAAGAAAAAAAACCCTTATTTATAACTCCCCCACCCCCAGCACTGCAGCTCTTCCCTGCTGCCCTAATCATTTTTGTTTTCCCGCCACTGTGGCAAACCCTCCTTCCATACTATAAAAATAAAAATTGCCAAAACCACATGCAGCCCGACCACGGAGACAATGGTAGCATAAAAGGCGCTGTCTTCCGGGGACATCAACATCAGGCTTTGGAAAAGAAGCAATTTACAAGAAAAATATAGCCCCACAGGTACTTTAACCATAAGTCCTGCAAAGAGGAGGAAAATCTTAAAAGTCATGGCGAGAACACCATCGGACTTGGGCTCCGCAGCATTGGCAGGTGGTGCGCGAGGAGCAGGGGGCGGCGGCCGATTGAAGCGCGGCATCCTCTGTCTGCAGAGCAGACAGAGCGCAGAGGCAGGGAGCAGGGCGCAGGGGACCGCAGCCTCCGCAGTTGCTCAGGGACCAGTCTGCACGTCTCCTAGTTCCGTCCAAATCTAAGCCTCCTCTCTGCGATCACTAAAGTCCGGAGTTCTGCAGCAACTGGGGCGGCCAGGGCGCAGGCAGGAAGGAGACAAAGTCCGGGAGAGCTGCTTCTGTCCCGTGGCTGTGCAACGTTGTCGCACTGCGCACAGACCAGATGCGGTGTGGACAATTCCCACGGCCGCTTCTGGCCTCCCCTGCGGAAGGCTCGTAAACTGCTTTCCAGAACAGTTTACACTACTGATACTGCAGTGAATGCAACAGAATCTAACGCGTTGCCAAAGCAATCTTCAGGACAATGCACTACGGCCGTATTTTAAAAATAATAACAGTAGCATAAAGAATAAAACATCAAATATTTCTATAAAGACTATCTAACTCCTAAATTTGCATAGTTCTGCCTTATTCCCCAACTCGAATCCTAGCCCTGGTCTTCAGAAAAAACTATTATAGCTCAAGGACAAAAAGACAAATAGTCTGGCCGTGAGGTCACTGAAAGGGCGCTTGCCATACAAGTCTGGAGACCTGCGGTCCATCACAACCTACCCTTTCACACAGAAACAGTCATGTTTAGGCTCTCTCTCTCTCTCTCTCTCTCTCTCTCTCTCTCTCTCTCTCTCTCTCTCTC
>NC_022015.1:21393510-21462087 GCF_000317375.1 Microtus ochrogaster | reverse complement strand
TCTCTCTCTCTCTCTCTCTCTCTCTCTCTCTCTCACACACACACACACACACACACACACACACAAATAAATATATTTTTGGTGATGTCACACTGGGTAACAAACTTGCTAGGTAAACCAGGCTGGTCTCAAAATCACTGAGAGCTGCCTGCCTCTACCTCTCAGTGTGGGGATTAAAGCTACCTTGTCTTCCACCAGGCAACCAACAGTTTTGGAACTTTATGTGCATTCAGTTAGCAAACATACAGTGATTCTATAGAAAACTTAGATGCCCATAGCATGTTTCCCATGAAGAGAAAGGGGAAACCATGCTGGGACTCGTTCCTAAGCCCACACCCACACTGAAAACCAGAGCCTGCAGAGAAGCCCTTACAGAAAACAAGCTGGGCAGTAGGGGCACACACTTTAATCCCAGCAATGGGGAGACAGAGGCATGTGGATGTCTGTGAGTTTGAGGCCAGCCTGGTCTGCAGAAAGAGTTCCAGGATGGCCAGGGCTGTTAGACAGAAAAATCCTGTCTCAAAAACCAAAACCAAAACAAAACAAAATGTACATAATCATACCTGACAACTGGTTTTATGAAAATCATTGTAAATCAATAAAATCCTGGCATTGGATCTTTAAGAAGCCACCACAGGCTAAGGCTTGTTCTCAAGAAACAAAAACAATGGCCTGGACAACTCAGCAGAAAGCTCAGCCTGAGACCCAGGGGCACAGCAAAGCACACGAAGGATTCTGGGGCTTAATTTGTATGTGGACTATCTCCCTGATAGTCAGATACACAGCCACGGGCTAAGTTAGCACCTACAGACCAGGCAGCAATAAAGACAGAACTGGATGGACTTAAAGCTTGCATCTTGGAACCCAATGTAAATGAGGTTTGTAGGAGAGAGAAGCACTTGGTGAAAACCTGGCAACACGAATGGTCTGTGTGTTTTAGCTTCCAATGAAGAGAAAGTGGGATCTGCTTTGAGGGAATTACTCCATCTACACATCCAAAGTACAGAGAAAAAGACTGTTCAGACCCTCAATATCTAGCATGTTATTATTAATAGATCTTTTTAAAGCAGGAACTCTAGTTACAGATGTGCAGAAGACAGTCACTGGCCCCTACTAATCAGAAAGTCAAATTTTACTGCTATTGCAAAGGAGGGAGTAAGCCAAGCATTGATGTGGGATTCCCCTCTGTATGCTGTGAATATGCTTTATTATTACCATTGGCTAATAAAGAAGCTGCTTTGGTCAATGGCTTAGCAGAATAAAGCCAGGCAGGAAATCCAAACAGAGATGTATAGAGAGAATAGGTGGGGTCAGGGAGATGCCATGTAGCTGCCAAAGGAGAAGGACCCAGACCCTTACTAGTAAGTCATAGCCTCGTGGCAATACACAGATTAATAGAAATGGATTAATTGAAGATGTAAGAGCTAACGAGAAATATGCCTGAGTTATTGGCCAGTTGTAATTAATACAGTTTCTGTATGACTATTCAGTTCTGGACGGCCAGGAAATGAACGAGCAGTCTCTGCTTACAAAGCATGGAAGCGAAGGCCTTTAGTCCCAGCACTTGGGAGGCAGAGGCATGAGGATCTCTGTGAGTTCAAGGCCAGCCTGGTCTACATAGAGATTTTCAGGACAGTCAGGGCTACACAGGGAAACCCTGTATCAAAAAAAAGGAAAAATAAGAAGTAGCCCATATAACTACTAAGCACTGGGAAAGGGTGGGAGAAGAGGATCATTACACCCTGCTAGTAATAAACGGGAACAGAAGCTACTGTGTTCCTCAAGTAAGTGTTTGCTAGCTGAAAATGCGAATCTGAGGCTCTCACCACTTCGAAGCTGAGGACAACCTTGAGCTTCAATCGTCCTGCTTCCGTCTTCCAAGCGCTGAGATCGTAGGCATGAGATGTGAGTGATTGAACCCAGAGCTTCATGTATGTGAGGGAAGACTCTACCAACTGAACTACGGGCCCAGCTTGGGCGGCCACCTAAACACCTAGAACTAGACTCTACCTTGTTCCACCACTATTTTCACAACGCCAGTACCAGTATTCCCATAGATCTTTGCAAGAGGTTTTAATGAGTCTTCACAAAGCATGCTTGCTCTAATCTTGTTACAGGTGTTGAGTATCACAGTTACTAACAAATTATTTTTAAGATTTAGTTTTGTGTGTGTGTGTGTTGCCTGCATGTATGTCTGTGAGCACACGGGTCCAGTGACAGGTATAGAGAGTATTTAATGAATGTAGCTGGTTGGTGTGCATCTAACCTTGTGAGTCCTCTTGTACACTTTATCTTGAGAGTCCAACTTCTATCGAGGCACACAAATGTATACTTGTTAAGAGGTACAATGATGCTTGTTATTTTTATTGGTATAAAGTGGTCTCAGACTTTCATAAAATAGGCCAATTCCTATTTGACATTTTTTTTAAACAGAAACACCCAGTTTTGAGTGTTATTTAAAATAATGATGCAGCTGATCCATTTGTATGCTGTTCTGTTTTATTTCACTTTTCGAGACAAGACCACTTTATAGCCCAGGCTGCCTGGAATTCACTCTGTAGAACAGATCCATCTGCCTCTGCCTTCTAGGTCCTGGGATCAAAGGCGTGTGCTACTATCACCTGACACTGGAACTCTAAATATCGCCCAAGCTGACCTTAAACCCAAGCAATCTCTCTGCTTCAGCCTGCCAAGGGCTGGAATTACAAGTATGAACCACCATTTCAGGCTTGAATTTTTTAAAATCAAGTATCATATCTAAGGGTGGGCGGTGATGGCGCACGCCTTTAATCCCAGCACTTGGGAGGCAGAGGCAGGCAAATCACTGTGAGTTCGAGGCTAGCCTAGTCTACAAAGCGAGTTCCAGGACAGATAGGACTGTTATACAGAGAAACCGTGTCTTGGGAAAAAAAAGGATCATATTTAAGCATTTTTTATGAGTGATTTTTTTCCCCAGCACCCTTTATTTCTGTACCAAATGTGACTGCGCCTTGCACTGAAACTGCCATGCTTGATATGATCAGGTCCACACGTTATGGACAACTGCCAGCCTTAACTGTGACAACTTATCAACCCCAGAAGGTTAAGAAGTTAAGTCCTTAGATCCTAATAGGGACTCCAGCTTACCTAGGGTCACAGTCAATTAGGGCCCAGCCCCCATGGAACTTCTCATCACCCGGCAGCAGCAACTTCATGTAACTCTGTAAGAGCTGGCTGATGAGCTCCTGGTGGCTTCTCTGGTTTTCTTTATGCAAAGCTTCATGCTCTTTCTCCTTGGTAAATATGGAATAAAGATCTTCTGTCACTGGGATGCCTTGCATCAAATCTAGGGTAGAAGGGTTAATACTATCATCATCTTAGCTTCACTAATGTATCTTTTAGAAAACAAAGAGAATCCACAACCCCAAACAACAGGTATCATAAAAGAAAGCATAAGTGTAAATCTTTCCCACCTTAAAGTAGGTTCAATTTTTTAGACTGGATACTAAAAGTATAAACAACAACAAACAAATTGGATGTCATCAAAAAGTTTTGTGTTTCTGGAACTATTTCAGGGGTGAGAAAACTGAGCTTTCCCTGGCTTCATTCACGTCCTCCCTGGGGCCTGGTGACCCCTAGCACTGGTGCTGGCAAACTCTGGAAACCTTCTCATCAGCCACTTCCTACTGTGTACTGTGTGCAGTGCTGTGCACTTCTCTCACAGGCTCTGCCTTCTCCATTTCTCCCTGGCCCTGGGAGAGTCTCTACTGCACAGGAGGATGGACCTTTCAGATGTGAATGGTACTTACCCTGTGCACTTGGGTGAGGAGTCTGATTGGTCACGGTTAGTACCTAACAGGAAGATGGTACTCCGGGTGACAGGAAGCATAATCCCACGGGGCACAAAAAGTTAGAACAGATACTGTGTATAGAGCATGTGAGACCAGGGAAGACACAGCAGCATACCCCTCTTACATATCCTATGGAGGAGGGTATTGCTCAGGAGGTGCAGGAGAGGCCAAGAGTCTAGTCTGTGCCTGATGATGAAGGAACTGGCCTTTCAGGTCTTGTGAGAAGCCAACTTGGCAGTGGAAGTAATGGGCAAAACCCAATTCTGAGCGGAAGCTGCTGCCCACCTGTTAATAAGGGACTAGCTCTCTGCCTGCTAGTTAGTGTGGACTCAGGGGAAACTGATTTGCAGGGATAAGGCTCAGTGTGAGAGATCTAAAACAAATCAAAAGTTATTTTGTGTATGTGATTTTTCAATAAAATTTGACTTTTGCAAATTAAAAACAAATTGCATTTCAAAATGCATCATTACAGAAGTGAAAAAGTCCACAAATACACGAGAATATTCACAACTCATTCATCTTGTGGGGGGATTTGCATACTTAATACATAAAGAACTCCTAACCACTCGGCAATACAAAGCCAATCCAACTTTAAAACAAACAAAAATCTCCGGCGGTGGTGGTACATGCCTTTAATAGTGAGGCAGAGGCAGGTGGATTTCTGTGAGTTTGAGGCCAGCCTGGTCTACAGAGCTAGTTCCAGGACAGGCTCGAAAGCTACAGAGAAACCCTGTCTCAAAAAACTTAAAAAAAAAAAAAAAAAAAAAAAAAAAAAAAAAAAAAGACTTCCTCCCAATGGGGCATACAGCTAAGGTTTTAATACACCATTATGAGTCTATGCCCTATGAAGACATCTTGGACATTGAGATCTCAGGCAGCTTATGGGAAAAAAGACCTGTCAGCCACTGGCCTCACCAAAGGACTAACAAGCTTCTACTACTACTGGTCTCTCTTTCAACTGTGAGGAGACCAAGACAGACAGCTGAACTCAGAGCCCAGGTTAGAGTTACATAATAAATAGGCACATTAACCGACGAAGGAAGACATCTTTTCCCCCTTTCAATAAACTACTTAAATCCAAATTTCAGCTAGATGTGGTGCATGACTTCAATCCCAGCACTCAAAGACAGGGAGGTGGATCTCTCAGCTTGAGACCAGCCGGGTGGAGATAATGAGTTCCTGGCCAGCCAGCACTGCAGGGTGAGATCTTGTCTTAAGAGATCCAAGTATCTAATCATACCATGTACTTCTCATTTCCGGCAAATAAATCCAACGTTTTTTGTTTTGTTAGTGAAGATTAAACCTAGGGCCTCCTATTTGCTAGGTAAGTTCTCTAAAACTGAGTTAAAACCCAGTTCTGAATCCAGCTTCTTTATATTAGATTTTTCCAATTCCTACCTGGTGTTTGGTTAGTGATATGGGATTCCCTTCTGTGTGCTGTGAGTACGTTTTATTGCCATTGATTAATAAAGAATCTGCTTTGACCTATGGAAGGGCAGAATATAGCCAGGCAGGAAACCCAAACAGAGATACAGAGAGACAGTAAGTGGAGTCAAAGAGATGCCATGTAGCTGCTGAAGGAGGCGGATACTGGAACCTTACCAGTAAGCCACAGCATAATGGCAATACACAGATTCATAGAAGTGGGTTAATTTAAGATTTAAACACTAACTAAGAATACGCCTAAACTATTGGCCAAGCAGTGTTGTAATTAACATTGTTTCTGTGTGATTATTCAGGTCTGGGCAGCGGGAACAAAAGAGCAGTCTCCTTTTACAAAATGGCACCAATGAGGGCCAAATGTATCCACATAAAACCTGAGAGAGCTTGGGAAGGAATTCTAGACACAAAAGAACAGAGTTAAGTATGGCTTCTTGGTAGCAGCATTTTCTTGGATAGGCTCTGTTTGCTGGCAGTGAGCAGAGGCATGTCTCATTTAAGAGAAGGCTTCCTGACTCGGCATTAGCAGTAAAGACTGCAGTTCCTTTAAAAAAACAAAAAAACCAAAAAAACCAGCTTCCTGGTTTGTGCTGGTGGCACGAATGGCTCTGGCTCTTTCAGAGCATGCTCACAAGCTTCTTGGTGGCAGCATGAACCAACTGCTTCCCAGAGAGGTAGTGAGCATAGCTCCCCCCTGGCGGTCCTACCTAGAGCTGGTGGCAAATGTACCTCTGCCATGTTAAAAGACCAAGAGAGGTGGAGCCAGCATCCAAGGCCACTGTGACCACACTGCTTACCTTTTTTTTTTTTAATTGATTTTTATTAAGCTCTACATTTTTCTCTGCTCCCCTCCCTGCCTCTCCCCTCCCCTTCAATCCTCTCCTATGGTCCCCATGCTCCTAATTTACTCAGGAGATCTTGTCTTTTTCTACTTCCCATGTAGCTAAGATCCATGTATGTCTTAGAGTCCTCATTGCTGTCTGAGTTCTCTGGAATTATGATTTGTAGGCTGGTTTTCTTTGCTTTATGTTTAAAAACCACTTATGAGTGAGTACATATGATAATTGTCTTTCTGGGTCTGGGTTACCTCACCCAAAATGATGTTTTCTAGATCCATCCATTTTAAAAGTGCCCCTTGTCAGAAAATGATTTCAGATACACACTAGGACAGATTCTGATACAAAAGGCTTCTAAACGAGACACAGTGTGTTTAAAAAAATGTATGCAGGCTTGGGAGAGAGAAGAAAAGTATAGACAGTTATAAAAAGAAGTAAATCACCTTTAAAAATAAAATAAAGTCTTTAAAGAAACAGTAAAAGTAATATAAGAGTACAGACAGTCATAGACTAAAGGAGTAAAGATGACAAAAAATATTAAAAAGCAATAGAGTAAAAAAATGCCACGTAAAGATGGAAAATACACAGAGTCTGGATTATGTATATTATTGTGTTTTCTTTGAATTTTTTGACAGTGAATGAGTTAACTACAGAGAGACATTTCATTGCATGGGCTGCTAAGCCAACACACACACACACACACACACACACACACACACACACACATACACACACACATATATTTTTAAGGTATCTTGACTTCAAAATTTGACTCTAAGGATATGTTGCTTTGGAAAAGAGGTTCTGCTTTTGTTTCCATAGAAGATGCTAACTTGTGGATTCCGTCCAGGTTAATGTGCTTTGATGGAACAAGATCCCCTGAAGGTTCTCCATGAACCCCAAAAATACTTTGTCCAACAAACAGCGGGAAGTAGCTTGAAGAAAACTATGCCTAAATTTCCAAAATGACTGTTTATAAATGTTTATTTTCATTCAAAGGGAGTTGGGTATAAATCATTAATGGTCACAGTCAATCTACTTTTTTTAAGAAAAGGAGAGATATGATATAAATAGGAATACTTTGCATTGGTATGGATCTTGGTCTATTGATACAAATTTAAGGTAGATTTTGTTACACTGTGAATATGTATTTCTGCTCTTGTTTAAGACATTATGCAGCTCATTTAAAATGTAATGTATAATTTAAAAATATAGATTAATAGATAGTCATCTATAATAATCAAACTTTTAGTAATGTTAGCTAGGTTTTCTAGATATACAGAGACATATTTCAGTTAGATAATCTTCAACACTTCAAAGACATACAGAATATGACATTTAAGAGGTTTTAAAACTTAGACTTTTCTCAACAGTGAGACATGTCTGCTTCTGGCAGCACCAATTACTTCAGAGAGGTGGATGGGCATAGAAAAAATTCTTTTTTTTTTTTTTAGATTTGTTTATTTTGTTTACAGTATTCTGCCTGCAGGCATGCCTGCAGGCCAGAAGAGAGCACCAAATTTCATTACAGATGGTTGTGAGCCACCATGTGGTTATTGGGAATTTAACTCAGGACCTCTGGAAGAATAATCAGTGCTCAACCTCTGAGCCATCTCTCCAGCCCTTGAAGAAATTCTTTATGGAATTTGCCTTCACTGTGACAAGGCTAGGTATTTGGGCAAGAAACTGTTCTTGCCTGGACTGCTTGACAGTTTGTTGTATGAACTGGTCAAGCAGGACCCACAGAAAAGTGACTGCTGAACTTTCCAAAAGACAGGATGGTCCTTCAGGGTTCCTGTTTTATAGAAGAAACTGCTAGACATTCTGCAGGACAAAGAAGTAAGCAACTGATGAACTTTGCCAGTACAAGGCAGAACAGATCTTCATATTTTCTGCTTCACTGAAAAGTCTGCCAGATACTATGGGCCGTAGGCTGCAGATGGATGCCCCAATGTTACAAAAGAACTTTGGGTGACTGTCCAGGCAGTAAGATGTCTCTGTCAATTCTATAGTTTTGGAAGTTCCTTACAATGCACCTTCTGTTTACTTGGTAATATTATATCCTCTGGGGGCCTTTGATGGAGTTGAAGACTAGATAGTTATAATTATAGTTTTCCTTAGTTATGATCCTTAATTTGCCAAATGTAAATGGACTAAATAGTTTAACCATAATTCTTGCTTAATAACTGTTTTGTATATGCAATTTTACTATGTTAAAGTTAAAACCTTCCTTTTTATTTAGACAGAAAAGGAGAGATGATGTGGGATTCCCCTCTATATGCTGTGACTATATTTTATTACCATTAGTTAATAAAGAAGCTTTTTTTTTTTTTTGGCTTATGGCAGGGCAGAATAAAGCCAAGCAGGAAATCCAAACAGAGACACAGAGAGATAGTAGGAGGAGTCAAAAAGACTCCATGTTGTTGCCAAAGGATAAGGATGCCAAAACCTTACTGGAAGACCACAGCCTTGTAGTGATACACAAATTAAAAGAAATGGGTTAATTTAAGATTTAAGAGCTAGCTAGGAATACACCTAAGCTATTGGTCAAGCAGTGTTGTAATTAACATAGTTTCTATGTGATTATTCTCGGGTCTGGGCAGCTGAAATGAAAGAGCAGTCTCCACTTACAGGCTAGGGTTATTTTATGTGTGTTAAAATAATCAGATGAAAGAAACAGAAGTTAAAAAATATTCTTAGGGGCCATAGATCATTCATGTCATATTTGTTTCTGACCCAAAACACTCTACTTTCACTTTAGTCCCATAAAATAACATTTTCTTGAATAGTAAATTAACATATTAATGCAGGAATATTATGGGTAAAATCTACATTCCTATTTCCTCTTCTACAAAGTCATCAGTTGGTTCGGATAACCCGTAAATGTGGTACCTTAATACCCTGTTAAATCATGGTTATGGAAAATAGTGGTGTATTTGGATGATAAATGACTCTCAGGAAAAGAAGAAAACCATCTGTTTACATGGCTTGAGCAATAGGAAAACCAATGCATCATGAAGATTCTGCATGCTGAGGTTTGGGTACTGCACCCATACACTGGGAGCTTCAATCCTGTTCTTCTATTACATGAATAACAAACTGACTAACAAATGGAATTATGTTTCCTTTGTTGCTCCAGCTGAAAGCATTTGTCAAGTGCTAAGCCTGGGAAAATTTGAACTTGATATGTTAGGTAAGGTGCTCAGTGTAGAAACACAAGTACATTTCAAAACACAATAAAGGCAAGAAGCTGAATTCTGCCAAATAGAACTCCCAGAAGGAACTACAGTCTTACAGAAAGAGGACCTTTCTGTTCTTACCTATGACAGCTTGCCTGTAAGCATCCTTGAACCGACTGAGGTAGTACCTATTTGCAGAGTTAACTCCATCTTTCATAACTCCAGCCAACTTCCTTTCTCCTGTTCTTGTAAAGTCACCCTATCAAAGAAAAGGCAACTGTGGAAATTTATTCAGATTTGAGAATGTTCTCAAAATTTCTTTGAGACTTTCAGTTCAAGACAAGAACTCTATAGGCTTCCAAGTTATAAAAGTCTTAAATTAAATTGTAGTTAATTTAAAATATGTAGTAGCAATTGACTCTGATCTACGCAGACCAAATATCTATATGCAATATTTATTCATGGAATCAAGTGTTCAGTTAGATGGCCCCTTTAGGGCAAAGCCATTCCTGGAAACTTGTAGAAAGAAATTTCTAAATAGAAAACAATTATTTGACAAATACTAAAAAGATAAAAACATATTTTTCAAGGCTCATACTGGTATAAAATCAAAACTAAAATTTTAAGGGGGGAGGAAGAGATTTGAGACAGCCCCAGTAGCCCAGACTGGCCTTACTCTGTAGCCAAGAGTGACCTTGTACTCTTGATCCTCCTGTCTCCACATCCCAAAAGCTAGAATCACGGGCTCGCACCACCATACCCATGAATAGAGGGGTGGTGACTTAGAGCTATTCACAGATAAAGAAGGTCCGCTGCTTTCCCTGCTCCAACCCACTGTTTTTATACAAGACAGTCTCAGAAACAGGTGCTCTTCTCCAACCTTGTTGGAGAAAGTGTGTCGCTCAGAGTGGGTTTTGAGTTTCAAAAGCCCATGCCCCAGTCTCTCTCTGCCTGTGGATCAGGACATAGCTCTCAGCTACGTCTCCAGCACCATGCCTGCCTTGCCTGCTGCCATGCTTCCTGCCAGGACGGTAACAGAACAATCCTCTGAAACTTTAAGCCAGGCCCCAGTAAATACTTCCTTTTATAAGAATTGCCTTGGCCATGGTGTCTCTTCACAGCAAGTTTAGGACACAGGCCATATCCTAAAACTGACAGTTTAGGAAGAACATCCTGCCAACAAGCTGCCCACTTTCCAGAAGTCTTAGAACAATATCACATACAGATAGCAAGGCATGCATGTAGAATCCACAGCATTCTAACTCAAAGGAAGAAAAGGAGGTAGCGCCTGGATAAGGAATTCTAAAGCTCATTTTCCTTAATTATTAAAAATGTTTTCTGGGGGCTGGCTTAGTAGTTAGGATTTGCTGCTCTTGTGGGGGGCCTGGGTTTAGTTCCTAACACCTAACTCAGGTGGCTCACAACTGCTTGTAACTCCAGGACTAGGGATCTGACATTCTATGGCTTCCTCAGGTGCCTAAATGTTTATGATGCACATAAAGTCACACATACATACATGGAGCCAGATGAGATGGCTCACTTTTGTAATTCCACCTGAGGGTGTACAGTACCATATGGCCTACATAGAGGCACTGTCATAAAAATAGGACAAGTTTTTATATTTATTACTTAACCAGAACCCACAGAAGCAGATGTCTATCGAGTCCTTGGTCCGAGTTACTTTGTTTGCTTGGGTTTTGCTAGGAATCAGCTCCGGGCCTCACACATTCTAGGCCAGTGCTCCACCAAACAAGCTACATTTTGTTAGAAGAGATATGGTCCTAGATGAAATAGTAGCTTTGAGGAAAATCAACATAAACCTAATTTAAACACTCAGCCACTTCCTATTGCCCATGAAGAGTATCCACATGTTGAGAATTCGGTTGCCAGCAACTGTATTTACATTGAAGGTTCTATGAAGAACAGTTCTGTAGGCTCTTCAAAACACTCAACCCATTAAACAAAAACCAAGACAGCATGCCTTCAGCACAAACTGTGTCAGGGAACAATCCAAGCCTGCATACCCTATAAGAGTCTGTCTCAGTGGGCCTATTATCTCCACTGGACAACTAGCAGAACCGAACAGGTGTCTTGTCCAAGGTCATACTTTATAAGAGGCAAGATTAAGATTCACACTGAAAGCAGACAAAAGTATCCCAGGATAGGTCAGGTCCAAGTAGGCATGTCTTATTTGTATGCAGCTTTAACATGAATGCATGGCCAGGCATGGTGGTACACAGGGAGGCAGAAACACGAGGATCTCTGTTTGAGGATGGCTAGGACCATGTAGTGAATTCGAGGACAGTCAGGGCTACATAGCAAGGCCCTGTCTCAAAATAAAATAAAAATTTTATATTTCTAGATTCCTTTGAAAAACTGGAAGATGTAGCAACGTGGAGCCTCAGAAAGGACAATCTTCTCCAGGGACAGTACACTCCCATCATGTCCACACAGGCCACTACGCCCTGATCTAACGGTGGGCTCCTGCAATAGTCGGTCATTCCAGAAAGAAATCAAGTGCACAGACCCATCATCTGAGCCCAGATACCTTTTAATCAAAAGCAAGATTGATTTAGAACCTCAGATAAAACGATCCCCAATGTCCACTACACAGTTACCTTCAGAGCAGCTGTCCCGGCATACTGTCTGCTGATAGAGTCACCATTGTTAGCCCACATTATCTGGTAGATCCGATTGCATTTCGCAGGGAGTGGCTGCTCTGGGGGCATCACACCGAGTTTTTTAAGCTAAAATAAACACAATGGTGGGTAGATGATGGATGAGAAACTAGAGCAGGAAATGTATTCTACAGAGAAAGAAGACGAGCTGCCATATAGTTTAGGTTCCTCTATAAAAGAAGTGTTTTCAGACTTTATTTCCTTAACTATAGGTGTGTGTGGTGGGGGGTGTTCATGTTATAAGAACACTGGGCAGTCAGAGGACAACTTTTCGGAGCCAGTACTCCCTTCCACCATGTGTGCCCCAGAGAGCAAACTCACGTTTTCAGGCTTGGTGGCAAGTACTTTACCCACCAAGCACCTCACTGGTTCCCTCAGACTTTATTTTTTATTTTTTTAATATTTATTTATTATGTATAAAATGTTCTGTCTGTGTATATGCCTACAGGCCAGAAAGGGCACCAGACCCCATTACAGATGGTTGTGAGCCACCATGTGGTTGCTGGGAATTGAACTCAGGACCTCTGGAAGAGCAGGCAATGCTCTTAACCTCTGAGCCATCTCTCCAGCCCCAGACTATATTTTTAAGACAGTCTTGCTATGTAGCCCAGGCTTGCCTAGAGTTCTGAATTCTCTGGACTCAGGCTCATGAGTGCTGGAGGACAGCTCATTTCTTAAAAACTAAACCCCTGGCAGATATGGTGGTGCACACCTTTAATCCCAGCACTCAGAAGGCAGAGGCAGGAGGATCTCTGTAGATTCCAGGATAGCCGGAGGTATATACTGAGACCCTGTTTCAAAAACAATTATTATTAAATGAAGTATTACTACCAATTACTATAACTGAATAAATATAACTAAATGTTTACATTGTTGTAATTTTTTTAATGTATAGGCTACTGCTACTATTATATTTTGCCTGTTCCCATCCTCCACCAGCCCCACCCTACCATCCTGCCAGTGCTGGCCAAACACAAAATCACAGCCCAAAATAAAAAAAGTGGGTTTTAAGCTCAGCGAAAAATGGAGAAAAAACCCCCAAACAACTACATAATACCCCAAACAGATTTAAAACATTTGCAAGTTGAGTATTTAAGAAAATGCCACTACATCTACTTCTACTAAGTTATATTTTCCAGGTTTTTATGCAAGACAAATAGTCGCATGCTAAAAAATGTTCCACAAAACATTTGAACTTCCAAACGATGTTGCACTATTTACTCATGCACGAAGCGCAAACTATTTTAAGGTGAACACTTGGAATCAAAGGGACTCCGGATTACCTGATGCTCCATGACCACTCGCGCAATGGCAGCTTGGACCACGTTGGTGCGATCTAGGCAATCCATGCAATTGACTCGGAAAATTCCTTCTTGCTTACATATTACCCCAGCTTGATCGACCCTTTAAAAGAAGCATGAGATTAATTTACAACTCCAAAAGGTTTTCAAGAAACACAGCTCTTAAAAACATGCAACAGCAGCAGCACTAGCTGGCAACGGCGCAAGCAGAGCCATATACTGCAGGCGTGCTCTGCAGACTCCACTGCTGAGGTGCAGAACACCCTGGCAGTAAGGTATTGCTACACCCATCTGAAAACTCAAAAGCAAGACAGGAGGAACCAAGAGAACAAGCGACTCCCCTCCCTCTAAAGATGGCAGAGCTGCAGTGACCACATTTGTAGGTAGTTATAAACCAGGAGGCTTTTAAAGCCCGTCTTGTTCCTCCCTTTCTAAGTCCAAGTGGAACTATCTAAAGCACACTAAGCGGCTTCTCCACCTGCCATGGAGTCATGCAGTAAGTCTCTGCCCTCTAAGTTCTCAGGTCACCCGTGCGTGTAGTCTTAATGTCTACTCAGCTCTTCTCTCCTGGCCTTTAAGACCTTGTTCCCCCTCCTTACACCTACCTCCTGAGTCTGGGCATCTTTTCCTTCTCTTTAATCTCAAAATGCCTAAAAACTGAATGCCTTTAAGCTTTCCTTCCCATACGAGAAATGGCCAAAGAGGAAGACAAAATGGAAGCCACTGAGAACGAGAGGGACAAGCTTAAGACCTTTAAATGCAGTGGCGACACTCCACGTCATTTCCCAACCATCTGACGTGTTCCCCATTCACGGAGAGCACTTCCTAGTCTACTGGTGGCACTCAGAAAAGGAAGGAGACTGAACTGTCAGCATAATCATGCTGTGCTGATGTTTCAGTTGTGCTAGATGAACACACGACTTCACAGAGCAAGCTCAAAACAACTTTTTATGAAATACTGTGCTGGTCTGAACAAGAATGGACCCACAGGCTCATATATCTGAGTGTCTGGTTCCCAGGAAGTGGAACTATTTGGGAAGGCTGAGGAGGTGGCCTTATTGAAAGAGGTATGTCAGTAGGTGGGCTTTAAGGTTTCAAAGCTGCCCTCTTCCTTGTGTCTGTGGCTCTGATGTAAGCTCTCAGCTACTATCCTAGTATCATGTCATCCTGCTCCTCTGCCTGCTGCCATACTCCCTGCCATGATGGTCATGGGCTCTAACCCTCTGGAAGCAAGAACCCCAAATTAATTTTTTTAATAAGTTGCCTTGGTCACAGTGTCTCTCCACAGGTACAGGAAAACAACAAGTACAGATACATACCAACACCACTTCATGTCAAGAATAATGTCGTAAATGGCATTCGTCAGAATCTGAACATTCTCAAACTTCATTCCTCGGCTAAAACACATTTCCCAAAAAAACAAACAAAACCAGTCTTTAGTATTATAACAGACTTATTTTTTAATTTACTTAGGCTAAAAGGGGATGAGGGTGTAGCTTAGTGGTAGAGCAATTGCCTAGCATGCATAGGTGCCAATCCCCAGGGGCATTAAAACAAACAAAAGCTGAGAATGGTGGCACACACCTTTAGTCCCAGAATTCGAGAGGCAGAGACAACTCCGTGAGTTTGAGGCTAGCCTGGACTATACAGTGAGACTCTATCTCAAAAAACAAAAACCCTTAAGATATTAGATTTTATATTTAAATCACATTTTATTTACCTATTCTGTGTGTGTGCATGCTTGGGATGTGGGGCACACATGCAATGGTGTGCACACGAGGAGGTCAGAGGACAACTTTCAGGAGTTGGTTCTCTTTGCCACATACATTTTAGGGATCAAATTCAGGTCAACAGGCTTGGCAGCAGGCATCTTTATCCTGAGGCATCTTACCAGCCTCTTAGGATCTTTAAAGTGGCTCAAAAATCTTAAAAAGAACTGTCACCACATATGCATGATTTCAGTACTACTGTATACTAGGGAATTCTACAGCAAACCTGCACTTGAAGGCATAAGTACAAACACAGATGAGTTGAAGCAGTCCGCACAGACGCCTCTTTCCCTACAACTCTTTCCAACCTAGGTAAACTCCCAGGCAGAAGGGGACTGCAGCGAAGGCCCCTGCTCTCAGAATACATGTCAACAGAGGGTGTCAGTAACAGAACTCACTTCCTGCTGATCAATCAAGAACAACAGGAGTTTATCTAGAGGGACAGGAGCACTGCTCCTGGTGAAGACAGCCAGCAGGATAACGACATTCTACCATCTCTGCTGTGAATGCTCTATAGTCTCCCAGCAGCTGTGATCAAAGCCAAAACCAGAACTTGAGTTCTCCATACGATTCGGAACAGAAAGATTGTAAATACTTCAGCAACAGTTTCCTCAAAGGCCTCATCACAAACACGTAGCAGCAAGTGAACATTACACCTTTCCCTTCTGAGCAGGGAGGATGGGACATTGTCCTTCCCAGGAAAGAGCAGAGAAGGACGTCCCTTTAGCAATAGCAGCCTCCCAGGAAGACGCCTTACCAGTGCTCGTGGAAGTCAAAGGAGACGTAGGTGAGCTGCGAGTTGTTGAAGAGCAGCACCTGCTTCAGGTAAGCATCACCAATAATCTTCTCCCGTCCAGCCTGGTCGACCAGGTTAATAATAACCTGTGAGAACAAAGGGTGAGAAAAAGCTAAGGCCAGCTAGACCTCAGAATCGTAATGTGGAATTACAGTTAGCAAATATCTTCTAGTTGTGCTTAGAAATCAATCCACTCAAGCATCAATTTTCCCATAAAATTATTTGCTATATAAATTTAGTTTTATAAGAACTATTGACATCAATGGTGATAGATCTATATATTTGCACTAACCAACAAAAACACAAAGTAAAACATGTTTCTTAATATTTTTTAAAGTGTTTTTTTTTTATCATGTGTATATGTGTGTGTTTACACTTCCAGGGGCTCAAAGCATCAGATCTCCCTAGAGTTGGAGTTTCAGGCAGCTGTGATCTGCCTTATTTGGGTGCTGGGAACTGACTTGGATCCTTCTGGACCTCCATCTCTTCAGCCCAAACAGTAGGTATTTTAAATAGGCAGAATAACTTTAAAAAAAATCTACAAACTAAACATTGGAAAACTACTGAAATATGTAAAAGAAAACCTGAACAGATGGAAATATCTACCATGTTGCTGAATCTCAAGGTACAATATTGCAAAGATGTCAAGTCTCCCTAGATTAATCTATATATTCAACAATCCCAATCAAAATTCAACCAGAATCTTTCCATAGGCAAGACAAGTTAATTCTAAAGTTCATCTGAAAGAGTAAATATTTGGGGGAAAAATTTGGAAAGCAATAAACGCAGAGGAATTTTCCCCATTTGGAGCAATTCCATGTATACTACATAGCAGACAAGCCTGTAGAACAAAACACACAAACAACTCAAGAGAACAGGCTGGCGGCTAAAGACCTGAGTCCATGGAGCAGTGATGGGTATACTAAGCACACCACCGGGGACAAGCACACAAGACTATGCCAGGGGCACTGGGAAAACTGTCCACAAGGAAAAGAGAATTACAGTAGCACCCTACATCTTTTTAGTGAAACACAAAATAAATTCTAGATGCATCAATGACCTGCATGTTTTTCTTCAAGTTATATTTTAAAAAGAGTAATTTTTCACAGCTGTAGGTGGGAGCATGACCTTCTAAGCATAATATAAAATTTAGAAGACAAAGAAAAATACAGATGTGATAACAGAAAAATTTAAATCTGTGTACAAGTGACATTATAAGCAAGGGTCAAAAAAAAAACAAAAACAAAGGAACTCTCATGAGAAACTACCACACAAAATCAACAATTTATAGAGTACCATAAATAGAATAAGAAAAAATCTGGGTAAATTCAGTAAACAAAACAGTAAGCTTGATACTATAGTCCTGTTAATAGCCAAATGCACATGTTAAGATATAAAAGTTTTTACCTACATACAAGTAAATTTAAATACTAAACACAGAAAGCATTGGTGAACACAGGAAAATAGAAACACTGTTTCTGGGAGTATAAGTTGTATGACCTCTTAAAAACGTTTTTAATTTACTATTGTTTATGTTGGATGGGTGGATGGGTACATACATCGTAGTGCACAAGGCAGGGGTCAGAGGGCAACTCTGTAGACTTTCACTGGCCCTGGTGTGGTATCTCTGAAAGCAACTGAATGGTAAATACCAACTTCAAATGTATATGCTGTTTAATTCAACAAGTTTGCTTTCACAAATGTATTGTGTAGAAACAAGTACCCTAAATAAGCATGAAAGATGTTTTCTTGTATTTACTATTACTATTTAATACTAGGGGGCATGCACATGTCGAGGTGCTGGGTGGGGGGAGATAAGAAGGCAGCTTTGTGGACTGTTCTCTCCCTCCACTGTCCATGGGCTCTAGACAGCCTTCTGGGACATCTTGCCAGCTCTCCATTCTCGTTCAGCTGATTTTGTTGTTCTTCCCTTTTCTTTCCCGTTTTTCTTTTCTTTTGAGAAAGGGTCTCACTATGTAGTACTGGCTGTCCTGGAACGTGCTATGTAGACCAAGTTGACCTCATACTCAGAGAGATCCACCTGCCTCTGCCTCTGGAGTGATGGATTAAACAAGTGTGTCACCACACCCAACTTATTACTTTTTTTCAAACTGAATTTTTAAGTAGTCCAGACCTTGAACTTGCTGAGTAGCCTAGGCTGAACTAAACCTTGGAATCCCCTCCACAACCTCCCAAGTTCTGGGATTACAGACATGCACCACCATTCCCAGCTTGACGATTTCTTGCAATAGCAAAAAGTACTAGTGTTTCCTGAAGGTCTGTCAATGGGGAAAAGGCTGGCAGCCAGAGATCTTAAATAAAACAAAACCACTGCAGAACAGAATACACACAGAGTTCTTTGTGACCGTGCTTCCATTGTGAATGTGCTGGTGTCAGGTAATTCTTGCTACAAAAAATAAACCACCGACTCAAATCTCAGAACGAGTCCAGAAGCAGTGGAGCTGAATTCAGGGATCCCAGAAGCCCCTGGGCACTGGCTCTTTCCACCTTCACTATTGTGCCACTCTCTCCATTGTTTCTTTCCTAGCAGCACACTGGATAAACATCCTGCCGGTTCATTCACAGTCCTAATACAGCTGTAAGAGTCCTCCATCAAATCCAGACACGACAACCGCGGGGCACCGTAGGTCCTGGGGTACCGTTTATTAGAAGAGCAGGAAGCTCTGCCCACACCATACATCGCTGTCAAACAGTCCCAGCCCAAACCAGTCACAGGCAAGAGCAATGCTGCCAACACGGCTGAGTCACACTGACCCCGGGCCCTTCACCCCACAGAGCAATTACCCAGAGGGACACAGATAAATAAACACTGCCAGGCTACTGCTGGAAACCAGGAAGTGTCTGCTCAGTACACACACCTGGAAATCGATGTCAGAGTCAACAGGAAGCAGAGAACGAATGTGGGAAGACATTGTTCCCTCAGCTTGCACACCTCAGTATTGCTCCTTTTCTCAATTTTGTGTTACTTTGAAATGTGGTTTATTCTTTTTAATGCTACTTACAATTAGGACTATGACTCAAACATGAATCAACTAACACTATCAAGGGATTCAAATGCAGAGTGAGACCAATCATTCCTGACCACATCCGATCCCACATGCCTCCCTGAATGCGCCGTGTTCTGACGCCACAGTGTTCTTGTATAAGCACCCTTGACTGAACACATTTGTAGACTTGTTTTTCTATTGAAGTGCTAATTGCCTCCATCCTTTCCCAAATTTGATGTTTCTCATCTTTATTCCTTCAGCCACTGCAGTGTGTGAGTCATGGTTTTAATTTGCATTTCCCGGATGACTAGTGAGCTGACGCACCTCTCACGTGCTTTTATGACTTTGTAAACTATCCTTTTACATAGATTCTGTTCAATTCTTTTGTCCAGCTTTCTTTTGGAATGTACGTCATTAATGGATCTAGAAGACACTTAAACACAGTGTAAGATATAAGAGCAAATCCTAACCATTAAAGATTCACTTTATGTGTGTTTTGCCTACATGAATCCATGTGTCACACAGATGTTACAGAGACTACAGACACATGGCACTGTGCCTGGCTGCACGTGAGCTCTGGGGATCACGCCCAGCTCCATGTCATACCTGTGCATCATGTACTTTACCGAAGGAGCCATCTCCCCAGTCATTACTTTTATTTTTTTAACAATTATTTCTGGTTTTGTTTTGTTTATTGAGACAAGGTTTCGCTATTTAGTACTGAACTCACTCTTACAGACCAGGCTGGCCTCAAACTCACTGAGATCCTCTTGCCTTTGGCTCCTGAGTGCTGGCGTTAAAAGTGTGTGCTACCACATGTCTTCCTTTCTTTCTCTTTCTTCCTAAATTATGTGTGCTTGTGTATGTTTGTGTGGGGCTTGTGCATGTGAGCACAATTGCACAGGGAGCTCAGAGATGTCAGCTCTCTCTTGGAGGGGGAATCACAGGTTGTGAGCCATCTGATGTGGGTGCTGGGACCCACACCCAGGTCCTCTGCAGAGCAGTACACTCTCTTCATCACTGAGGCATCTCTCCAACCCCAAAACAACTGTTTCCTAGATGGGCATTGCCCTTTATTAAATGACAAATAAAAGGTGACAGACAATCATACATCGAAACACAGAAAGATAAGGTAACGGCTTTTGTAAATCCTGCTTATGACTTAAAGCCAAAGACATTATGCTGTCCCCTGAAATCTTCAGTGCTTAACCTTTCACATCCAGATCCAGATCTTTCTCAAAACTGTTCTTATGTATGTTAAATGGATAGTGGGTATCAAAAAGAAAAGTACAGTTATATATATATATCAGCATATTTTATTTTAATTAATAATAACATTCAAAATGCCTATGCCAACTTACGTTGCTGCTAACAATATTTGAGTTTTCATTATAAAAGCAAACACTTGCCTTTAACTATTATAAAACCTTCTAAATTTTAATGTGATCATTAAATAATAATTGTTTGTTCCTTCCTATTTTTTCTTCCTACTCCCTATGAGACTATGGTTGAAACTACATGAAATCTAAACACTAATTTGGGAAGAGCTGAAGTCATTCACTACTGAGTCTTTCTGTCCATGAACCGGGAACTCCGGATTTTCTCTCCTTTCATGCGGTATTCTGCTTTCCTGAGTTTGTTTGTTTGTTTGTTTGTTGTTGGTTTGCTTTTTTCTTTGAGACAAGATCTCACTATATTGCCTGGCTAGCTGGCCTGGAACTCTGTATGTAGACCAGGCTGGCCTTTTAAAATGGTTCCCATGTCATTACACAGTCAGATTGGTCATCCCTAATAGACAAGAGCATTACTGACTTTCATATCTTAATTATGTATCAAAATTATTGAACTTGTTTTCCAGTTAGTGCTTTTCAAGCCATTCTGCTTGACTGGACTGCATGTCCACATGTGAGCATGTGGACAGAGAAGAGAAATGCAGGAAGACATAAGTCAACCATCCCTCCAGCAGGGCAAGGCACTGAGATGCCTAGCTTAGTCTGCAACGGCCGACAGCATCTAATCTGCCTCCTCCAAACAACCAGAGGCAGCAGGCGCCACCGTCATTCCTAGGAACAGTAAGAGTATCCTTAGCTTAGCGTGCTTAACCTTCGCGCTAAATGTGACTGTTTAGTTACGAACAGTACATTGGGTTTTAATTCTACATATAAGGAAATTTTTCTTACTACAAATCAAAGCCCACCTGTTTTTTGTAAATTTTCAGCTGTTCTTCAAAATGGGCACAGAAACAGTCAACCGTTTCCTTCTCACCTGCAAAGAAGCAACACGAGATGCAGTTCTCCTCCGAGAGCTGTGACAGACGAGGGCCCACTCCATCTTTACACTGACTTTTTCATCAGTTACTGGCAGTTTAAATGTCAGACTGCCTAACCATCTTTCTTTCCAGTTAGACTGAGCTAAGCTGCATCAGTAAGTGCCATCTGTGAAATTACAAACACACGCGGCAGGCACACGTATGTGCACTCATGCACAGCCTACCTTTCAGTAAAGGTTTCACGTGACATAAAAGATAAAATAAAAGATGGCATTTGATACTAAAGTTAAAATATTCTAAGGAATTAAAATTTAAATGTTTCAAAATAATTTTTTAATGTTTTCGGAAGAGCCACCTGACAAGGCACCTCTCTCACTGACTTCCTGCATACCGCCCTTTGGCGAGCACAGGCCCCACTTGTGCAGACACTGGCTACAATCATCCTTCCGAAGCTAACTGTGCGGGAAGGATAAGCGGCAAGGCAACAGCAGGTCAGAATGGGAAGTGAGGAGCTTTCCTGCAGAGCCAGAGAAACTGCAACATTCAGTAAGGACTCAGTCCAGTGTCTACCGCCTCACCTCTGTCACCTGGGAGGACACAACGTCACAGTGAGAGGCGTGGCTTTTGTCGCTATTGGTTTTAGCACAGGGTATTGAACAGGGCCTCCAGTAGGCTGGTCAGGAAATCATACCTCAGCTGTGTACCCCAGCCCTGGGAATTATCGCTTTGAAATGAAACAAATTCAAACCTAAAAAAATCTGGCACCCAATTTTTATTTTAAAAATTCTCATAGAAGGAGAAACCCTGTCTCAAAAAATCAAAAAAAAATTCTCATAGAATCCTTTATTTGCAAACCAAATAATTGGTATGCTTACTTTTGTCCAGTCGAGGTCTTGGATTATAGCGATACCCAACCTGGCTCCAAAAGACCGGCACAGAGCCTCGAGTTTGAATGAATGACAGAGTATGGTTATGAACATGAATTAACTGCTCAGTCTCCACATAATTTGCAACATTTCCAGTTTTATCCACTCCTCTTCGTTTATAGCGCATTCCTGAAGGAAAATTAAACAGAAAACAGCAACAGTTATAAAAATGTGTTTAGCTTGGTTTGGTGCCAAGCTGCAGCGCATGCTTGATAGTTCAGTGCTCTGGAGGCTGAGGCAAGAGAACTGCAAGCTCGAGGCCAGCCTAGACTATACAGAAAAACTCTCAGAACCAAACCAAGCCCTGCACTTAGTCTGACTAACTGACTGTCTACAGGAAAGCCTAGACACAGCTGGCAGGTAAACAACAACATACACAAGACCACAACTGTGCCCATCACTGTTGAGCTGAACCCTTTGGATGAAAGGCAATGGTTTTCCTAAAGGGGTTAGCCCTGGAAGACTTTATCACTGTGGCACAGGCTTTCATCTGGAACCCTGTACTCAGACACACCAAGTGACTTTCTTATCTTCTGCATGCAGCTGCCATTCTGTCTGCTTTACTCACTCTTCCCTCCCCTCGACTACAGAAACTAGGCTCTAATTGCATCACGGCATTTGGAGTTTGGAGCTCACTGTGCTTGCAAGACCAAGATTGTTATTGGCACTCAACACAGCTCGTCTGCGTGTGATCTGTGTGTCTTACAGCAGCCCCCCCACTCACCGGCTCTGTGCCGACTCCTGCGAGATATGAGCGCCACCAGAAACCGTGGGTAGACGTCATCCACACAGGTGGGCTCCTGAAGGGGGGTCTCTGGGCTGCTCTTCTCGTCATCAGATGACTCGCTGTAATTAACCACAAGTTCTTCAATCTGCACAAAACCCTGGATAATGGGGATGATCCAAAAGTCCACATCCGGAGTCTAGAATGGAAATAAATGGCATGTTGTTCATATTCCACACAATACCGCTACATGCTCAAACCCAAGTGGCAGTCAACACATACTGCCCTCAGCTTGCTACAAGCATAAGCCCTTTCTCAGCCCCATTTTCTACTTACTGGACACTAGGGTGAGAGCCAAAGGGCCTTCTCTTCTCTTTACAACAATTTTCCTAAGAGCTGATTGACAGGGAACACAGCACAGGTGCCAGACTGTTCCGTACAAGTTCAAGCTCCACCACCCACGAACTCACTGACAGACTCTCGCTCACCTCACTAGGCCTCAGTGTCTTCCTCTGTGAAATGGGACTACTACTGCCTCCTAGGGCTGTTGTGAATAATGAACAGTGCATGTAAATAAGGCACAGGGTCTTCCTAGAGCAGTCAACAAATGCAGCTCTTAGTCGAGGAAAGCAAAGCATTTAAGTTGATGTCCGATCCTCACTTGCATCCTATACCAAAATGGAACCAATCCTGACCATTTCATTACAAAGCACACAGTTGGCTTTAAAAAAATAAAAAAACTACTTGTTTATTTTCATGTGTATATGCCTGTTTGTCTGTATGTGCACAGGGTTTATATACCACCTGCAAAGGCCCAAAGAGGGTGTCAGATCCCCTGTAACTGGAGTTACAGGGGATGATGAGCCATCTAGCAGGTGCTGGGAACCATAGCCAGACCCTCTTCAAGAGCATGCAGTGCTTTTAACCACTGAGCCATCTCTCCAGACCCCTGCATCTTTTGTTTGTGAGGGGGCTTCTCTCTGCAGCTCAGTCAGGCTTGGAACCTTAGGAGATTCCCTTGCCTCGGGCTCACAAGCACTGGGATGGCAGGCATGTGCTACTATGCTCAGTTTTTTCGTTGTCATTTGTGGCACTGGGATCAAACCCAGAGCCTCATGCACAGGTGAGATGAAGCTCCATAGCCGGCTCTCCCTCGGCCCCAGCTCTACTTCACATCCTGCTGCGGAGAAGCACGAGTGCCACCAGCTTAAAATTCCAACAGGAAATGAATAAAGGATAAAAAGCATTTCCATAAATGTCTCACTTGAAATGTCCTCTAACAGAACCAGGAGGGCTCTGTTCAAAGTCAGAGCTTCCTTCTCCTGTGTCTTTCAAACTAAAGGCACTCCGATTTTAAACCACAGACACGATCAGAAGTTCAGTGCCAGTCTCACTACATGTTAGGCTTGAAGCCAGTCTGGGCTACACGAGATCTGTCTCAGGAACACAAGAGTAAGACCCAGGAGACCAGTCAGCAAAGAGCCTCTGGTTAAGGTAAGCCAGGCATGGGGTATATCCTTGGAATTCTAGCACTGGGGAGGTGGAGAAAGTGGCTCCCCGGGGCTCACTGGTCAGCTAGCCTGAGCCTACTTGCTGTACTCCAGACCAGTGAGAGACCTTGTTTCTAAATAAACCAGGTGCCTGAGAAATGACATCTGAGGTTGTATTCTGACCTCCACTCAAATATACTCAAGAACAGACACACACACACAATGTCAAAATAATAATGAAATAAAATGAATATTCAAAAAATTGTTTGTTTTGAGATAGGGTCTCCCTGTGTAGCCCAAATTGAACTGGACTCAACTTCCAGAGTGCTGGGATTACAGACATGCCCCGCCATACCCACTTTGCAGCATCAGTTTCAAACCTCCCTCTCCTTCTGCCACTACGCTCTTCGGGGGCTGTGTGTCACAGCTTCATTCAGCTTTGTGGTGTCTATTGGCTCTTCAGAAGGTTAGGGGAAGCAATGAGGTGAAGGACTGGCCTGCAGTCATCATTTTCACCACCATCCTCACTACTTGTACTTTTGTTCTAGCAATAAACCCAAGATCCTTGACGGGAACATAGAAACATATGTTGCCAACTGTCACCTTTATCCTAGTCACGGGCTTTAAACAATAACGTGCGAATGTCTGGCAAAAGCTCTCCAAACGCTGGAATTCCCCACTGCCCACATAGAGACAAACACTCATTACCAACACCATATCAGAGCGCTAAGAACAACCCATGCCTCAACCTCAGTAGAGACAAGCTAGGCATCTGTCTAGAGATGCCACTGCATAAAATGTCAGTAACTGTTAGGAATCAACAGTGAGGAGGAAACGGGAGGAAAGAAAACAACTGAAAGGCTAAGAAGAAACAACAGAGGACCATGCTCCTTTGCTTTTGTCTAGAGCTCTGAGCACGAGACCTTCAGGAGTTCCTGATGGCAGGAGAGTGGTTTCTGATGGGTTTGGCTGAGGAGTGGCTATCTCTATATAATCTGCTCCTGAACACAATAAAGGGGGAATTCTTGGGGAACTCAAGGATGACTCGTGTTGCTGTCTCTCTGTCTGTGTGTGTGTCTGTATATTTTAACCTCCAGCCCCTTGCCCGAAGCTCGCAAACTGGGTGCCAGCGCACAGAGCGCAGACATGGGGGTGCGGTGAGCGGCACTGAACTCTCTGAAATCATCATCAGAATCAACCCTGATTCCCTTTAGTCTGCCCATCTCATACATCCTTCTCACAGCAACCAAAAGTAACTGTACTCCAGTATTTCTGCACAACGGAAACAAAGAAAGGAGCCATTGAATCAGAAAGAGAACAGGCAAGGTGGCCCAGCAGGTGAAACACTGCCAAGCAAGTCCAAGGTCCTGAGTTCAATTCCAGGGTCCCACAGTGAAGAGAGAGGCCCAGCTCCAGATAGCTGCTCTCTGACCTCCACACATGTCGTGGCAAGTGCGTGCCACACACACGCATGCACACACCAATAAAATATGTAAACAAATATAAACAAACCAGAGAGAGCTCCATGCAACCATCTCACCATATCCTGTGGTTTCCCCAAATACCTCTCACGATAAAACCCTGGGAGTCCTGGTCGGGCCTTAAAGATCCATCGACTCCACGACCAGAAGATAAACCAGAGTGGTATCATAACAGAAAAGCAAGACTCTGCATTCCCAATGGATGTAAACACAAACAAACAAACAAACAAGCATCTTTTCAGGAACTCTGAAGATATTTTTGGGTTCCTGGGCTTATTACCCCCCACCCTCTTTTTCTGGAGCCCTCTTTTTCTGGCTGTATAGCCTAGTATGGAGTTGGGACAAGCCTCTCATGTCAGCCTCCCGAGTGCTGGGATTACAGGTGTGTGACACCACACTTAGGTAAATAACTGCTGTCGGCCAGGCTGTCTACAGAGGCGGTGCCGCTGGAACATGCCTGAAAGCAGTGTCCTCACTTTTCTCTTGATAAATGCTCCTCTTCAGTGGGTGGAAACACCCTAATAAGATTTCAAAATCCATCTTGATATAGGGACATTTGCTTAACAACAGCAACTAACAGGGGATTCTAGAAGCATCTACTCACACCAATCTCAGTGAGATCTTGGATCATGTACTTATTCCAAAAGAATCGGTCATCAACCTAGAAGAAGCGGAAGGGAAGAATCAGCTCAGCACACATGACTTCAGTTTCCTACAAGAGGCAAACAGGCAGAGATCCAGGAGCCAACACTGTCTGCGCTGTACCTTCTTCCAGAGGGGACGGCCATCGCTCTCCCCGGTGCTCTGCCTCTGCACGGAGTTGGTCAGGTCATAGGTCAAGCTATAATAGAAAGACTCTGAGTCCATGAACATCTTCAGCAGCTCCTCAAGTAACCGCCTCTCCAACTTCTCCTTCTCTTTACTTTCCTTAACCTGTAAGAAGTCAGTAAGTACCAGTCAGATGGAAAGATGACAGATAACGCAAGCCTTCAAGTAAGGACAGCCCCCAAGCTCGATGCTCTTCTGATTAAAAACAGAAAGCTTCCAGATTCATCTAGTTACCTTCAACTTACAACTAATCAAAAATGGATTTAAAGCCCATGCCAGTCAAACTCTTACTTTTTTTTTGTTAGGAGCAGACACGTTGGATTTGATGTGCGTCAATGTCTTCAGTAGAAACTTGGAGTCATCAGGAGATGGTATAATCTTCTCCGGCTTGTTAATTCCAAAATGATGCTTCTTACAGAGCTAAGGAAGTTTTCAAAAGGATGAATCATTATTAATTATCATTGACTCTAGCTGTCCAGAGTGAACGCTACTGCTCACACGTGGGTTAAAAGTGACTCCAAGAGTTAATGAGACAACTAGGCAGGTAGAACACAGCTACGGTTCCAGTAATTAGGAGCCACACCACAAATAAAACAGGAATACAGGTAAGGATGGACTTAAGACTAAAGGCAGCAAACCCAGGTTCAGCACAGTTTATGCTTATCCAACATGTCCAAAGGATGCAATGTTCTGGTTGAGGTTATTAGTACTTTGAAAACTGGCATCTAAGAACAAAACATTATAAAATACACATCTGCTAAGCTTCAAGGTCATTACAAACATCTGCGTTAAATATTCATTTATGCTAATTACCTGAGTGTTTTGGTTTTAAAAAAAAGTCCTATGTCAGCTCTACAGGGAATGTTAAAAGCTGGACCTTTCAAAATTCTCTCTTTCTATCTTTACACACAGTAAGGAAATCAGCAAATAACATGATTTGGGTCCAGAGATTAGTTAAATTTAAAGAGCAGTAATTAGGGGTCATAAAAAAAAGTTCAATCCAACTGGCAAAGGTAAGAGGAGGGAACATGAATATAGATGTGTTGAGACAAGAACAGGGGACAGACAGTTTCAACAAAGGAAGGCTGGTGGGAGCCAATTGAATGTTTTATTCTATAAGCTGCCTTGGTCATGGTGACCCACAGGTCAATAGAACAGTAGCTAAGACAACTGTCTTTGTTTTTATTTTCTTCATCTGCTTTACCTCAGTTTGGAAAAGCATTCATTTGGGCCTACTATCCCTTAGCTTTTTATCAGAAAGTCCAAGAATTCTAAAAACTGAGCATATATTTTTAAACTTTATTAAAAATTCATTTAATAAGGGTTGGAGAGATGGTTCAGCAGTTAGAGCACTTCCAAAGGACACAGGTTCCATTCCCAGCACCCACATGACTGTTGGGAACTCCAGTCTCAGGGGGCCAACACCCTCTTCTGGTCTCCAAGGGCACCAGACATGCATATGGAACGTAGACATACATGCAGGCAAAACAACCACATACATAAAAAATTTTAATTAAAATAGTGTGCATTTATAAACTATGCCCTGAGAATACATGGCATTCATTATTAACTATTTAGCATAAATACTTATTTATGAGTATTAAATACTCATTTTTCTTTCGAAATTATTGATGTCTTGTATCATGGGATACGGTTTTAGATTCAGTTGGGGCATAGATAATACATGAAAGAAACTTTCTGATGTAGTTTGAATGATAAATGCCCTCCATAAGATCATGTAGTTGGTGGCACTGTTTGGGAGGTTATGAAACTTTTGGGAGGTGAAGGCTAGTGGATGAAATGCATCGCTGGGGCAGGCTTTGAGGTTCTGGAGCCTTGCCCCATTCCTGCTCTCTTTCCTTCTTCTTCTTCCCTCCCCACTCTTCTGGGTGAGGGAGGATGAAAACACAAGCAGTTGGCTTCCTTGATCCAACTGAAATCCTTACCTGCTGTTGCCACACCTTCCCCGACATGATGGACTATGTCCTCTGGAGCCAACAGAAGACCTTTTTAAATTTGCTTTTGGTTATGGTATTTCATCCCAGCAATAGAAAGACTACTACTATACCGTGTGTATGTGAGGGTGTGTGTGGGTTTGTGTGTGGGAGGGTGTGTACGTACATGCATGTGCATGCATTCTAGTTAATCTGGGGTGACAGACTAACTCACTATGTAGCTCTGGATGGCCTGGAACTCGCTAGATAATTAACCTGGACTTGAACTCACAGAAATCCACCTGCCTCTGCTCTCAAGTGCTGGGATTAAAGGCGTGTGCCACCACGCCTGGCTAACTAATGCACTCTTTTTTTCTAAGATTCCTTTGGAATCACATGCAAGTGTGCACACAAAAGTAAACAGAAACTGAACTGTAAAACAAATATGTCTTCACAGAATTCAGATAAGAATTACAGATATATGTAACAAAGCATAAACTCAATGAACCCCCTTAACCAAAAGGCATTTCAATATGTTATAAAATTACTGTTAGAAAAGACAAGTATAGACCACTATCTTTCAAAAGGGTTAAAAATCAGTGCTATCAGAAAACAATGATAAGAGAAAATTATTTCTTAGGAACCTTTCCAATCATAAAATGTTTTGTTTGGACACAGCCCCAGGCAATCCATAGCACTGACAGTAGCATGCTGGCAGTAGGATCATCTCCCCTTTTCCAGAGGTCCAGGAGTCCTCTAAAGGGGATGATGCGCCCTTATTATAATTTTGATTAAAAAGAAAAACACCCACTACTATAAACTCCTTCATTTTTTTATTCTTCTTGCAACTTATATTTCACAACCAAGATTAAAAACTGATGTTGCCGAAGGAAAACAAATGGTGTTACTTTCAAATTTGTTATCTATATCCATTCTGAGATAAAACTTTAAACAGCTTTCTGATAGGAAACTAAGCACGGAAAAAGATGCTCTTCTCAATTACAGCAATGGATACAGCACACAAGACATGCAGGCATGGAACCTAAGCCTTTGATGCTTTAAGGGTGTGTTCTCAAGATGCATAATGCATTTCTTCTTGTTTGTTTGGGCCCTGAGGTTCCACCCATAGCCATACACATATTCATATACATATATATGCATATATATGTATATATATATGATACTCTACATTAGAAAATAGTGTGGCAATTCCTAAAAGAGTTAAGCAGAATTACTCAGGGAAATGAAAACCTATGCATACCAAACCTTGCATGGTACAAAGATTTACAACAGTGTTATTTCTAGTAGTCTATGAATGGAAAGAGCGTGAATGTTCATCAGCTGATGGAGAGTTAAACGCAAACGCACACTCATCCAATGCAGTATCGCCTGACGGTAATAAGGCAAAAGGTACTGATGAGTGAGTGCTACAAGTGAAGTGGCAGGCAAAGAAGCCACAGCTGCCTCAGCGAAACACAACTGAGGCAGAAACTATCAATTCTAATATTAGAATCTGCAAGAAAACTGCTTCTGCCCCAGTTACAGTGGACAAACCGGCCTCAGCAAATCTAAGGAAGCTGACCCACCACACAGCTGGAGGCCGCTGCTGCAAAGGATGACAGCCGTGAGCCATGCAGAGCAGTAAACAGAAAGGATGCTGCAGGAGACATGAGCCAGCTTCACCTGACAGGCACTTGTTTATATGGATGCCCACAGAAGACAGTAGGAGTGGGGGTAGCATGTACAAGACAGGAAGCTTCTGAAAATCCCTACGGGGAATGCAGCCAGGTGCAAGAACACACTGACACTCCAGCTGAATCACCATTATCCAGGATTATTTCTGTTTGAAGATGTATTTTATTCCCATGTGTGTGTGTGTGTGTGTGTGTGTGCGTGCTGGTGTCACAGAACCCATTGGATTCTCTGGAGTTGGCGTCAGAGGCACTTGTGAGCCATCTGACAGGGATTCTGGGCACTGAACTCAGTTCCTCTAGAAGAGCAGCAGAAGCCATCCCTCCGGTTCCTAGCCATTAATATTTCTAAGTGGTAGTATTTTTCCTTCTCCTTTATAATCAAACAAAAAAATTAAGCTTCTAAAAGCCTCTTTTGCTCATTTAACTTAAAAATTTGAGGCAGCATCTGCGGAGCCCAGCCTCATCTCAAGCTTACATGAGCTGAGGACAATCTTGAATTTCTAGCCCTGCCTCCACAGCACATACCACCATTCCTGGTTTTAATAGTTCCTTTTACTGCAGTTTATATGAACAGAAAGGAGGAGATGACAGATTTAAATGGCTATGCTAGAAGAAATTTTATGATTATCAGGATAGCTCTCCTTGCTTCACAATTGGGAAGGTCCTATGTTGTGGTATGGGTTTAAAGTAACGGGAGAAAAGCATAAGAATAATAATTTCTAAAATATTCACCCAAGGTACGGAAATACTTTCTCTGTGCTTACTGCAGTGGTTTAAATGAAAACATCCCCAATAAGCTCTCACAGTTGAATACTTGATCCCCAGTTGGTGGCGCTCTTTGGGGAAGGTTTGGGAGATTTGACCTTGCTGAAGAACAGCACTGGGGACAGACTTTGATGTTTCAAATCCATGACATTCCTAGTTCACCCTCTCTCTTTCGTGATACAGTTTAAGATGTGAGCTCTTAGCTTCTGTTCAGGCCAACAAAGTTTGTGCTCATTGCCATGAAAGACTCTTATTCCTCTGGAACCAAATAAACTCTTTCTTCTATAAGTTGCCTTGGTCTTGGTGTTTTAAGACAGCAACAGAGAAGTCTTACCCTTCACCCTAACTAGCACAAGTCATAACATATATTCCATTGCTAACTTGAACCATAATCTTTGGTGACCCTAATAAGCACTATAGTTCGAGCAGCCCGATCATTCGAAAACTATCCAGTTATGTGGGGAGATGACTCAGTGAGAAAAGTACCTGCCACATAAGTCTGAGGATCTGGACCTGGGTACCTAGCACCCAAGTAGGAAGCCAGGCATGGAGGTCTATGCCTGCAACCCCACCACTGATTGGTAGAAAAGGCAGATGTACTCGCCAGAAAACAGTCTAGCCAACCTGTGAGCACCAGGTTCAATGAAAGACTATCTCAGGAAAACAAGTGCTGAACTGATCAGGGTGGTGCATTCCTTTAATCCCAGCACTCAGGAGGCAGAGGAAGGAGGGTCTCTGTGATTTCAAGGCCAGCCTGGTCTGTACAGGGAATTCCAGGACAGCCAGGGCTACATACTGAGACCCTGTCTCAAACCCTCTACACCCTACCAAAAAGAAAAAAAAACTGAACCAAAAGAAAGTGCTAAAGGAACATACATGATGCTGACCTGTCTTCCACATGTGCACACAGCACCTCCACGAGCACACAGATGCACACACACACACACAGGCAGAAGCCAATCATGACATGTGACAGAAGCTTCATTTTCATGTTATTTGAAGATATCTTTCCCTCAACACTCAACACCACCTCAACCAAAGCAGCTCTGCTTCTGTCTTATATGTTGTAGTGCACGGGTTCTGACAGAGCCTGCTGCTAACACAAGGTTCAAAGACTACATAAATTATTTTAACAACATCCAGAGTTGACTGAACCAGATCCTCAAATCTGCCATCATGTCTATCGTCTCCGCGACCAGTCCTTTGATGCCAGCTTACCTCCAGTTCAAGCTCCTGCGGCTCCATTTCAGAAAGTGACAATACAGCAATTTTGGTGACTTTACAGACCTCATGGTCTCCTGGGAGTTTGCCCACCAGTGCTTTCTGCCGAATTAAAATAAGCCACCATGGAAGATCTGAAAGAAAAAAAAATCTAATGAATGGATGGAACTCAGAGTACTGTTGGCCTGGCAGTAAACGACCTAACGGAAACAAAACGTAAAACACACAATGAAGACACAAAGTCCCTTCAACAGAAGATGTCCGGTCTCACTCAGAGAAATGTGCGTCACACAGCCCACTCTTGTGGTGAGGCCACGGGGAAGCAAGAATCTTACAAGAACTCTTTTGTACAAGCAGTGCTGGTAGGATACCAACTGACACAGCCTAGCTGAAAAAGTAATGTATAGTGCCTGAGAAACATCGAAGTATTCCATGATAAGACATGCTTCCTGCATGTATTAGATGAAAAGCATGTTACTAACATATGTAATGTAGCTGTGCAGTCATGTGCCTCACTATGTAATATAGCTGTGCAGTCATGTGCCACACTATGTATGTAATGTAGCTGTGTGGTCATGTACCACACTATGTATGTAATGTAGCTGTGCAGTCATGTGCTTCACTATGTAATATAGCTGTGCAGTCATGTGCCTCACTATGTAATATAGCTGTGCAGTCATGTGCCTCACTATGTAATATAGCTGTGCAGTCATGTGCCTCACTATGTAATATAGCTGTGCAGTCATATGCCTCACTATGAGATGCATCCAATGACATGGTTCCGTAAAATTATAATTGAACTGGGAAACTCCAACTGCCTAGCGACATGATGGAATGGCTCAATGTGTCATTCATTTTGATTTGATCTACGTCATGTTTGCAGTGATAAGGAATTCTGGCATAAGCAAACTTACTGTGCTGTCAGTGGTATAAAGTACAGTATACAATTATAGACCATCATTTTAATTTTATTCTCACACTTGCTTTTCTTTCAGAGAACCTAGGTTCAGTTCCCAGTACTCACAGGGCAGCTTACAAGTATCTGTAACTCTAGTTTCAGAGGATCTGATACCCCTTCTGACCTCCACAGGCACCAGGCGTGTATCTAGTGCATACACATATAGGCAAGCAAAACATCTACACACATCAAATAACCTGAAAACAACAACAAAAACAAACCAAAATTTTTTTTAAGTTTCTATAAAACATCTCATCAAGATAACACTGGTAGAGGCCTCTTAAGTCATACTTATGTCATATTTATCACAGTTCTGGACCGAATCTGGAGGCTGTGCTATATCAAGAGGTTCGTGTCCTAATGATGTCCTAAAGAGATCCTGCAATGATGGGTTGCTTCACAACCTGCTTACAGAACATATCCCAGTCATTAAGAAACACATATTGTAGCCAGGCGGTGGTGGTGCACGCCTTTAATGTCAGCACTTGGGAGGCAGAGGCAGGCGGATCTCTGTGAGTTCAAAGCCAGCCTGGTCTACAGAGCAGGTTCCAGGACAGGTGCCAAAGCTACAGAGAAACCTGTCTTGAAAAACCAAAAAAGAAAAAAAAAATAAACCCATATTGCATTATGATAATCTAAGATAGATTTTACTAAATTTAACACAAAGAAGCCTGACAATTCCTCCTCAGCAGTGAGTTTCCTTTCCACACCTTCAGTCACTTGTGGTCAGCTCTAGTCTAAAAGCACCAAACAGAAAATTTCAGAAATAAACAATTAAAATTTTTCAACTCTAGGTCATCAAGGGGGGCATGGTGGTGATCTGTAATTCCAGCCGCTCAGAAGGCTGAGGCAGGAGGATTAATATAAGACTCTTATATCAAAATAAAAAGTAGGGACAGGAGTACTGGAGAGAGGGCTCAGCTGTTAAAAACCCGGCTCCCAACACCTGCATGGCAGCTGATGACTGTCCACAACTCCAGTTTCAAGTGACCCAAGCCCTCTGCTGTGTTCATAGAGTGAACAGACACACATGCATGCAAGACACACATATAAAATAAAAATAATATAAATCTTGGTTTTTTTTTAAAATTTAAGTAAGGACCAGTGAGGTGGCGCAGTAGGTAAAAGCTGGCCAGCCTGTTTGATTTCCAGACTCCACGATGGAAGGAGGAACTAACCCTGGATGTTGTCCTCTAATGCACACACACACACACCAATGACAAATACATTTTACATAAACGGTAGGAAGAGACTGGAAAGTAGCTCGGTGATAGAGCACTTGCCCAGCACGTACAAGATCCCAGGTTCAATCCCTAGCACTTCAAAAAGAACTAAATAAATTGCATGCCCTTCTGAACAGTGTATGACATCGCAGGACATTGCACTTTGTCCAGTGTACCCATGCTGTATACGTTACCCGCCCATTTATACTCAGCTGGGCTATCAGACTGATGGCTGCAGTATCACAGCACTGTCCAAGCAGCCCCACAGAGCATCCTAATGTCATTCATCTCACTTCATCTCATTGCTTTTAATCTCTTATTAAGCCTAATTTGCAAATTAAACCATATCAAGGTATGTACAATTAGGAAAATTATAGTACAGCCATGAACTGTTTATGATGGGGATACTTTCTAAGAAGTATGATGTTAAGTGATTTCATCACCGTGAGAACATTATGGGATATACATCCAAACTAAGACAGCTATGATACCAAGAGATCACGCTCTTACTGGACCACTGTGGCATCATTCTGTTGACCAAAATGTTGCAATCGACAGCACCTGACTGCACAGAATAGAATAGTGGCACTACCTGCTATTTCAGGTATCTACTGGGGATGGAACAGACCTCTCCAGAAAGAAAAGAAGATATTGAACCTATGCTGCTCTACCCTCAATATAAGAAGGAAAGTGTGATTGGGCGGCTGTGGCCTTTAATCCCACCTCTTGGGAGGCAGAGGCAGGTGGATCTCTATGAGTTAGAGGCCAGCCTGGTTGAGTTCCAGAACAATGGAGGCTACACAGAGAAACCTGTTTTGAAAAACAAAACAAGAAACGGAAAGGGAAGGAAGGTGTAATAAGATCATATAATATGTAGACTCCTTTATACAAACACAAGAGCAGAACTACGCCAGAAGTTGATGTGATTGGTTAGCGGTGAGCGGTGAGAGGGAAAGTAGAAATGAGGCAGAGAGAAGAAGAGAGGAGTGACAGTTTGGAGCACATTTTTAAAGATGCATGGTCGAGTTGCAGTTCCTAGAACAACAAAAATACTTCAATCAGCCAGAATGAGAGGGAATGAAACACAAATGAAGTGGTGAGCCATTCTCCAGCAAACTGAAAACACACAGCCACACTGTAGGACACAGGGAAGAGAGACAGAACCTCTAGGACCGGAGTTAGGAATGACTGTGAGCCGCCTGGTAGGTCTTGGGAAATAAACCTAAGTCCTCTACAAGGGCAACAAGTGCTTTTAACTACTAAACCATATCTTCAGCTCCAATATACCCCTCCTTTTTTTGTAAGAATGTTTAAACATTACAGATAAATTAAAGTTCTCTTGACATGCTTTGACCGCCATCCTTACTCTATGACAAGGCTTTGACCCACTCCAAACTCCACTGTTAGTTCTCGCCTGTGAGGACAGCAGAGATGGTAAATGATTACCAGTTCTTGGCATTAGACCTTTTAATTTTGTTTGAGGACTGAAAAACAAACAGTATAACAATTACTGATTTCACAGGCACCACTTGGCTGCTCTCTTAGATGCTTTCCAGTTCATCTCTATATATAACTGCCCTCCCTGCTATTAACGACGGGGAAAATGAACAGGCAAGACATATTGCTGGTTCTCATTCTAGAGCCTCCAGTGTGGACTGCAGTCATTGGCACATAGTAGGCACACTATGAATATCTGTTAAATCAATAAGTACTCACTGAATATTTTGGAATAGCCCCTACTATGAGTAGAGCAGGCATAGAGACAAACACAGTAAAACCACAGCACTCCAGCCACTGTCCTCGTGGAGCTTATCATACAGAAAGACTGCAGACAAATCAATACACAAATAAATAAATAAATAAATAAATAAATAAATAAATAAATAAATAAATAAGAAAAGTAACATATCATTACAGTAAGAATTTCACTATAGTTTTTATTTCCTCCTGGACACTACCATGAACAAAACATTTTGTTTTTAAGACTTGTTTTTAAAGTTTTACTGATGTGTATGTTTGTCTGTCCGTGTGAGTGTATGATCTATGCAACCTAGGAGGCCAGAAGAGGGCATCAAATCCCCTAGAGCAGGAGCGGTGAGGAGCTGCCTGATGTGGGTGCTGGGAATTCAAGTTCTCTCCAAGAGCAGCAAGCACTTTTAATGGCTGAGCCATCTCTGCAGCCCCCAATAAAAATATTTTTATGGTGCTTTACTTTTCTTCAATTTGCCAAGCACATACACATTTTCTTTCCTTCTACTTTCTGTTCCTCCCAACAGGAAATCTCAACTGATCAACCCAAAACCAGACATTACAGTATATTAAACCCTAAAGGTACACTTGCCTGCAAACACCAGAGGAAGAACAGTCAAATGAAAACCAAACAGCTCTGCATAGACATTTCCTCACCACCAAGGCTAACAGAATAACTTTTGGTAGACCCTATAAAAGTGAGAAAACAGCTGAGATTGATGGCACACACCTTTGATCCCAGGCCTCAAGAGGCAGGAATAGGTGGATCTCTATGAGTTCAAAGCCAGTCTGAACTCAGTCATGAAGTATATAGTAAGTTCCAGGCCACCCAGGGATGCATAATCAGACATAATCAGGGTCTCAGGACATTGCAGCTCGTGTCTACACAATCCCAGAATGCAGGGTACTGTAGCTCGTGTCTACACAATCCCAGCACGCAGAATATGGAAAAAAAGCACAACTGAACATACTTTAAACTTTTTCATATTTTACTACTAAACACCTTTTTAGTCTCACAGTGGAGTTTCTGGTAACTATAGTTAATGTCACTATAATTTTAGTAAATATTAACTTAAGAAAAACAGTCCAAGTTTACCTTGTTTTTCAAAAGTATGTTTAGAAATTAGGTGGTTCTGCAGTAGGCTATCTCTTATGCTCTTTAAAGGAAAAACAAATAGGAATCCAACCAAACTGGACATGGCAGGACGTGTCTACACAATCCCAGCACTCAGGATACGACAGCACATGTCTACACAATCCCAGCACTCAGGAGGCTGAGGCAAGAGAATCACAAGCACAACACATACAAATGAGGAAGAGAATGAGAAGAAAGGGAGGCAGAGAGGGAGGGAGGGAGGAAATGAGAAATATTAGTTCTACGCAGTGCTATCTATGACCCAGAGCTCACTTAGCCAGTCCGGCTGCTTTGGAGGCACGGGCATGTGGCAATTGAGGATCACCAAGAGTCCTGACCCAAGGTGGTCATCATGTCATCTAGTCTACCTCCTCACTGCTTAGCCAGTCACATTCAGAAAACATGCCACCACTCAACAGAGACTGCTGGGACTGCAGAGAATTCTCTCCGGTGCTTCGTAACAAGTGTTTCAATGGAACATTAGGTTTCTACTGTGGGCTGGGCCATCTCTTATATTTAAATCTTGACCTTGGAATGTGAACATATTTGGAGACAACCTCTGAAGAGGAATTAGATTATAAAGAATTCATTAGGGTGGGCTTTAATAAGGTATAACTGGTTTTATTTATTATTTTTATAGATTTATTATTTTAATTATACATAATTATGTGGAGTATGTGTCTGTACAAATGAAAGCCAATGCCCCAAAAGGTCAGAAATATTACATTCCCTGGAGCTGGAGTTGCAGGCTGTTGTGAGCCACCTGACATGGATACTGGAAATCTAAGTCAGGTCCTCTGCAGGAGCAGTATGTGCTCTCAACTGCTAAACCACCTCTCTAGCCCCATGACTAGTTTATTATAAGAAAATTTAAACACACAAAGACACAAAGGAAGGAAGCCCAAGACAGGGATTGCAGCCATCTATAAGCCAAGGAAAGATAGCTTGGAAGAATTGAGTCCTGCTCATACTGTAATCTCTAGCATTACAGGAAAATGAAATTCTGTGTTTAATGCCTCCCCTAACCTGTGACATTCTGCTCTGACTGCCCTACAAACAAGTATAGTTCTAAAAGTCACAAGAGCCTGTTCTGTTTCTCAGAGTCCAGAGTTCAGTGACAATCGTGAGCAGCAGCATAGCTCTCCCACGCCATTTTTAGATTGACAATGACATCTGTTCAAATAAAATCATGTTCCTATCGTACTAGGCAAGAAGAAAAATGCATGCGTTAATATGTAGAGAATCAGTAGGAGGAAGCAGGAGGGAGCTTAAGTACAGATGTTTTATTCCCTACATCTCCTACCCCCAAATGATAAGATGCTCCCATGGGAAAATGCCCCCAAAGTATCAGCTCAATTCTGATGCACCAGGAACACAACTCCTTCCTTCCGGCCAGTCTAAATCTGAGCAAGAACTTCATCTACACACTGGGAGAGGAGGGAAGGGAAGAGGACTGAAGGATGGCTCTTCCAAGGTGAGGAGCTGGGACAGAGCAGCACACAAGCCTGTGGGGAGCAGGGCAACAGAGGCCCAGACATCGCCACATGCTTCTCTCCTGGTTCCTTTCTTTCAAAACCAAACCTGATAGGTGACAATGACCAGGATACAATAAGGACAATCAAGAGACTCCCTTTTTATATTTTCTTTCCCCAGTTCACTTTCCTCCCCTCCCCCTCTTCTAAATGTCCCATATCACTACTTCTCATACTGCCTACACACAAACAAGGCAACCACAGGCGTGGATGCCTTCAGCACGGAGGAGAAGAGGCAGCAGGCATTAACTTCAATTTGGCCAGGGCTGATAAAAGACTTGGGGTTGTCTGCCTAGGTCTCCCTGCTTCCCTGACTGCTCCCTTTATCTAGGAAAGTGGTCCTGTGATGTACTTTGAACTAGGTGACTTTGAAGGTCCTTGGCCAAGCTGGACCAAGCTTCTTCTCTAGATGTGTGAATCAATCTGTTTTGATCACTGGTCAGTCTCCACTGACTACAGGGAACCTCAGAGTAGGCCTAAGGGATGAGAGAGAATACCATCTTTTGAGCAGAACCCCCCCCCTTTTGAAAATATAAATAGGGTCTAGGGCTGGAGTTTGGTTGACAGAGTGCTTGCCTAAAATGCATGAGGCTCTAGGTTCAACCCCAGCACAACTTGGTGTGGCTATCTCACCTCTCAGGAGGGAGGCAGGAAGATCAAAAGTTCAAGGTCATCTTTGGCTACAGAGGAAGTTTGAGGCCAGCCTGGGCTACACAAGACCTCCATTTCAAAAAAAAAAAAAACAAAAAAACAAAGAGAAACAGGTGAAGGAGATATGCAAAGAGAAACGCTATTGATAAGAGATCTGAAACCCCATAAACACCCACTTTCAGTTTCAGAACCCTGGTTCTATTGAAAAGTGTTTTTTTGCACAAGCTGATAGATTTTTCCCTTTAACGTAAGCTGACAGATTTGTGTAAGTAAAGGAGTCTTGATAAAAAGAGTGCTGTAATTAAGTAAGAAGCTTCAGGTATACTATCTCATTCGGAACTCCCAGGACCTAAACACATAATTAGGAAAATTACTCTGGCTTTTGTTTTGCAGCTTAGAAAGTAAGGTCCTTGACCCGAGGATTTGACTTGTTGGCTTCCAGGCACTCCTTGAAAAGATGCCCCCACAATTCAGAGAAAGGCATGGACACCAGAACAGAAAGGAGGATCCCAGAAGAGAGGCTCTGTAAGATGAGAGCCATGGGGAGAGGTAAAAAGGCTACATGGAGGCAGTGTGGCAACCCAGGCAAACTCAGGTGAGTGTGGCTGCTGATCTAGCCAGCAGGCAGATGAGAAGAACAGAACCATTAGCCCACAGGATCCTGGAGGACTGTGCACTGTTGCTGTCTTAAACCATTTGGAAAGTCTTTAGGCAGTGGATGTTAGAGTTCTCTAATAAATAATAATAAATATTAACAAATGGAGCTTGACACTTGGTCTCCTGACTGATTTCAATAATTTACTCACTGCTCCAAGATGTGACTGAAACTGGAGAAAAATAATTCAGAAGTTTCATACATGTCATTTACATAATAGAAAATGAATTTTAACTCAGAACATCCAGTTATGAAATTATCTTGTCCTTATGTAAATGAATTATAGATATATGTAATTAAATATGGACAGGTAGGAGTGTGTTAAGATACTTAATAAGGGTACACAATGACTAAACGCTTTTCTCCTCCGTGCTGAAGGAAAAATTTAAAGCCTACCAAAAGCAGAATACACAATAAGACTCAGAGCAATATTATTTCCAACAGGATGGATGAAAGAAAGAAAGAGAGAGAAGGAAAAGAGACAAATCATGAAATATTCATATAAAGGAAGAACAAGGAACTCTAGTTTCATTTACCAGCATAAGTATATCCCAAAACAGTTTTTGGAAGAGATTAAAACAACTATTCCAAAGTGATAGAATTAGACTTATAAAGAGAGCTAATTGGATCCTTTCTCGCATTGTATGAGACACACCAATAACTGGAGCCCCTACATCTATACTGATGCAAATAAATCAGGAAGGGCAGGTTACAAATCTGAAGATTTAAGTAAAGTGGAACAGAGGCCTTATGATTCTGTCCAAAAGTCAGAATTATATGCTATTCTCATGGTACTAAGGGATTTTAAAGAACCTCTCAACATAATTACTAATTCGCAATACGCAGAAAGAGTTGTTCTGCATATTGAAATCAGTGAATTTATACCAGATGATACAGAATGGGAGATGGCTCAGATAAGCCTGAATTCACACAAAAGCTTTAGGGGTGGTGCATCTGTAATCTCAGCTCTGGAAGGACAGAGACAAGAGGATCCTGGCATCCACTGGCCAGCCAGCCCCGCTGAAGGTATCAAGCTCCAGGTTCAGTGAGACACTATCTCAAAAAACAAAGCGAAAAGCACAAGGGAGATACCCAACATTGACCTCTGGTCTCCACAAACACCCAAGAACATGCATGCACACACAAACACACACACACAACACAGGAGAGAGAGAGAACACAAATAATATAATGAAATTTAAATAAAAATCTCCAAAATATAAATCTTGGCAACAATTGTTTAGGACTATATATCCAAGAAAAGCAATCATTTTCAAGGGAATAATAAAACTTGAGTCGATTTCCTTCACGGGAAGGACACGCTTGGAGAAAATGGCAAAGATACCTTCTGAAGTGACTGGTTGTGTTTCACTTCTTAATCTGGACAGGAGATAAAGATGTACACTTTAAAACACCCTCTACTGCCGGGCGATGGTGGCGCACGCCTTTAATCCCAGCACTCGGGAGGCAGAGGCAGGCGGATCTCTGTGAGTTCGAGACCAGCCTGGTCTACAGAGCTAGTTCCAGGACAGGCTCCAAAGCCACAGAGAAACCCTGTCTCGAAAAACCAAAAAAATAAAAAATAAAAAATAAATAATAAAAAAAATAAAACACCCTCTACTAGCAGGGACCTTTAATCCCAGCACTTGGGAGGCAGAAGCAGAAGCAGGCGGATCTTTGTGAGTTCGAGACCAGCCTGGTCTACAGAGTGAGTTGCAGGCTAGGCTCCAAAGCTACAGAGAAACTGTCTCAAAAAAAAAAGAAAGAAAAAAGAAAAAGAAAAAAAACCCCTATACTATTTGTCTGTGATAAGCAGTCCCTTATATTTATAAAATTTTTTCATAATAAGAACACTATTTAAAATATAATCAAAGAACCTAGTAAAAGAAAGTTACAAATTGTCTCCAGCAATATGCTTTTGTAATTCACAAAAGTCAACCTGTACTTAAATGCTCAATAATTTTATTTTAAACTTAAAAACAGCCGGGAGGTGGTGGCGCACGACTTTAATCCCAGCACTCGGGAGGCAGAGGCAGGCGGATCTCTGTGAATTCGAGACCAGCCTGGTCTACAAGAGCTAGTTCCAGGACAGGCTCCAAAAAGAAAAAAAAAAAAACAAAAAACTTAAAAACAGCTGTTGTAGTGGCTCATACTTATAATCCCAGTACTTGGAAGGCTACAGCAGGAGAATCATCATGAGTTCAAAATAAACCTGAGCTACAAAGTGAGGCCCTGACATACAAAAAAAAACAAAAAAAAAAACAAACCCAAGGCCAGCGAGGTGGCTCAGTGGATAAACAGAAGCATGAAGACCAGAGTTCCACCCCCTGAACTCACAGTGGAAAGAACCAACCTCCAAAAGTTGTTCTTGACCTCCACAAGTGCTCTCTCTCTCTCTCTCTCTCTCTCTCTCTCTCTCTCACACACACACACACACACACACACACACCATACACACACGTACACACATCATAATCGTAAAGGAAAGCGAACAGATGAACAAAAGTCACAGCAGGTATACTACAGAGATTTAACCGACTTCAGAGGTGTTTACACAGTAACAATGCCAAAGTCTCCTACAGTTCACAATTCATACTAAAGTTATTATCAAAGGGGACAGCTGTAATGGTACGCGTCTGTAAACCCATCATTCAGCAGGCAGAGGTTATCAAGTTCAAGGCCACCTAGGCTATATTGTAAGCTCCAGGCAAGCCTGGGCTGGAGTGAGACCCTGTCTCTGAAAATCAAATGAAGGTTAAGAATACTTCCTGTGCCGGGCGGTGGTGGCGCATGCCTTTAATCCCAGCACTTGGGAGGCAGAGGCAGGCGGATCTCTGCGAGTTTGATGCCACTCTGGTCTTTAGAGCGAGTTCCAGGACAGCCATGGCTATTACAGAGAAAAACCCTGTCTCGAAAAAACAAAACAAAACAAAACAAAAAGAATACCTCCTGCTCTTCCAGTTCCTGGCATCCACATGGGCCTGCGCACAACTGCCTGTAACTCCAGCTACAGGGGGATTAACACTCTCTTCCGGCTCCTGTATATATGTAGCATGGATACTCATACAGCTGGGAGATGAGGTGCCTGCTCTCCCAGGTGGGGACCAGGTAAATGACTTAGACTTTCCATCCATTTGCCTGCCTTGAATGTACCACACTACATACTAAAAGACCCTTCCCTGGCAGAGGTGACTGACTCAGGACTAGGCAGCCAACCCAAAGCCAGCCAATCACGTTGCCACCTGCCCACCCTTCCAGCTTTGTTCCAGCACCTTCCCCTCATGTCTGTGAACTTGCTGTACCTTTCCTCGACAGAACACACTTCCAGGCCCAGGGACTACACGTGCATCGTGTGATCATGCATTCTGTTATCCCCTCTAACCAGAAGCTCTGGGAGGGTAGGAAAGGGTGAGTGTGGACTCACAATTGTGTTAAATCAGTTAGTGCAATTCCTGGCACCAAGTAAGGAGTATATCAGAACTGTTTTTAAGAAAAGAGCAAAACAATTGTAATAGCATAACTTCTTTTCTCAAAAGTGTTATTTTTATTTCATTAAACTTAAATAGAAATATTTGCTTTAAGACCCAAAATTATGACAAAGGAACCAAGGTCATAATAGAATCTACATGCAACCTCGGAAAGGACAATGTCACAGAATGTCATGTTAAATTTTACAATTGTAAGGAGTTTGTAGAACATACCTGAATGAAGCTGAATTTTCCCAATAACTCCTTCTACCAATCCCAGACAAATCGGGTTCCAGGCAAGAAGCAGATCAGTGGCTAAAATAAAGCAAGAAGCAATCATGAGAACGTATTTACCAGAAAATGTCAAACTATCGCCTGCAGCATATTTGAGAAGGATCAGTACACCCCCAAAAGCAGTTATAAACATCCCCCACAGAGAGCATTACCATAAAGGACTCTTTGAGGTAAAGCACTAACTCTGGGTACCAGGGCAGCTATGGGGTGAGAAAGGGGCTGAAAAACTCCGCAGATGGAGGCAGTGCCGGGCCCTGCAGGGGAGGAAACAGGCTGCTGCACTACAGAGGGTAAAGGAAGCGCCCACCCAGGAGCCCCAGACCCAAAGACAAGGCCTGAAAATGGCCACAGTGCTGGCCACTTCCTGATCACACTCAAAAAAAAAAAAAAAAAAACCACCTTTCCCCATACAGTCATACACAAGGCAAAGGAAACCAGGAAGCCACTTCCCTTACACATGATTCTAGGACAAAGCTAATAGGAGCTGCTTCTTTTCTGAGCGCTACTGCATGTGTGTCCCTTATTGGAACACACAACAGGCTACAGTGATTTGTGTGTAAACTAATACCGTTCTAGACATCCAAAAAGAGAAGCAAATTATATATCAAACATGCCGAAGGTCAAAGGGCATAATTTAACTCTTCTCCAACCAGGGCTGCAAAAGAGTGCTACATGCATAGTGGTAAACACAATGTTTCTGGTAGTTCAACAGCTGCAAAAGATCAGCAAGATTTAATGGCCGCTGGTTCAAGCCAGCAAGATGGCTGGAGGATGGAAGCACTTACCATGGAAGCAGAGTACGTGCCCAGAACCAACGGAAAAAGGGCAGAGCCAACAAGCTGCCCTCTGACCTCTGCATGTGTGCTGAGGCACATATGCTAAAAAGCTAAGTTTTAAATTTTTCTACTGACAAAAATTACATTTTAATTATAACCACTTAAATTTTATTTGACTGAAATATTATCTGTTACTAGTAGGGTAATTATATAGCAATAGTTTAGTTTTCAAATTCATTTACATTTTGATTTTTTTTCATTATGTACTAATTTCTTGAGTTAGTAGCTCCCTATGTAGCCATGGCTAGCCTTGAACTCATGATGATACTTCAGCTTCAGCCCCTATGGCTGGACTGCCATTTCTTAAATGTCTTTATTGCTACATTTTCACTAAAAAACAAAAACAACATATTTCTTTGGTTGTTGCTATTTTGGAGTGCTGGTGTTAGAACCCAGGGTTTCACACATACTGGGCAAGGTGTTACCAACAAGATACACTAACTCCAACTTCATAGTTTTTATTGTAAGAATTAATGGGGGGGGATTTAAAGGCTCCTATATATGTTACCATTTCTAATCATTTTTGTTTTATTTATCGTGTGTGTGTGTGTGTGTGTGTGTGTGTGTGTGTGTGTGTGTGTGTGTGTGTGAAAGCTGGGGCATAAATATGCCGTGGTACACATATGGAGGTCGGACAATAAGTTGGGGAAATCTGTTCTCTCCTTCCACCATGTGGGGTCAGGGATCAAACTCAGGCTGCCAGGCTTTTGAAGCAAGTGCCTTTATCCACTGAGCCATCTTGCCAGCTCTCATTTCTAATCTTGACAACATTATGAGGCTGACACCAGGAGTCCCATTTTACAAGTGAAGAAATAATGCTGAGAAAAGTAGTAATCAAATCGTCCACAGGTCAGGAGGCAGACCTGCAAGCAAAAGAGAAGTCTAGTAAAGCTGAGACTCAAAAACTTCTATTAAATAAAAAACAGGTGTGAGTTTCAGGTCATTCTGGTCTACAAATCGAGTTCCAGGACATCCAGGGCTCTTGCAGAGAAACCTTGTCTCAGAAAATATACAAATAAAAAATAAAAAGCAAACAAACAACAAGTGTAGTGGCACAATGCTTTAATCAACACTTAGGGGGCAGAAGCAGATGGATCTCTGTGAGTTCAAGGCCAGCCTAGTCTATACAGTGAGTTCTAGGACATCCAGGACAACAGAGTTTTGAGATCCTGTCTCAAAATTTAAAAAAATAAGATAATAAAAGTCTAGAGCCAGGAATGGTGATGCATGCCTGTAGTCTCAGCACTCAGCCACGAGCAAGAGGATCTTCGTTCCAAGCCAACCTGGGATACACAGTAAATTTGAGGCTAGCCTTGGATAACAGCAAGCCTGTGCCTCAAAAGAAAGAAAACCAAAGAGGTCTGCCAATCTGATTTGGGTTATACACCTCCGTAAACTTGCTCTAACTCCTCCCTCAGAAACTACACAGGGAGCTACTGAAACAGGAAGTTTTAGATGCCATGTATGATTACAAAGTAACACCACGAAGCTGAGAGGAAATTGGCCACAGAGATTAAGAGTCTTCACCTCAGGCCTCTGTCTGTGCATTAACTAAGTGCCACACACAACCACCCACTTTTATAAGCAACATTGCCTGAGGACAAAATTTTTGTTTGTCTTTTTCCAGGGCTGGAGAGATGGTGTGGTGGGAACCAGGCTGATCTCTGGCTTTCTCTGAGGCCCTGATGGATAAAAAAGGAAACTTCTGAAGAAGGCCATTAATGGCCTGGGGCCAGGATCTTGGGGTAGTTTAAGTTTTGGATCCTGAGAACCCAATACTTCCCCCAAGAACAGTGGTTCTCACCTTCCTAAAGCTGCAACCCTTTAATAGTTCCTCATGTTGTGACCCCAACCATAAAATTATCTTCATTGCTACTTTAGAACTGTAATTTTGCAACTATTATGAATTGTAATGTTATTATCTGTGTTTTCTAATGGTCTTAGGTGACCCCCATGAAAGTGTCATTAGACCCAGAAGGGGTTGCACCCCACATGTTGAGAACCAATAACCTACAGGGTTACGGACACTGTATGCTTGTGATAAACTTGAGTTGTCCTGTGTTCCCTTTGTGCATCTTGATTACCACCCAGCTGACTCTGACCCATTGTATGACAGTTTCTATTACTGTCCAGCTTTCCCTGCAAAATGTATGTACGTGTGGTGCTATATTTCCTAATAAACTTGTGCAGAGCAGCCGGGCGATGGTGGCGCATGCCTTTAATCCCAACACTCAGGAGGCAGAGGCAGGAGGATCTCTGTGAGTTCGAGACCAGCCTGGTCTACAGAGCTAGTTCCAGGACAGGCTCCAAAGCCACAGAGAAACCCTGTCTCGAAAAACCAAAAATAAATAAATAAATAAATAAATAAATAAATAAATAAATAAATAAATAAATAAATAAAATAAACTTGTGCAGATAAGACACAGTTTATATGATCCCTTCTAGGTCCCAACTTTCCTGTCTTCCTTATCTTCTGATCTCCTGGTCCTTCCTTTCAGAAACCTGTCCCTGAAGAATGACCTGTTGGTCCAGGTCAATGGTGCAACTGTTAAGAACACTTGCTGCTCTTACAGAGAACCAGGGTCCAATTCCCAGAACCGACAAAATGGCAGACGGTCATCTATAACTAGTTCCAGGACATCTGACACCCTCTTCTAATCTCCACGGGCACTGCACACTGTGGTGCACTTACTTACACTCATATGAGCAAAACACTTAGACACATAAACTAAAAATAAATCTGTTTTTATGTTTATTTATTTATTATGTATACAATATTCTTTCTGCATGTATGCCTGCAGGCCAGAAGAGGGCACCAGACCTCATTACAGATGGTTGTGAGCCACCATATGGTTGCCGGGAATTGAACTCAGGACCACTGGAAGAGCAGACAATGCTCTTAACCATTGAGCCATCTCTCCAGCCCTAAAAATAAATCTTATGAAAATCTTTTTTTTAAGAATTAAAATATCCTTAAAATCATGACTTCACCTGGAGGCATAATTTTCATTTAAGAAAATACTTCCTTACTTAAACATCAAGCTTTTTTTTATTATAAAAACACTGCAATACAAATGATGAATTCTAAATAAGTATTTCATTTGCTTCCAACCACATTAGCTTTAGGATATAAATTCCTAGGAATGAAATTAGTCATTACAACATTTGAAGAATTAAGGCTCTCAAGTGATGTGGGATTCCCTTCTGTATGTTGTGAATAGGTTTTATTACCACTGTATAATAAAGAAGCTGCTTTGGCTTATGTCAGGGCAGAATATAGCAAGGCAGGAAATTCAAGCAGAGATAGATGAGTAAAGAAGGTAGAGTCTGCCAAAGGAGAAGGACACAAGAACCTTACTGGTAAACCACAGCCTCATGGTGATATACAAATATAAAGATTAAGATGTAAGAGCTAGCTAAGAATATGCCAGAGCCATTAGTCAAACGGTATTGGAATTAATATAGTTTCTGTGTGATTATTTGGGTCTGGGATGTTAAGAAACGAAAATGCAGCCTCCATTTACAAATGGCACCCACCGTCTGGCATGGATCCACGTGAGACCTAAAAAAGCTTAAGGGGGCCGGGCGGTGGTGGCGCACGCCTTTAATCCCAGCACTTGGGAGGCAGAGGCAGGCGGATCTCTGTGAGTTCCAGGACAGGCTCCAAAGCCACAGAGAAACCCTGTCTCGAAAAACAAAAAAAAAAAAAAAAAAAAGCTTAAGGGGGACGGAGGAAAGAGGGCTTCTAGACCCACAAAAATGGAAACAAACACAGCTTCTTGGCAGCTGCATTATTTTTCAGACAGGTTCTGTTTGCTGTCCACAAGCAGAGGCGTGGGTCCTTTAAGAAACAGCTTCCTGGTTCATACTGGCAGAATGATGGAATCTGACTCTTTCAGGAGGTCCTGCTACAGAGCAGTTGGGGTTTGTGAGCAGAGTGCTACAAGTTACTTAATGGTGGAGACATAGAGCCACTGAGTCCCTAGAACTAGGGGGTGAATATGGCTTGCAGAGCTGGCAATAAAGGTATCTCTGCCATTTTGAAAGGTGGAGAGAGGCGGAGTCAGCACTCAGGGCCTCCGTGTCAACATTGCTTACCATTTTAAAAATTATTCCTGTTCAAAAAAGAATTTCAGATACACAACAGGATACACAGTGTGTTTTAAAAAATGTACATAGTTGGGAGAGAGAAGAAAAGGGTAGACAGTTTTAAAAAGAAATAGTTTTAAAAAATAAAACAAAGTCTTTAAAGAGATAGCAAAAGTAATATAAAAGAGTATAGTCATAGATAAAAGTAGTAAAGATAATAAAATAAATATTAAAAAGTAATAGAGTAAAAAAGCCAAATAAAGATGAAAAATACACAGAGAGTCTGGATTATGTACATTATTGGGTTTTCTTTGAATTTTTTTGACTGCAGATTATTATTTGATTCTGGGGACTGCTAAACTAAACCAACATATATATTTTAAATATATCTTGACTTCAAAATTTGAGTCTAAGGATATGTTACTTTAGAAAAGAAGTTTGGCTTTTGTTTCCACAGAAGATGAGAACCTATTTTTTTCAGGCTCCCCTAAAGATGCCATTGCCCCTAGATAGCAGGGAGTAATTTTAAGAACACAATGCCCACATTCACAAGAGGTAGGGTGAGTGGTTTTTGGTTGCTCAGTGGATTATGGATAGTTGTCATAATTTAGGGGGTTGGTTACAAGTTGTTATTGGTTGTTTTCAAGAAAAAAAGGTTAAACAAAGGAGATTAGAATCAGGAATCCCATTCTCAAAAGGGGGAAGGATATAGAAATGATAGGATAGATAATTGAGTATACTTTTGAAACAAAAAAGCAACTACTAGTCTTAAACAGTTTATAGTGATATGGATTTTTGTATAATGATAAAATTTGAGGTTAGTTTTGTTAGAACATACTGTATATGCATTTCTAATCTTGTTCAAGATATTGTACCTATACAGCTCATTCAACAATGTCATGTAAATTTCTAGTCCTTGAAGGTTATTATTACAAACTATTTAGAATAATAAAGAAATGTAGGTTATTAGTCACCTATTACAATCAAACTTGTAGTCATGTTAGGTATGTTTTTAAGTTCAAACAGATATATTTTAGCCAGATGGGTAGTCTTCGAACACTTCAGAAATCTATAGAATATGGCATTTAAGATGTTTTAATAACATAGGTTCTTTTCCTTTTTTAATGACAATGAGGCATGTCTGCTTCTGGTAGCACCAATCTACTTCAGAGAAGACAATGGGTGTTGAAGAAACTCTGTATGGAATTTACTTTCTTTGTGATAAAAGTCAGCCACTAGGCAAGAAACTGCCCTTGCCTCAATTGTTGACAGTATGCTGCCCAAATCAAACAATCAGCATACAAAAGAAACTGACTGCTGAACTTTGCCAAGACAAGGTGGACAGTCCTTAAAAATCCTGTTTCACAGAAAAGTCTGCCAGATATGCTAGGCCTGCAGGCCAAAGATGGATAACCCAACACTGCAAAGGAACCTTGGGTGACTGTCTAGGCAGCTAGCTATTTCTGTTATTTCTTAGTTTTGAAAGCTGTTTGCTCTGCATTTCCTGCTTACTCAGTTAATATATCCTTCTCAGATCTCTGATAGAGTTGAAGACTAAATAGCTACAGTTCTCCTTTTTATCGAATTAAGAAAAGAAACTCACAAAAGAGATGTAAAGTGTATAAGGTTGAGAGACATAAAAAGATAGTTTTACATTGGTAATACAAGTTAGGATAGAAAGTGAACTAGGTCCAACACTTTGAACTCACAAAAACAGTATAGATTATTGAGTATTACTCTGAATTTGTCAAATGCAAATGGACTGGACATTGTTAATGTAATTCTTACCTGTATATATTTATTATACAATAAATATAGTTAAATAAGTTAGTTAAAATCTTCCTTTTTTAAAAAAGACAAAACAGAAGAAATATGTGATATTTTGATCGTGTTCTGATAAATAAAGCTTGCATGGAGTCAGAGGGTAGAGCTAGCCACTAGCCAACCAAAATTAACTACAGAGGTTTTGGAGGACAGTAGACAGGACAGGATGTAGTAAGGCGGGACATAGAGGAATTTGGTTCTCTGTTTGGAGGAAGCGGGCAGGGAGTACTGGTGGCTTCTCTGCTTCTCTGATCTTTCAAGGCTCTTACCCCAATATGTGACTCCTGAATTTTTATTAATAAAGAATAATTAGAATAACACTTCAATTAACTGTTTTTATCTCTATTACTTTTAAATGCTTTAACTTTTATTCCAATAGCAAGCTTGCCAACCCTATATTAGACATGTCAAGTCTCACATCTGCCAACACAGATGTTCCTGCTGAAGAAACAGGGACAGCTTCCCTAACCCTGAAACTCTGACCTCCAAAGGTCACAAATGTAATGAGCTTTATGGACAGGAAGTGGAACTATCTAAGATGTTATGCTCTGGAATCTGTCCTTTTGTTAGGGAAATACATATCAAATACTTGCAAGGACACAGGCTCAGAACATATGAAAATACAGAAGCAGGACAGGGAATATCATTAAAAGATGGGTACTTGCCTAGGTTCAAACAAGCTGGAGAGATGGCTTAGGTGGTTAAGAATGCTTGCTGCTCAAACATGAGGTCTAGAGTTTGGATCCCAGGACCCATAACAAACCAGGTGTCCAGCCCCCAATTCAGGGGTGGAGGTGGAGACAGAAGAATCTATAGGGTTTATATTCTAAGAATCTAGCTAAGAAAACACAGCCCCAGGTTCAGGGAGAGACCCTGACTCACTAGAATAGGTCAACAAAGAAAGAGAAATACAATTACCTCTTCTGGTCTCTACATGCAACCCCTACCCCTCCCACAAGGGCAGACACAAATAGAAGCAACACATAAATAAATTTAAAATAATATTTAATACAACAATAATACATTAATATTTAGGTAGCATAAGACCAGTGGGTTCAGTGAAAGTGTGAGTAGGGCTGGGAGTTAACTGAGGCCAGCTGACTTAAATAAAGGACAACGAGTCGGCACTTCCTGTAGACAATGACATAACTGAAATAGTATTACAGCCGTGGATTTTAATCTCAGTTGACATAATGAATGCTCACCCAACAGTTAAATAGGGCTCTCAACTGTCTGAGGTCCACAGGGGAAAATACTGTTCACACCACGGCTTGATGATCACATTCAAATATGCAAGTGCCAGAAACAAGGCTTCATGAACGGAGGCTGGGGACAGGGAAACCAGCAGGCTACTGCAAAATTGTGGCTTGAAATGACAAAGGAGCTTGGGAAGTGGGTTGGCGGTGCTGTGAGTCACCGGGTAGTTTTCCAGCATCTACATGCGGCTCTCAACCACCTGAAACTATAGTTCCAGGAGACTTGATGCATTCTTCGGACGCCTGCAGACACCAGACATGCATGTGAATGATGCACATGCATACATGCAGACAAAATACTCACACACTGAAAATAAATAATCTAATTTTTTTTTTGAAAGAATGAAGAGAAGGTTGTGATGGCTTGGTAAGGTCAAGTGCTCGCTGCAGAAGCATGATGACCTAAGTTCAGCTCCCCAGCAAACCATGTAAAAAGCAGGACATAGTGGTACACACCTGTGATACCAGTGCTAGGGCAGGGGACACATGAAGACAACAGGATCACTGAGCCTTACTGACAGCCATTTAACTGTGGCAGAGGGAGGAAGGCCTCCAGGTCCAGTCAGAGCCCTGATCTCAAAGTTAAGAAGGCAGAGAGCAACAGCGGACACATGATAACCTCTTCTGATCTGTACACACAACAGGAGACACACTGGCACATGGCACACATAAATGTGCATACCACACACTCAAAATGAATAAATAAAAAATAAAGTGTAACACAAAAAAAACAAGTCAGGCAGTGGTGGCACACGCCTTTAATCCCAGCACGTGGGAAGCAGAGGCAGGCAGATCTCTGAGTGCGAGGCCAACCTGGTCTACATTGCCAGGACAGCCAGGGCTACGCAGAAGAACTCTGCCTCAAAATAAATAAATAAATAAATAAATAAATAAATAAATAAATAAAATAAGTTTTACTTGACTACAACTTAGCGGTAGCAGCTTCAGGATCAAGTTGTGCTTCTGGCTGGCTGGCCGCCGGAGGATGAGGCTACCCTAGGCCAGTGTGGCATAGAGGCACTGACCACTCTGGGAGTAGCTGGCCGCATGCTGGGAGGATCATGGTTCCCTGCTTCACAATGGAAAAGCAAGAGGTCAAACTCCCAAGGTGGTCAAACGGGAGAAGAAGAAGACAGCCTGGGCCAAGGGGCCAATGCAGTATAACTGTTGCTTTGTCAATGTTGTGCCCACTTTTGGCAAGAAGAAGGGCCCCAATGCTAATTCCTAAGTCCTATTGTGATTCTGGTATTCTGACAAAGCCACTTTGCCCAGACCAAAAAAAAAAAGGAAAAATATGCAACACCTCAAAGGACACTGTGGGAAGGACAGGGAAGACTGTACAGCAGAGATTATACTGAGGTTTGGGGATCCAGCTCAGTTGGAAGAGTGTCTACGTAGCATGTACAAGGCCCTGGGTTCATCCGCTGCAGTGCATAAAACAGGCATGCTATGATCTCAGCACTCAAGAGGGAGCAGTGGGGTCAGGACTCCGCCTCAAAAATAAAAACCCGTGAGAGGAAACAATGAACGGGAAAAAGAAGGTTGAAAATGATATCCAAAGTACAGGCACAAAAGTAACCTTGGGAAGGAAGGAAGGAAGATATTTTTCTAGAAAAAAAAGATAAAAGGCTAAATATAGAAACAGAGAAGCCAGTGAGTGTATCCACTGGCACTGACTGAGTGAAAATGAGAATCCAAGTCCTCTTTCAGAGAGGGGACAGACATGGCAACAAGATGAGGATCAGCACAGGGAGCAAGAAAGTCAGTTTGTAAATATTCTATGTGGGCTTACGTGCATACATGTTTTAAGACTAGTGTCAGTATTTATTTGTGTATGTCTATCACAAGCATACGGGTACCCACTGAGGCCTCTGGATCCTCTGGAGATGGAGTTACAGGTTTAAGACACCCAGTGAATGTGCTGGGAACTGAGCCCAGGTCCTCTGAGGAAGCAAAGCACCTTCACTGCTGCACCATCTCTCCGGACCTACATGTGCTTTTTAATTCAGGATTTTGAAGAAAAAATGGTATCAGTCCATCAATAAATCATGAAATCAATTGTGTGTAGTGAAATAAACACTAACAGCAGTGAAACAGAATCAGAACAGGGAAAAAAGGCATACTATAAAGAATAAAATAAAGAGAATAAAAGAGAAATAAAATAAGGAGCCACGCATGGAGGCACAGACTTGCAATCTCAGCCCTCAGGAGGTGGAAACAGGAGAATTGATGTAGGTTCAAAATCAGACTGAGCTATACACAGAGGAACAGGTTATCCAGGACTTTATAGCAAGATCCTTTCTTTAAAACAAAAGAGGCGGGAGGGAGAGGAGAGGGAGCACTCATTAAGGTTGATTCTGTAAGCACACACATATATGTATCTAGTCACCAGATCATGACATCGGAACATACTGCTTGGGCTGGGGATATGATTGGGTGAGAGTAGGTTCCTAGCATACACAAGACCCAGTACAGCCAATTTTTAAAAATGTTTTAAGATACTAAGGGTGTCTGGAAAAAGCCTCATAAAATCATATCATTTGTTTACCTAAAATTACATACAATACATACAAGTCTGTGTGTATACATACACATATATAGTCCAAATGAAGTTATCCCACTTGGGCTAGCAATGCTTCCCATAAGAGCCACAGGCTAACCAAAACCCCCAATACCAGACATGTGAAACCACCTTTCAAATGGTTGGTCAGGGGAGTACAAGAGACTCCTCAAACAATATGGGCTTTTGCTGTTACCCTTATTTACCTCCCAGAGACTGAAGGTAAGTCCTGTTGCCGAAGACACAAGACCTGGAAGACTTGAGCTGGATCTGACTTGAAGGTCTCCTACCTGAGGACTAACTTTCACAGTACCAGAAGGTGCTATGCAAGCCTCCAAAGGAAGGAAATAACCAAATAGTCTTACCCAGCTATAATACCTATGATCACAATGGCCAGTATGCACCTAAGGGTGCAATAGTGGCATTCATATCTTGGCAATAACCAACAGCATGGACTTAGGGCATGTTCAACAGGAGGGAATACATGCTTGGTACTAGAAAACTAGCCAACTACCCAGAGCTAGTGAGGTCATGGATCACAGAATCTACTACCACCTCTTTACTAAACCAGCATAATGCCTAACTGCATTCTAAATATGTATCCTAAACAAACCCTAAACAAACATATCAACAATAGACAAACTAACAACACGGAAGAGGGAACTATCAGGGGCTCCCTTCATATCAACAATAGACAAACTAACAACACGGAAGAGGGAACTATCAGGGGCTCCCTTCATATCAACAATAGACAAACTAACAACACGGAAGAGGGAACTATCAGGGGCTCCCTTCATATCAACAATAGACAAACTAACAACACGGAAGAGGGAACTATCAGGGGCTCCCTTCATATCAACAATAGACAAACTAACAACACGGAAGAGGGAACTATCAGGGGCTCCCTTCATATCAACAATAGACAAACTAACAACACGGAAGAGGGAACTATCAGGGGCTCCCTTCATATCAACAATAGACAAACTAACAACACGGAAGAGGGAACTATCAGGGGCTCCCTTCATAGAAAAAGAACTACAGGCAACGTGGGAATGCTAAGACTGGGAGAAACACCCTTTCCAGGGATGGGTCTCCTAATTGGTTATCCAGTAATATCAAGTGTTCTGCCCTGAAATCATACACATAGAAGTAACACTAACTGCACTAAGTAAGTGGTAAGTATATTTTTACACACACACACACACACACACACACACACAACAAAACAAAAAAAAAGCCGAAGAAGAAAAGGAGATCATTTCAAGAGGGAACAAGAGAGTTACACGGTACATGGGAGGAATATGCTGTAATTATATTTTAATTAAAAATTATTTGGGAGTTTAAAAAAAGTACTTTTCACCAAATACCTCAAACAACTGAAAACATTTAATGCTTTTTGCAAGAAGGGTCATTATATCAACCTTGTAAGTTATTTTGCCCAAATCTATGTAGTTGCTAAATATTTTGACCAGTTAATTATTAAGGTCTTTTTAAAAATCCCATGCAGGGGGCTGGAGAGATAGCTCAGTGGTTAAGAGCATTGCCTGCTCTTCCAAAGGTTCTGAGTTCAATTCCCAGCAACCATATGGTAGCTCACAGAGGTCTGGTGCCTCTTCTGGCTTGCAGACATATACACAGACAGAATATTGTATACATAATAAATAAATAAATTTAAAAATAAATAAAAATCCCATGCTTTGTTTACTTGTTCCTTCATAATTTTTGCATTGTGTGATTTTTAAAGCTTTATTTATTTCATTTTATGTGTATGATAATTTGCCTGCATGTATGTATGTTTACCATATGTGTGCCTGGTGCCAGCCCACAGAGTCTGAAGAGGGAGTCCAATTCCCTGAAACTGAAGTTAAAGAAGGTCGTGAGTCTCCACGCAGGTACTGGGAGCCAAACTCGGGTCCTCTGGAAGAATATCCAGTGCTCTAACTGCTGAGCCATCTCTGCAGCCTCATTGCTTTATATTTTTGAAACAAGCAGATATAGAGATTTGGGATAATCCTCCCCAGTAAATTTCTGTTTATCAAAATTGCTGCCTAGTTTAACATTAATGTGAAAGAAACACACCAGGCATTAAAAAGGATAAATACAAACACTGTTAATCCAGTTCTACACTCTTTATCCTTGAAAACAAAGTCCAAAATTCCTTAGAAAGGCTTTTAAGCAGATGGGGGTGGGGAGGATATGGGCTTGGTGGCGTTTAATTCCAGGATTCTAGAGGCATAGGCAGGGAGATCTCTGTGAGTCCCTGGACAACCTGGTCTAAATAGTGAATTCCAGGACATCAAGGACTTCATAGAGAGACCCTGCCTCAAAATAAATGATTCTTAGAAGAAAGCCTTTTAAGTCCTTGTCTGAGCTATCCCTGACTGCCTTTCTCTGCTCTCCACTCATCCAGGCTGGGTCTGGAATGCTGCTCCCCAACCACTTCTGCCTGTTCTTCATTCTAGCCTCAGGACAAGGGTCACTGGTCTTCAAGACACATTCCTTGGTCCTCCCACCCTAAGAGCTGGTCAGACTTTGCATAACAAATGTCTGCCTCAGCATCTTGCTTTGCTTTAGTGTATCTAATTATTGACTTGGTTAACTCCTTGACTGCATTGGAACTCATGAAGAACAGGGAGCTCGCTAAGTCGTTTGCAGGTTCAGTTCATGTTCCCAGTGCATGGCACAATAGGTCCTGATCAAGCAACCACATTGTAAAGACTCACTACTGAAGCCGACAGAAACTGAATTCATGTGGTCTAGTTCAGATATACCCATCAAGGCTGACAGGTAAAGTGACGGTCACCGTCATCCAGCTGGTTAACATGAGAACACAGTTTCCCATTCTCGGTCCAAGGAAGCGCTAACATATCTCCAGCACCACAGGTCCTCTAACCAAATAATCCCTGTTGTAACATTTTTGCATGGGGTGTGAGCTCACTATCAGCATTCCAGTGCCCAACCCAAAACCTCCAAGACACCCAGGATGCCTTTGTTGCTCACCAAGACCTAATGATTCTCTCCCCTCCACATCTGCTGATCACTACACTTCTCTGCATACCTAATGCCACTGTCCTTGTCCAAAGCCAAGCCTTTCACCCTGTGGACCGTAGAAAACGCTGTTATCAAGACTGAAGAGATAGCTCGGCAGTTAAGAGCATGCCTCGGCCCTGTCTTGCAGAGGAGAGGACCTATACTCAGTCCCTAGCATTCACGCCAAACAGCTCACAACCTCCAACTCCTAGGGAATCCTGCGCCTCTGGCCTCCACAGGCACCTCCACACACACACACACACACACACACACACACACACACACACACACACTTAAAAATAAATAAAAGTTAAAATTTAAATAGCCTCCAAAAACACTAAATCTTGTCTGTCTCTCTCTCTCTTTGAAAGCCAAGCAAAGTTTACTCAAGGTAATATCATTTTATGAGAGTAAAGCAAACACTCAGGGCAGAGAAGTTGCTAATTTCAGCAGCTACCTGTTAGAAGAAAATGGAGAGAGGAAAAAAGCCAAGCCATTTGAGTTGACCAGCATAGAGGGCAGCTACAAGGAAGGAAGTTTTAGAGAGAGTAAGGAAGACCTGAGTACCAGAAAAGGCACACTTGGGTTCTAGCCAGCATCCGAAAGAGACAGAAAAAAGGGAATGGAAGGTTGCATCTTTCAGAGTCAGCTGGTCAGATCCAGCAGAAGCTCATGGAAGCTTAAGGACCTATACTATTGGGTGGGTCTGGGAAGCAAAATCATTCAGCCTGTCTCTAGCATAGCTTGAGGTGGGCCTATCTTCCTACTGCTGGTCCCTGTGATTGGCCAGCATGACTAGATTAACACTTATGTTTTGGTAGCACAGAATGCTAGGATCCAGCAAGTTTCTTAACAAATAACAGGTACTGAATGTACTGAATGCACAGAAGACTCTTGCACACTTTAAGAACTGTTGGGTCAGGAGGCAGAAAGCAGTGAGCTGTAAGAACACACGTGAGCACCACCACCTGGCTTTGTTTTGTTTCTTTTTTGAGACAAGGTCTCACTAGGCTGGCCTCAGACTCAAAGATTCACCAGTCTCTGTGTCCTGAGTGCTGCAATTGAAGGCATGCGCTACCACACCTGGATGATATATTGTTTATTTTAAGGGGGTGTTGGGGATCAAATCAGGGCCTTGAGCACATTAGGCAGCACTTGAGCACTAAAATACATTCCCAGCCTCGGGTTTTACTCTGCAGCTCTGCCTGGCCTATTCTTCTATCATATTTGACCTTAGAATGTGCAATATTTTAAACATATTTTTAAAAAATCTGATGTGGAGGCCAGAAATGGTGGCTCAGGCCTTTAATCCCAGCACTCAGGAGGCAGAGGCTGGCAGACCTCAAGGTCAGCCTAGTCACAGAGTGAGATCCAGGACAGCCAGGAATACATACACAGAGAAACCCTGTCTGGAAAAACAACCAAACAAAAAGGAAAAACTGGTGTAGAGGTCAGAGGACAACTTGCAGGGGATAGTTCTCTCCCAACGCTCTAAGGAGGAAAATTAGGTCATCGGGCTTGGCAACAAGCACCTTTACCCAGTGAGCTACCTCGACAGCCCCACAAAGATACCTGACAAACCCTGTGCTACCCAAGGAAAGACAGAGAAAACACCGGGGAGGGAAAAACACAATAACTTAAAGGATACGAAAGAGGCAGAAATAGCACCTTAATAGTCGTGATAAATGTAATCATTTTCAACTAACCAAACAAAGGGCTATTGACTCCAAATCCTGTTTCGTTCACCTGTGTGAACCTGGGACCTGGGACAGTGCTTGGTGCCTAAGAGGCGCGAACTCAACAGTTACTCAATGAAATGAATAAATAAAAAGACGCAAAGGATGAAAATGGATTTCTCCTAACAACTGGTTATTTCCATAAACTACTAGCAAGACTAACATTTCAGGGTGTTTGTTTGTTTGTTGTGCATAGTACTAGAGTGGAGAAGCAGGACCATGCATATGCTAGACAAATATTCTAACACCGAACCACACAGCCCAAGATTTTATTATTTTTAAAGACAAATCAAAACACTAGTCTTTGCTATATTGGCACTTTTAAAACAAATTCATTGATGGGCCAGAGAGATGGCTCAGTAGTCAAGAGCATTTGCTATACTTGAAGAGTGCCCAGTTTGGTTCTTAACACCCATGTGGCAACTTACAACCATACTTAACTCAAGTTCCAGGGAATCAGACAACCTCTTCTGGCTTCCAAGGGCACCAGGCATGTACATAGAACACACACATACATGCAGACAAAACACTTATACACATAAAATAAAAAATAAACCTTTAGCAGGGCGGTGGTGGCGCACGCCTTTAATCCCAGCACTCGGGAGGCAGAAGCAGGTGGATCTCTGTGAGTTCGAGACCAGCCTGGTCTACAAGAGATAGTTCCAGGACAGGCTCCAAAACCACAGAGAAACCCTGTCTTGAAAAACAAAAAAATAAATAAAAATAAAAAAATAAACCTTTAAAAGCTAGTAATAAATAAATTTATAAATGCATTATGTCAGACAAGAATGTGCACACCATTTTAATGTCAGCACTTGGGAGGCAGAGGCAGTAGGAACTCTGAGAATTCCAGGCCAGCCAGGGTTACCTAGTGAGACTTTTTCTCAAAAAAAAAAAAAAGTGTTGGTCTATCAATAAAAATAATAATTAATGATAAGATGTGATCCCAAGAGACAGGAACCAGTGAGACCTGAACAGACTTTGTAACTGGTCAGGAAATGGAGGATCAGTTTTGGAGCTGCTGGAATTGATCATTTAGTACAACATGTAATGGATAAGCTGTATGTGTGTGTGAGTGTGTGCATGCATATGCAGATCTCATGTAAACACAAAATACATTATAATCTTATTCTTCACTCAGAAAATAAAACAAGCTAGCACTAGCAAAGCCTAGCATATAATGTGGTAAATGGTAGTTGTCTGGGCATACACAACAACGGAGTTGACACTGTCAGCATTTTTAATGGCTAGTCTGGGAACAGAAAGGACCAGAATGGCAGAGAAAGTGGCCTTGCCTTGTGCCATCCCTCCACAAAGAACACCCATGTAATTGAACTGTTCCAACCATTTATAACCTGTCCTTCAGCTAGTGGCAAACAAATTCAAAGACAAACATTTTAAATTCACAAATAAGTTTTAAAATTTAGTACTACCAAAGTTACATAAGAACTCTTTACAAACTACACAAGTGTAGCATTTTAGAAATAATGCCAAATTTTAATTTGTGAAATAATAAAGTGACATACAGTCAAATCCTGTCATTGAAACAAGCTCAGCTATTTGACCCATTAAGTCAACACTTCCACTAATTTCAAGACCGTCTGGCAGGAGTGCACAGCTTCTATTTTCATATGCCCTTCTCTTCCTGGTACACAAAAAACAAGTGATTAAGCACTGTGTGCTTGCAGAGAGCATGAGTCATTCATTCCAAGATCCCAGAGCGAAGGCACTCCCTCAGACCAAGAGCCCGCGGCGTCTATACAGCTCAGAGGCAAGTTTCAGCTGCGGCTTTAAAAGGGGGCAGATAGTTTATGCATATCTAATCAGACCCCAGTTTCACTTCCTGCTAAAGACAAAAGCTATTATTCCTCTGACACTCACCAAACCAAAGTCAGACAGATGAAGAAAAGAGCTTTAGGATGAGGAACTGAAAGCTCCAATTGTTAGCATGTCATGCTTTGATTCTCAGAATTTAATGAGGCGGGAAAGCAGGTTAAGTAATAACTTCATTCAGGTGCCATCTTAAAGATCAAAGTTTGATGCACAGTTCCTTAAACTCCATAATGCTAATTATTTCTCTGCCAGGCAGCAAGCTGAAGAATTCATCCAATTCCAAAGTTGTGGCAGGTGGTGATTTCCCAGCGTAAAACCAAGCTCAACGGCTATCAACCCAGGCTGCTTATTAATATCATCTAGGCGGCCTATAGACTACTCATGTCTGGGCTCACCTTGGAGAGACGCACTTAACTGGCCGGGATGGAGGGGAGGGTGACAGCATAGATAGAATTGTTAAATTCTTCTGACATGTAGGTGATTCTGACATATAGGCAGGTTTAGAATTAGTTGCCTAAGTGATTACAGAACCCTGGGAGGAATCCACATCAGTAGCTTAGTTTTACTCTATCAGCCTGACTCATGAATAATGCATGGGACATGCCATCCATGGAAACTGTAAAGATCAAACTCCACAGATATTACCTAATATAGAGAGCTGGCATTAAAGCTGTCTAAGGTACGGAAAGAAATACACATCCAAAGACAAGGGGAGGGGATGTCAGTCAGTACATAGAGAGTTGGCCTAGTGCCCATAAGGCCTTAGGTTTAATACTCAGTGCTACAAAAACCAAACAAGGTGAAGTACTCCTGTAACTCTAGTACTCGGGAAGGGGAGACAGGTCAAAGGTCAAAGTATCCTTGGCTGTATAGTGAGTTCGAGGCCAAGGAGGGAGATAGTAATCTGAGAGAAACCCCGGTATTTCCCTTTCCTCATTTAGACACAGCCATTAACACTCAACAGACACAACTTTTCTCTCAGCTGGTTTTTAAATAATTGCATCTTTTTTTCTGAAAAATTTGTAAAATTTATTTAAAACTCTTCTGTATTTTGTTCTAGGATTTCTTGTAATAGTATATACTACTGTGGGCTAACAAAAAGCTATGTCTTCAAACCCACCACCACTGTCTTGAATTCACTGTTTCACCTGGCCTTAGATGAAGAACAGCTTCCATTTCAGGAAAAACAAACAAACAGGAGTGGGAAAGTAGAAGAAAGCGGTACATCATCTTACAGTCTGCCAGTTAGATCCTACTTGTCCTTATAGGCTCCCCATCCTCTATGATATCCTGCTAGAAGGAAGGCATTATACCTAAAAAGTGTTGTTTCAGCTGGACATAGCAGTGCATGTCTTTGACCCCAGAACTTGGGAGGCAGAATTCTGTGAGTCAAAGACCAGCCTGGTCTATATTGGGAGTTCTGGGACAGCCTGAGCTACATAAAGAGAGCCTATCACATGAAACAAAAGCAAGGTATTATTTTTGGTAAGTTAAATTCCCACAGCGCACAAGCTTGGTGCCTTCAAAAAGCCTTTTTACTTTTATAGGGCGATGTGATCTGGCTATTTAGAGCTGAAGGAACATCACAATTAAACCAAGGAACACCTTTCTTCCCATTTATTAGGAAGGAAACAGGGGTAAGAACCACTTAGACCTCAAAACCTCAAGACTCAAATTAGTGAGCCAGGCATAGTGTTTCCAGCACTCCACTTTACATTCATCCTAGTACTGCCAGACAAGAGGCTCAGAAAGCCTACTTACCCTCAGCTACTTACTGAGTTCAAGGACATCTAGGGCACGTGACACCCTGTTTCAAAACAAACAAATCCAACTCAGTCTAGCACAAATAACTTTGTGTAAAGGCTCTAAGTTAGTGTCTGTCTCTAGAACCCCTGCGGGTTTCCTCCCTAGACCACACTTCCTGCTAGCCTTGTAGCAGGGTTATCCATCTTTTTACTTTGGCATATACCAGGTAGACAATCTCCAATCAATACTTGCTTCTGTTTAGTTTGAGACAGGGTTTCATGTCACCCACACTAGCCTTGAACTCCCTAGGTAATATAGCCGTTTGAATAGGTATGACCCCCTTAGCCCTAAGTGTTGGAATGCTTGGCTCATAGAGGAGTGGCATTATTAGGTGGCCTTGCTGGAGTAGGAAGTGTTCCTTGGGGGTGGGCTTTGAGGTCTCATATGCTCAAGCCACACCCAGTGTAGCAGTCTTCTTTTGCTACCTTTCTATTAAGATGCAAAACTCTCAGTTCCTTCTCTAGCACCATGGCTGCCTGCATAATGCCACATCTCCTGTCAAGATGATAGTGGACTAATTAGATGTTTTCCTTTATATGGATTGCCATGGTCATGGTGTCTCTTCACAGCAATAGAAACCCTAACTAAGACAGTGAGAGAGGATGACTGAATTCCTGATCCTCCTGCTTCCACCTCCCAAGTTCTGGGATTACAGACCTGCATCAGCATTTTACACTGGGTTTTATGCAGTACTGAGGAGAGACCCCAGGGTTTTGTGCATGCTAGGCACAAATTCTGTCACTTGAGCTACAAACATCTCCAGCCCCCAACCAATAATTTTTTTGAAAGACTAAATGACTTCACAGTGTAATTTAAAAGACAAAAGAAACACAATGCTAAATTAAATGGGAGGGCTCTTCTTCAAGAAATGAGAATACTAGAAAGTTAGGAAAATGTCACAGCTCTAGAAATGAGTCTGAGAAGGCAGGCTAGTACACCACCATCCTCAGAAGCTCTTAGTGTGACCACCACAGCCTTCCTGGGCAAAGACAGTTACCCTGAGCTCAGAGTAGGGTGAAAAGGGTTTGTATCTGGCATAAAAGCAATGCTTAATTATGTGAAACACCAGGGATCGTATACTCACAAAAAAGGAGGAAAAAAACCCTTAATGTTACAGTTAGATATTATAACTGTCTAAATAAAATATATTAGTACTGCATAAATTATGAAATTTAAAGCTCAGTATTTCTTTAAAAGAAAGTGAAAAGTTGTTTGAAAAGAATGAGATTCCTTAAACAAATTAGTATATCCTGATGCATCCTACTATTAAGTTTAGGAAATACAAGAATAAACTTGAAAGAACCTAAAACCAAAAGAAGCTTTGGGTTTTTATTGGTTTTTTTTTTAAATATCTCACACATGTGTTTATGTGGGTATATAAAAGACAGACTCACTATGTAACTATGGCTGGTCTGAAACTCAGAGATCTGCCTCTCTCTGCCTCCCAAGTGCTAGGATTAAAGGTGTATCACTATTTACATCTTAATTTTTTTGTTTGTTTGTTTTTTGTTTTTTAAGACGGGCTTACAGAAGCCCTGGCTGTCATAGAACTTGCTCTGTAGACCAGACTGGCCTCGAACTTACAGCAATCGTCTGCCCCTCTCTCCAGAGTCCTGGGATTAAAGGCATGCACCACCACCATGCAGCTATAATTTTATTAAATCTTTGAGAGTTTAATAAAATGTATTTTGTTCATATTCACCCTCCACTTGATGCTTTGGTGTTTCCAGACAGTGTTTCATGTAACTGAAGATAACCTTGAACTTCATATATATTTTTCAAGACAGGATTTCTCTGTAGCTTTGGAGCCTGTCCTGGAACTAGCTCTTGTAGACCAGACCTCGAACTCAAAGAGATCCGCCTGCCTCTGCCTCCTGAGTGCTAGGATTAAGGCCTGGGCTACCACTGCCTACCTAACATTGAACGTCTAACATTCCTGCCTCCACCTCCCAAATTCTAGGCTTAAGGCATGTGGCGGGTTTCAAAGGAACACTGACCTAAAATCTACCTACATTTCTCAGTTAGTTTTACCAAAGAAAGTATGACTGATTTTTTCTTTTTTTTTTTTTAAATGAATGGAAGCAGTTCCCTTAAGGGTCTCCCAATATCTGCAAAATGAGCCATCCTACAGAACATGCAACGGAAAGAAGACACTATCAATGTGTGCCAAGTACTATAATGCTTGATGTTCAATGTTTAGCCTCACTTTCAAAACACTATATATACATTATTACTTATATATCACCATCAGCCAGAAATTGTAATGGGAGTTTCTTCTCCTGCCTGCCAGTTCCCAAATAACCACTCAGATGTTTACTATTACTTATAAATGCTTGGCTGATGACTCCGGCTTATTTCTAACTAACTCTTACATTTAAATTAGCCTGTTTCTATTCATTTATATATTGCTATGAGGTTGTGGTGTTACCAATATGCTAGCATCTTGCCTCTTGGGGGGTGGCATCTCCCTTGATTCTACCCTTCTCCTGGATCTTTGTTTGGATTTCCCACCCGGCTCTATCCTGCCTTGCCAAAGGCCAAAGCAACTTTATTTATCAATCAATGAGAGCAACACATATTCACAGTGCACAGAAAGACCATCCACAGCAAGAAATAATGACATTTCCCCCTATTTTGATAAAGGCTTTGATTCAAATGTTCTCCGCTCACTTATGACCAGTTGACGCATGATGACCGTAACTTAGATCAGTTAACACGTCATGATTTATCAGGGCTCGGTGACATCACTGTCACCTCACACTTACTCAAAGCTAGATTTTAGAGTATTGTTTTAAAACATTTGAACAGGAATAGAACAGTCTGTAAAACAAACAAACAACAACAACAGAAAAAAAACCCACAGAGATAGCAATGCAGTTTGTAAAGACCTAACACATTTAAATCCCCATAAAGTCACACCAAAATTAGAGTATACTGAATCAAGAGTACAGCTGAACTAGTATGATTCTTCCAATAGTCTAGTATCTGTGTACAAAGACATGAGCCTACTGCACCTTAAAGTCCAAGGAGAAAACGAGCAAGAGCAACCTTTCTGGCAGAAGGACCAGGTGGGAGAAAAATAAAGACATCTGTGGGTTCCACTCATTTTCATTTAAAAGGAAACCAGATCTGCTGAACTCCACAGGTCTTTAAGACAGAGTCCCCCTTGACAGGAAAAAATGTCAACAAGAAGCAAGCACAGAACCAGAGGCAATGTTCGACAATGTACAAGTCTTTGGTCCTAGCCACTATTTAATCCTCCCAACAAGCCTTTAATGCTCAAACTACACAAGGTGAACGGGGGAACGATAATTATTCCAATACAGCTCTGGCAGATGACTTTCTGAGGGCCATCCGCCATAGGTCTAGAGATAAATGTATTCTTCCTATGTTAGCTGGGAGGTCCCATGATGCTGGACACCTTGGAGAGCTCTAACGCAGTCAGGTTCCTGAAACACTACACTGAGGTCACTTAGGTCTGGCACCTGGCAGCTCTACTCTGTCAGTCTTTGTACCCTATGCCACTCCTTCCTCAATGTTCTGACTTGATGGTACTCTCCTTTGGCAGGCTCCAGCCAGAACACAAGTATCTAGGAATCAAGGATTTAAAAAAAAAAAAAATCCTCCCATCTTTGAAGGCGATTGCCTTAAAGGTTTGTTCTCTTCCATTCTCTCTGCTCTGTGTACTCTGAAAGGTCGCCCTGAAACTGGATCTAGGCTTCTTGCAAAGCTACGCTAAGACAGGGTTCAGGTTGCTCATCACTGGAGGAAACAGCTCCCATGCAGTACATACCAAGATCTACCCCATGATCTATCCCCACTTTTTCCACAGATGCTCTAAAAACCCAAGAAGGAAAAACTGCTAGAAAGCTATTTGTCAACCTACCATATAACAACATTGTGGAGTTCCTTATACCCACATAAACTAAGTTTGCAGGAAATGAGACAAGGCAGGCACAGGGACAAGAACAAATGAGGAGCCCCGTTACCAGCCTGTGCAGCCTGCACTGGCCTTCCCATGTGAGAGCCTCTTATTCTCCTATAGGCTGCATTTCATAGATGCCCACGAAACACAAATCTTACAGCCTCATAGTCATCAAGGTAGAGAGGCTTTATTATTTATTTATATATTCATTATATTTGTTTTATCAAGGCAGGGTTTCTCTGTATTATCCTGGCTGTCCTAGAGCTCACTCTGTAGACCAGGTTGGCCTTGAACTCACAGAGACCCTTGCCTCCTTGCCTCTGCCTCCTGAGTGCTTGGATTAAAGGCATGTACCTACACGCACAGCTTTATAAAACAATATTGTCAGTACTGAAGAATATGACTGAGGAGCCATTGGAGCAGAAGCCTTGGCTCTCCCTCTTCCTCCAAGAATTTGGAGAAATTATTCCTTTATGCTTCAACGTTCTCATCTGTAACAGAAGAAGTTATTAACAAAATTAACTTCCAGAGTTTTACTGCAGGATGAAAATGGAATAATAGATAGAGATGGAGCACTGTCTGGCTCAGAAATGCTCAACAAGTAAAAGCTGCTACTGTACGCTGGTATCAATCTTGGGTGAAGATGCAGATAACAAACTAAATGTAAAGACTCATTCAGCCCAACTGCTACCGTGTTGACAGTACTATGTAGGTAACTAAAGTAGTACACAATACAAAATGAGCACTTTTTCAAAGAAATTAAAGGCAAAAAACACTAGTAAAGATGGTTACAATGATAACAAAAATTGTTAGAAAGCCAAGCATGGTGGTTCATGCCTGTGGTCCTGGAACTCAAGAAGCTGAGGCAGGAGGATTAGGGGTTCAAGTCCAGCCTGCACCAATTGAGATCTTGCCCCAAAATGTGTGAATGTGTGTGTGTGTGTGTGTGTGTGTGTGTGTGTGTGTGTGTGTGTAACAGCAGGACACAAAATACTAAATAAACTGAATACAGTTTCACATAACAGCCCTCCAGAGGTTAGTATTCTATATGGATTTCAATTCTATAATAATTTCCCATTTTAAAACGTTAACTTCATTTGACAGTGAAAAATAATTTCAGGCTGGCAAAATGATAAAGATGATTGCCACTAAGCCAACAGTTGAAGTTTGATCCCTAGGTGGAAGGAGAGAATGGCCACAAGTTGTCCTCTGACCTCCACAAGTACAAAGCAACATGTAAAAGCCACTTCCCTCTAAAAGAGAAAATAATTGGATTGCCAAAACTGTAAGACGGGCAGGAAAACTTGGTGTGAATTCTGACAGCTAGTATCCCCTGGGGTAGTGGGGAGAAAGAGAAAAGAAAAAGGAAAGAAAAAAAATGCTCACTACTGTGTATTATTTAAAGTACCATTTGCTATATATGGACCATGCGCTTATAAATGCTGTGTGTACAGCAGGTGCTCTGAGATCTCTCATGGTCACTCAGTCTCGGAATAGAATGAGGTAACACACAGAAATAAATTATGCAACACTGCCCCATCACACAAAGCCGAAAGAGTGGAAGCAATTTTAAATGAAAAAGACTACTTAACTATTTCCAATAGTGGATTATATATTGTTTTTTAATTTCTTAAACTAAAATTCTTTTAAATATATATGTAGTAAATATACTTTTTATTTTTAATTAACATACAAATTACTGGATTTGCGTGTGTGTGTGCATATGTGTGTGTGTGTGCATGTGTGTGTGTGTGCATGTGTGTGTGTGCCTGTGTGTGTGCATGTGTGTGTGTGCATGTGTGTGTGTGCATGTGTGTGTGTGTGCGTGTGTGTGTATGTGAGTGTGTGT
>NC_022015.1:21369654-21392700 GCF_000317375.1 Microtus ochrogaster | reverse complement strand
GGTTGTGAGCCACCATGTGGTTGCCGGGAATTGAACTCAGGACCTTTGGAAGAGCAGGCAATGCTCTTAACCACTGAGCCATCTCTCCAGCCCGTAAACAAATCTTTAAAAAGAGTCACTCAGCCGAGGAGTGGTGGTGCACGTCTTTAATCCCAGCACTCAGGAGGCAGAGGCAGGAGGATCTCTGTGAGTTCAAGGCCAACCTGGTTACAAAGCTAGTCCCAGGACAGCTAGGGCTGTTACACAGAGAAACCTTGTCTCAAAAAAAACAAAAAAAACCCAAAAACAAAACAAAAGAGAGACAGAGAGAATCACTCAGCTGCTAGGTATCATAGGTCACACTGTAATCCCATAATCCAGGAGGAGGCAGAGGTCAAAGCATTGTGAGTTTGAGATCAGCAACACAGTGAGTTTCAGGCTAGCCTGGGCTATAGAGCAAGAAGGGGATGGGGAATCAGAATGAGGCCTAAAACGAGCATAAGAGATCATCTTATTTTTACAACAAAGATTTAAATGTGAGGAAACTTGAAGTTATGTTTAACTCAATCATAAAGTATGTTCTGGATTGATTACAAACACTCTTCAGCCCAGAGACACCAAGACTATTAGTAAAGCAAAGCCTGTGATGAGGAAAGAATGCCAACTGAGAAGACACAGGTTCATGTAGAAAGGAGGATTATAACTGCAAGTGTACAAAGTATAGAAAACATCAAGAACCAAAACAAACGTGACCAATAACTCTGCCCCATGGACGCAGGCTAGACTAGCACAGGGTGGGTGGCCTCGGACAGAAGTCACACACAATGAATGACCTAGGCAGGCAGGAACTGAGACTAGCAGGGATTCTGAGCTATAGAAATGCTCATGTTAACCTTAACTATCATAACTATCATTCTTTTTCTTTTTCTTTTTTTTTTTTTTTGGTATTTTCGAGACAGGGTTTCTCTCTAGCTTTTGGAGCCTGTCCTGGAACTAGCTCTTGTAGACCAGGATGGCCTTGAACTCACAGAGATCCGCCTGCCTCTGCCTCCCTAGTGCTGGGATTAAAGGTGTGCGCCACCACTGCCCGGCATCACTTATTTTTCTTATGTCTCCAGGAAAAAAAGAAAATTTCTTGTTTCTGGTCATTTAGTAGTTACATGTTAAAAAAAAATCACAATTCCCAGCACTGTTTGGTCCTATAATACCACCCGTGGTGAAACAAACTTGGTCAGTAGTTTGCTCAGTTGTTGAATAACCAGGGGGGGGGCGGGGGGCACGGGACGGAACGGGACACGGGACGACTAAAGATTTTAACTGTGTCACTTCGCCATAAAAACAGAGGAAAATGTTCAATAGAAAAAACAGGATTTGAAATAACTGTACAGATAAAAGATCTGAAGAGCATTCACGCCAATTAAACATTATTACTAAAATAGCTATTCTTAGAATCGTGAGTATTGAACAGACTAAACTAGTAACTACAAGGATGCGCCATGTACTCAACTTGAACGCCTAAGGCTCACAAGAGTCTACTAATTCTGAAATATGATGGCCTCTGCCTTCCTCTAGATTTGTGGTCCATGTTTGTGGGTAATGGCTACATATCTAAGAAATAAAAGAAAATTAATTGTAATGGCTAGAACAAACTTTTTTATTATGGGGGAAAGTTTTAACTTTGCTTTCTGATATGGACTTTGGGCAAAGTGTAACCCAAACCAAATGGCTTACTCCAAAAAAGGCTGGGGTTAAGCTTCTGGTTGAGGAAACTGCCGAGGCACAGGAAATTTCATTGGGTCTGATGAGCTGATAAGGACTTCAAGTTCCAGTCAGTCCTGCATTCCAGCTCCCAGGAACCGGCTCTTGGGAATTTTACAGCCTAGTTCTCCCTGCTCTAAACCTCACACGGGTGGCAGGCTAGGAAAGTAGTCAAATTGGGGTAAAGAAGAAAGCAAGAGGGCTGGCGAGATGGCTCAGGGGTTAAGAGCACTGCCTGCTCTTCCAAAGGTCCTGAGTTCAATTCCCAGCAACCACATGGTGGCTCACAACCATCTGTAATGAGATCTGGTGCCCTTTTCTAGCCTGCAGGCATACATGAAGACAGAATATTGTATACTTAATAAATAAATATTAAAAAAAAAAGAAGAAAGCAAGAGACTAGCCTAGTCTACCTGTATCATCTATCCCAAGGTCACCAGGAGTCTTGTGGATAAGGTAGTGTCTCCGTTCTGAAAAGAGGACATAAAATACAGTGGCAAGGAAATACAGCCAGAACCGTATTTCTGGAGAGGGGAAAAAAACGTTTTCCTTCAGAGCAACATAGCAGGCCTTCGTGATGACACAGGAGATTCGGCCTAAAAGTGTCCGGGAGGTCACTGAAGTGCCCTTCTGTATTGAATGTCCCCCCTGGAAAGGAATATCCCGACCCTGCTCCTCAGGCTGCCATGGTGAGTGGGGCTCGCACACTAAAGGACCTGTTACCTAAGTGGTAACAAGATGACCAGAAAAGTCCCTTTGAAGCTGTTACACTAGATGCACTCCAGGAATACAGGTAAACTTCCGAGGGTGGCTCTTTCAAGAGTTCCAGGCTCACTTTTCCTAAAGTCAAAAGCTCTTGAGTGGATAAGAAAAAAGCACTGGCAACTAAGCAGAAGTTGCCCAGACTCCCCAGAGAGATGTGGAGACAGCAGCTGTCTGAGGACAGGTGCTGCTGCCTAACCCGCCTGCAAAGTTTCCCAAGGCAAATGATGGAGGCTTTTGACCTCTCCTAACCGTTTAAGTGACAGCCGACACAATTTCTTCTCGAAAATGGCAAGTCATACACGGAGCTTTCGATCAAGGGCTGTGAGGTAACCCTCATGAAGTCACTCTTTAATAAGGGACCGGGAACAACACAAGGATGTCAACAGGGAGAGTCCCGCCAAGGCTTCCACTGAACTACATGGAATTCGAACCCAGAACTTTCCCGCGCTGGACGGCGTGAAGCCGGCGCAGGTGGAGGCCTGAGGGACCCGGTCCCCCCTCCCCAGGCCCCAGATACTGGAGGAGGCACACTAAAGGGGGGTGAACGGCCTTTCCCGCCGCACAGAGACAGGAGTGCGCACCAAGGAGGCGGCCGCGCCCCTCAGGACCGGAGCTGACATTTCCAAGCGGCCCGCCCAACCTCCCAGTCGCTGCTCCCGGGGGGGCCCGGGCCGCGCCCCCCCCCCCACTGCGCTCCAGCTGGCCGGCTCGCCCCACCCAGCCCGCGCCGAGCGCCTCACCCGGTCGGAGCTGCAGGCCGCCGTCGTGCCGGCTGCACCACAGCGCGCGCTCGCCCTGCTGCAGGATGTAGTGGTCCTTGGCTTGGAAGAGCTCCATACCGGCCCCACGCGTTCCAGGGAGGCGGCGGTCCCCGGTCCGGGCACAGCAGCGGCCCGCCGGGGAGCTGTGCAAACGTCCTCCTCCACCGCGACCAGCAGAGGCCGTGCCTGGTGTAGAGGCCGAGGACCCACGGCTCTGAGGAACAGGGAGGGGAAGCACCCCGGGGCCTGACCCGCCGGCGGAGATCGCGCTTGGGCGGCCGCGGCCCTAGAGGCCTCTGCCCGCTCCCCCTCAGCTACCCTACTCCGGCCCCGCCCCCTACCCTGAGGCTCCACCTCCTTTAGTTCATCCTAGACTCCGCCTCCTCCCAGGTTCCTCCCCTTGCCGTGCAACTCTACCTCCTGTAGTTCCGCCCCTCTCCCCTAGGCACCGCCCTTACTCAGGCTCCTCCCCCGGCTCGCCGACTCCACCTCCTGTAGTTTGTCCCGGGTTCCCCCCCAGGCTCCGCCCCTTACGTTCCTTCCCCGGCCGGTCGACTCCGCCTCCCTATGTGGTTCTCCGAATGGCGCCCAAGCCCCGCCTCGGTCCCGTCCACTAGCCCCGCCCCCTGCCTCGAGCCTTTCTTCTTTGAGCTCTCAGCTGGAGGTTCCGCCGCGTCTGCTGCAGCTCCTCCCTCGCTGCTTTCTCTCCTCCCTCCATCTCAATCGCTCTCCTCCGCTCCTCTGCCTCTCCCACTGGCCCCTCCTGTGTCCCGCCTGCATCCTACACAAGCGACCTCGGGCGGACCCTGTGCTAGATTGAGTCTGGTTAGACTGGCTAGTCACCCTCTGTGCAGCCCTTCGAATCTTCCGTGACATGCAAACCGGTCCTTCCTTCTATTAGCTCCTAGAAAAGCTTGGACAAGTCCCCGAATCCACCTGACATTCCTTTCTCACCTGGGTACATTTCCTACCAGTCTAAGCATAGACAATACAGAGCTCAGAAGTGCAACCCAATAGACTGGCTCCTAGATTCCATTCCAAGTGGGCCCTCCGCTGAGCAGAGGCCGCTTCTGTTTCGGTGATTCGTATTAGAGCCTGGACATCAACAATCATTTAGTAAATGCACATCAATGGTGATGCGTGAATCAACAGAAAATACACCAGAGTTAGCAGGACTGATGAGAACTACAGGACAGTCTGAGAAGCCTGACTGCAGAAAGTCAGTTCATGAGTGAAATGAAGAAAAAAAAAAAAAAGACATCGCTCAGAGATAGTAAGATGGCCAGGTGGCCACCTTTATCAGAAAGGATTTAGGAATAAAGCTTCCAATTCTAGACCCGTCTCCCAGTCTTCGGACCCATCTTCGGGTCTGTCCTGCTGTGTGATCTTGGGAAGATTTTAGTCTCAAGAATTGGTTGAATTCGTGACCTTAAATTACACCAAGACTCCCAATTCTGTATATCAATGAGTCTTCTTCCTTTCTTGTCGTCTTTAAGGCCTTAAAAACGATCTTAAATAGAAGCCTAAGGGGCTGGAGAGATGGCTTGGCAGGTCAAGAGAACTTGCTGCTCCTGCAGAGGACCTGGGCTCAGTTTCCAGCCTTCCCAGGCCTGCTCACAACCATCTGTGACTGGACACCTCTTCTGGCCTCTGTATAGGCTCCTGTATGCACGTGGTACACAGGCACAGAAATAAGCAATAAATGTTCTTTTTTTTAGAAAGAAGCCTAAGATACTATAGAGGATGTGATACTTTTAACCTTTTGCTCAAATGAAACAGGAAGAGGCTCTTGTTACTAATTATTGTGAAGCCCACACTGATTTCCTTGTTGAATTGCCACAGACCAACCGAAGTCTCATGACAAGAGATGACATGACAAGACATAAGATGCCCTGGAATCTTTCCCCATAAGCTCAGGGCCTGACAGGCTGCCCCAGACAACACAACATAAAGGGCAAAAGGGCATGGGATGACTCTGCCAAACCTCTGGGATGTGATGTGGACAAAGGCAATGACAGTACAACGTTTCAACAGAAATTTAGAAGAATAAATCAACTACAGGTTTGTCATCGAATTAGTACCGAGAAAGTTCTATGAAGACAATGTGCCCTGAAAATAATTTCATTATGAATTAAAGAATCACATTAAACAATCCTGTTTAAAATTGACTAAGCCAGGCATGATGGTGCATGCCTGTAACTCCAGCACTTGGGACATTGTAAGTGGAAGTCTTTCTCCTGTCGATTAGTTTCTGAATATCCACTCTGAGGCTTCATATTAATTACAAACTGTTTGGCCTATTAGCTCGGGCTTATTAACTAGCTTTTACATCTTAAATTAAGTCATTTCTAGTTTATATTTTACCATGAAGCTCGAGGCTTGTTACCTCACATGTGGCTTCTCCAGCAGCTGCTGGTGTCTCCCTGACTCTGCTCCCCTTCCCCCACTCCCCTCCCCTTGGATTTCTTACTTAGTTATCTTCTGCCTGGTTATTGGCCAAATCGGCTTCTTTATTAACCAGTGGTAATAAGACATATTCACAGCCTAAAGAAGGGCATACCACATCAGGAAATGAAATCAAAGAGGATCAGAAGTTCAAGGCTAGCCTAGGCTACATGAAACCATCTCGCAAAAAAATTAGTTGATTTAAACTTTTCAAGTGTTCAAACCAGTGGTTCCAACCTTGTGGCTACTTACTAGAATCACCTGAGACATTTGTAAAACATATCAATACTTAGCCCTCAGACCAACTGAAGAATTTAATTCATGTAGGGCATTGGCACTAGTATTTTTTCTAAGTTCCACCTAACGAGTCTAATGTGCACCTAATGTTAAATAGCACAATTCTGAATGAAATTCATTAGAAAACTGCCTGACGGTCTGGTCAAAAACGGCAGTCACTCTTTAAAGCCATTGTGCAAGGTTGGTTTACCTATGAATCAGACTTCAGCCTCGCTAAGAGAGAGGAACCCCCTGGAAAAATCATACCCCTGCTATCTGTCTGACTCAAAAGCCATACTGTCCTCTCCTTCCAACTCCAAATCCATGCCAGGCCCTGGGGTAGCCGCACGCTTGCCAGGCAAAGTGGAGTAAGTAAGAAGAGAAAGGGCTTTGTTTCTGGGGCAGGCCTCAGCGAGTCTCCTGCCACAGCTGACCTTCCCCTTACCCTGCTTTGGGCTTTGTGGACCTTGATCCTGCAGCGTTCTCAACCCCTGGCTGACCTGTCCTTTCTTGGCTCATGGCTACTTCCCAACCTGTATCCCTCTTCCAAACTTGCTGACTCAAGGTCCCCCTGCTCTGGGTGTCACTCAGATTACAAAGAAAAAAGATCCTGCTGTTTTCTAGTTTTTGAACAGTAATGACCATTATATGCCGGTTATCTTTTTGCATGTTTGCTTATAATTTATTTATTTAATCATTTATTTATTTTGGTTCTTTTTGTTTATTTGCTCTGTAGACAAGGCTTCTCCTTGAACTCACAAAGATTCACCTATGCTTGCCTCTGCCTTCTGAGTGCTGAGATGAAAGACATATACCACCGTGCCCTGCCTTTTATTTTCATTTTCAACTGTGTATCTGTGTGGGGTGGGTACATGTGAGCCTAGTGCCACAGAGGTCAGAAAAGGGTGTCAGATCCCTAAAGTTGGACTGGTAATGAGTAACCCCCAATGTGGGTACTCAGGACCAAACTCAAACCCTCTGCAAGAGCGGTCTGTGCTCATAAATGTTGAACCATCTTTCTAGCTCCTCATTTTCTTACTTAGAAAGACCCTCACCAGAGAGTCCCTGCTGGAAATGTGATATTTGGAAAGATTTATGAAATTTTGTCCTGTTGGAAATGTGATATGCCAATGGTCAAATTACTTTTTTTCTTGGGATATTTTCTCTGGATGATTTGTCCATTTTCTTCAGATGTCTCATTTGACCAGTGGTCTTCAGATTCCTTAGCTGGATACCTTTATTCTCCTGAAAAGACAGAAACAATGCCCTTCCCTAATCCTAATTTTTGGAAGTTCCCTTTTGGCAAGTTATATCTGACCAAATGAAAAGCAGAGGTTTGGAGAAAAATAGAAAAGAAAACCTAGCTGGCGGGGTGGTGACTTTGGTGGGAGCCCCTGTGAGTGCTAATGACTGCAAAGTCACAGACAAGTGGCTTTTTCGTGAATTCACACTATAAAGTTGGGCACAATTGTTACACAAGTTCTAATTGGTCTTAATAATTAAAAACCCGGAGCCAGATACTAGGACAGATGCTGAAAGATCAGAGAGAGAAAGGAGCAAGCCTCAGACAACTCTTACCTTACTAATTCCTCAGCAGAAAAAAGGGTCAAACTACTGTCTCCTCCCACCTTATATTTCTCTCTCTGCACAGCCGTATCTCTTCCTGTCTGTCTGTACAGACCTCTAGACTTCTATGGTTAGCCAGTGGCCAGCTCTGCCCTCTCATCTTCAGGCAAGCTTTATTTGTTAGAGTACAAACAAGATATCACCACACATAAAGGAACGGAGAAAGATCTGACTCTGGCCTCCACACATACAGACAATTACACCTCCACTCTACACATATAAAGGAACTATATATTTATACCTTCTCCCTCTGATTCACAGGTTGAAAAGCTGGCCACCTTGTTGACAATATTTGAGAGAGGGCTTTTAGGGGGAATGAGATTAGTGCCCTGGCTAAGTAATAGAGATAAGCCCTTCAACCTTTCACTACAGGAAAACACAAGAAGAAAGTGAATGTCCACAAACCAGGAAACAGAGTCTTATCAGATCTCAAGTCTGCCAGCACCTTAACCTGAAACTTCCCACAAGAGTGAGGAATTTTCTGTTGTATCTAAGTCACCAGATAGCCACCCTTTCCTTGAGATAGTGTTTTACAGTCACTACCAAGTTGCTCATGGTTTTGTCTGTTCATTCATGACTGTCATGTTTTCATCGGCACAGAGGCTGCGTTATTCTACTGCTATTTCACCAGCAAATGCGGCAGTTACCGGCCTGTTTCTAAGGCAGCGGCCCTGGGGATTCTGTTTACCACGGCACTGTCTAGGTTGCTGCCCCAAAATATAGCTTACAATTAAATCTCTATCATCCTATTCATCAGTAAGACTCAGGAGTTCAAGGCTGGACTGAAAACCTGCCAGCATAGAGAGGTTGAGTAGCAACTAGCTGATCTTTTCTTTATGACAGTCTCAGAAGAGAACATCCTTCCAATTTGCCAAAACAAAAAACCCACGCCACTCAAAGCCCCTCCCTACCACTTCCTGTGTGTCTCTCTAAGGTCTTCCAGATACTCTCTGACTGACGATGACTACTTTCTGTCAACTAGTTGCTAACTCAGCCTCAGATCAAAGGTTTATTTTATTTAATTATTACAAATGCAAACTTGAGGATCACAGAGTAATTGAATATCACACAACATTTGCCCCTCTTGTCTAAATAGAAAGAAAAGATTTTTATCTCTAATACAGTAAAACTATATGCAATAAGAACAATTAACAAGTAGGAATTACATTCACAATGTCCAGGCCATTTGTATTTGGAAAATTTGGAGAAATTGCTCTATTATAGATCCTATCTTGATGAGTCCAAAGTTTTATACCTATCCCACTTTCTATCATAACTTGTATTACCAACTGAAAAATATTTAGACCTTAAAACACTTTCTTAGATAAACAACTCAAGCTTTTATGTCTCTCAGCCTTTATAAACATTTTAATCCTTTTGTAAGTTCCCTTTTTTGAATTTGGTAGCAAAGAAAATGGTAAAACTAAAACTATCTATTCTTTAACCCCATCAGAGACCCGAGGAGGATAAAATATTCTGACTAAACAGGAAGTGCAGAGCAAGCAAATTCCAAAATTATAGAAATGACAGAAATAGCTAGTTTTCTGGACAGTTATCCAACGTTCCTATGTTGAGGCATCCATCTTCTGCCTACAGCTCTAGAATGTCTGACAGACTTTTCTGTGAAGCAGCTATTTTGAAGAATTGTCCCACCCTGTCTTGACAAAATTCAACAGTCATCTTCTTTTGTGACTTGATTGTCCAGTTTGGATGGCATACTGGCCCCAAATGCAACATATTTCCTGATTTCCATTCTGAAGGGAAGACATTCTAAAAATACATAGGTTGGTTTAGTTTAGCAGTTTTCTCTACAGTTCAATGTCTCCCAGTACCTTTTGTCCTTCATTCATCAACATCCAAATAATTCCGTCGATAAAGCACCATTCAGGATCCAGAGGCCCTTTATGATTCCTGTCCTTATGTGACTTATACTTTTTATATTACTTTACTTTTTTATAGACCTTATTATTTTTAAAATTATCTTATTTATTTTTCAATGACTGTCTCTACCCATTTTTTCCTTTCTTCACCATCTTTGTGTGTGTGTGCATGCGCACACACATATGTGTCTGTGTGTCTATCTGTGTATATGTCTGTGTGTGTGTATCTGTATATATGTCTCTGTGTATGCGTGTGCGTGCATCTGTGTCTGTGGGTATATCTGTGTATATGTTTCTCTGTGAGTGTGTGTCTGTGTGTGTGTGCGCATCTCCTGCATTTCTCTGACTGCCAAGTCTCCGCTTAGGACATTGTGCTGATGCTGGACTCTGCCCCATCTGACATGACAGACCCAGTGGCTTCCAGCCGCTCCTAACCACCCAGTCACACCTATATGCCCCAGCTCTGGGAAGCTGCTGTGTCCTTGATGCAGCAGCCAGCTGTCCAAGTGTTCCGATGCACTTTAAAAGAGCTGCACCTCTGCATGCCCCAGCACTGAAAGACCAAGTCACCAGGAAGCCAGGTCCAACGCTGTGTTCCGACCATTTTATTTTCAGCTTTCTCAGGCCCTGTGTGGATTTATGTACCACATGTTGGGCACCAAATGTAGTCTTTTTTTGTACCACCAATGCCAAAATAATGACACGGAGACATCTTATTAATTATGAAAGCTTGGCTTAGACTTGTCCACAACTAGCTCTTACAATTTAAATTAACCTGCACCTATTAATCTGCATTTTGCCATGTGACTTTTTAAACCACTATTCCATTCTGTGTGGTCTGACTTGGTCCAAGTCTCTGAAGGCCTAGATTCATCTCCTCTTCCTTTCTCTCCTTGGAAGTCCCTCCTATCTTCTCCTGCCTTGCTACTGGCCATTCAGTTCTTTATTAAACCAATCAGAAGGGGCCTTGGCAAAGACACATCTTCACAGTGTACAAACAGATTATCCCATAACACATAACCCATATAGGACCATAGGAAATTGTTAAGAGCCATTCTGGAGCCCTCTGAAGTAGACAGAATTGGTCAGAAAACACTGGATGGCTGGAGAGATGGCTCAGCAGTTAAGAGGGTTCACTGCTCTTCTGGAGGACTGGAGTTCAGTTCCCAACACCCACATCAGGCACCGCACACTGTAACCCTAGCTCCAGAGGGAACCAATGCTTCTCTAGCCTCTGGGGGCACTTGCACATACTACACACATACACACATACATACAGACAGACAGACACAGAGAGAAAGAGAGAGAGAGAGAGAGAGAGAGAGAGAGAGAGAGAGAGAGAGAGAGACTTAAAAGTAAAATAAAAACTTGAAAAATCACACCAAAAGAAGAATGCCCTTCATGAGGAGATGGCTGGCTTTTCTATTGTATGGCCTGATAAAATTATCAGGAACCCAGGTTATTACAGTCAGCTTCATAATTTATTTATTTTTTATTAATTTTATTTTGTTGTGGGGCATCCACCAGAAAAGACTGTTCAGACACAGATTTCAGCCAGTACAAAGTCTATGTTAGCTGGCCGGTGACTACACTGGGTGTTCAGAATCCCAGTGTCCCCCAGTCTTTCTCAGGGTGTGCTTTACAGGACACAAACCATGTCCTGGGTCGATACACTTCAGTTAACAAGAACAGTTAGACAGAAGAGAGACTATAAAAGCCAAAAGGCAAGGTTTGAGACTTTCCCAGAAATACGGATTTGATGGATTAGATCTTTGCTCTAATTTTGGACGGTGGAGCGTCTATGTGCAGAGTTTTAGGGCCCTAATGGTACATTCACTATGGAATCAGTTGTTCTAAGGTCTAAGGCCTATTAAGAGCTGGGACCCTGTTACAATTTATATTTTACATATATGGGTATTTTGCCTGTGTGTGTGTGTCTGTGAATCACACGTGTTCCTGGAACCCTTCAAGTCAGAGAGCATATCAGATCTCCTAGACCTGCAGTCACAGATATGGTAAGCCACTGTCTTAGGGTCACTATTGCTGTGATGAACCACCATGACCAGCTTGGGGAGGAGAGGGTTCATTTGGCTCACATTTCCACATCACTGTTCATTATCAAAGGAACTCAGGACGGGAACTCAAACAGGGCAAGAAACTGGAGGCCAGAGCTGTTAGAGAGGCCATGATGGGATGCTGCTTACTGCCTTGTTCAGTCTGCTTCCTTAGAGAATTCAGAATGAAACCAGGCATGGCCATTAAAGCCTTTAATCCCAGCACTTGGGAGGCAGAGGCAGGCAGATCTCTGTGAGTCTAAGGCCAGCCTGATCTATGGAGCGAGTTCCAGGATAGTCAGGGTTACACAGAGAAACCCTGTCTTGAAAAACTACACATCCACAAAACAAAAACAAAAAAGAACTCAGGACCACCAGCCCAGGGGTGACCCCACCCACAATGGGCTGGGCCCTCTCTACAGGAATGAGTAATTAAGAAAATGTCCAAAAGGCTTCCTGACACCCTGATCTTACGGAGGCCTTTTCTCAGTTGAGGGATCCTCTCAGATGACTCCAGCTTGTGTCTCTTGACATACGACTGTCAGCCACCATGTGGGTGCTAGGAATTGAACTCAGGTCTCTGGAAGAGCAGTGAGCAGCCAGTGCTTTTTTTTTTTTTTTTTTTTTGAGACAGAGTCTCTATGTACTCCCAGCTGTCCTGGAACTCACTATGTAGACCAGGTAGAACTCACAGAGATCTGTTGGCCTCTGCCTCCCGAGTGCTTGAATTAAAAGTGTCTACAACCGAGGTTGGAACAGCCAGTGCTCTTGACAGCTAAGCCAACTCTCCACCTCTGCCACCCCCTTAATATTTTTATTTAGTGTGTTTGTGTGTGTGCATGCGTGTGTGTGTGTGTGTGTACTTACATATCACAGTGCATATGTGGAAGACAAAGAACAACTCTTTGTCTATCATATGTGTCCCAGGTAGGAAATTTAGGTCATCAGACTTAGGGACAAGCACCAATATCTGCTGAACCATCTTGTAATCTTCAGCTTCACAATTCGTGTGTGTGTGTGTAAGAGAAACAGACTTTCCTGAGTTTAATATTTTTCCTCTCCTGTTACAAAGAAAAGATAATCTTTTCTCAAAAAAGATGTTTTTTAATTAATTTTTGTTTGTTTGTTTGTTTTTATTTGTTTTGGTTTTTGTTTTTCAACACAGGGTTTCTCTGTGTAACAGCCTTGGCTGTTCTGGAACTTACTTCATCGACCAGGCTGACCTTGAACTCACAGAGATCTGCCTGTCTTTGCCTCTTGAGTGCTGAAATTGAAAGAGAACACCACCAAGCCCAGCTAACTTAAATTAGTTTTAAGTTGTATTTTTTGTATTTGTATGAGTGTTTCTTTGCAGTATATATATGTACCGTGTGCAGGCAGTGCCTGTGGAAGTCAGAAGAAGGTATTGGATGTCTTGGAGCTGGAGCTACAGACGGTTGTGAGTTGGCATGTAGGTACTGAGAACCGAACCCTGGTCCTCTGCAAGAGCAGCTGGTGCTCCTAACTGTCGAGCCGTCTCTCCAGCCCATTTATTTTTATTTACATGGATGCGTGAGTGTGTGAATGTATGCCATGAGTACCTATGCCCTGAAGAGGATGCTGGATCTCCTGGAGCTGGAGTTATGGGTGGCGGTGACTCCAGTCTTCTGAAAGGACCTTTCCAGCTGCTAACTAGCCTTTTACAGGAATTATTTCATATTTGCCTAAAGGAGGCAGGTGATTTTCACTTTTTTTGTTAGACATTTACATTTTTGTGGTTTTGGGTATTTGTTGTTGTGCCATGGTTGTCTCAGGGCCTCACTAGCCCAGGCTGGGGCCTCACTAGCCCAGGTTAGCCTCAGACTATTGCTGAAGGAGGTCTTGAATTCCTGATCCTCTGTCTCCAACTCCCCAGGGCTGGAATTAAAGATGTTCATAAGTGCACACCCAGTTTTACGTAGTACTCAGGTCATCCAGCTCCTTGTGTAGATGGACAAACACTCTACCAACTGCCAGACTCCCCGCCTGTGGGGATTTTTTGTTTTGTTTTGGGATCATGAGCTTTTTAATCCTTTAAGTGAAAAAGCTGGGTTAGGAATTTAGTTCAGTCTCTGGCTTCAGCCTTCAACGCCGGTTCAAATATATATATATATAATTTTTAAAAAAATAAACACAGCCTCCTTAGTCAAGTGTGTATGTGTGTTCATTTCCCCTGGCACACGCAAAGACACGTTCTTTCTGAATGTACCACCTAAGGCTCTAGAACCTTTTGCCTTTGCACACGAGGAATTCAAGGACATAGCTCTTTTTAGTCATTCCTCACACTGTCTGAGAGCAAAGCTCCCTCTAAATGGAACAGATGGAGCAGAGCCTCCCCCCTTTCTCAGCTAGGGCGTTTGCAGTCGCTTCTGCCTCTGCTGACTGTAATTCTCACATACTGATGGCCTGTCAGGGCCCGTACCATCACAAGTCAATAACAACCGTCAAAATGCCTTCTGCGGGATCATCGTGCCCGATGTTTTTTCTTTCTTTCTTTTTTCTTTTTTTTTCTCCCAGCAATACTTTGTGTGCTCGGGAGGCAGCAGGGAGGGGACTGCTCTGGTTTAGGGAGCTCAGTGCTGGAGTGGGGGTGTTTGCAGGGCTCTGGCCGAAGGCTCAAAGGCTTGGGGGTGGGGTGCCCAAGGGGAAGGGCAAGAACAAAATGTGACTTGCCAGATTTCCAAGCTGGTATTTTTAACTATGAGGGGAAACCAGGGAGCAGCTGAAAAGCTCGCCGAATAGACTGGCTTTCCTTCCTTTCTTTTTTCTGCTTGAGACAGGATCTCACTACATAGTCCTGGCTGGCCTGGGACCCACTATATAGACCAGGCAGACCTAGAATTCATAGAGTTCCACCTGCCTCTACCTCTCCAGTGCTGGGATCAAAGGGATGTGCCGTTATGTCTGTGTAGCTTGTGGATATGATGTTTGTAAAGCTACAGTGCAGAAGGTTCAGGCCAGGCCAGGTTTAAAAAAAAAAAAAGACAACGAAAACTAAAAAGTCCATTCAACATCATTAAAAATAATATAAAGAAAATGGATAGAAGATTTAAATTCTGTAAAGTCCTGCCTGTGTATTTTCTTTAAATCTTGTTTTATATATTTGTTTTCTTGTTAACCATTGTCATTCTGTAACAGAATACCCACCTGGGCTTCTTTTTTAAAAAAAAAAAAAAAGCCACTAAGCTTCCTCCCAGCCTCTTCTCTTCTCCTGTTCTCTACTGTAAGATCTAAAGTGTTCTTACTGCAGGGAAGGGAAAGGCTGGGAGGGCCGTTCTGCTCTGAACCAAGTCTCTCTTCTCTTCAGCACAGACATGTATGTCTAGAGAAGGATTGGTGAAGTCCCAGGAAAGGTATTCTCCTTTTGAACGGAAACAAAATGTGAACTGTAAACCATTTCATTTGGATCCTTACATGAAAGGCTGCAGACTAGTGCCTGAACCTCCCCTCCCCTGCGATTATTTGACTGCAACACAGCTCAGCTCATAGAGCGGCTGTTTCAGGGCTGTTGCTGGCTGTTTCAGGAGCTGGGAGCCATCTACAGAGACAGACAAGACTCGGCACAGAAGCAGTTTCCCAGGGCTTCACCCATCCTGGTTTATTCACGATCCCATCTCTTTGGAGCAAATTCCTTTCAGTTCTGCAGATGAGGGATGGAACTGGAAGACGGGGGAGGAAGGGAGAGGAGCAGTTGAGGTGAGCCCCTCCAGTAGCTCCGCCCTGTTGTCCACCCTCCACTCTGCCTAGCCTCGGTAAGTAGATGTGCTTGCCCACCCTAGTTCCTCCTCTATCAGTGCTGACACCTGAGTCCCAGCCCACCTTTCTCTCTCCTCAGCTAGCCAGATGTGCTTAGGCACATCTCACTAAGATCAGTTCCTCCCATATAAATTGAGGAGAAAATGTAACACACACACAAAGTGTTCTTGTTGGGATTAAATGAAAGAAAATCTTTGAAAGAGTTTCCTAAACTATAAAGTTACAAAAATGTCCTTTTATGGTTGCTGATAGTATGCAACTTGTTTGTTTGTGTGTTTGTTTTGTTTTCCCAGATGATGGAGGTGGGTCATCTATCTGTTGCTTTCATTGGTTAATTAATAAAAAAAAACTGCTTGGCCTTTGATAGGCCAGCAGCTTAGATAGGCTGAGTAGACAGAACTGAAACCTGGAAGGAAGAAGGCAGTGAGACATATGCCATAGCTCTCCTCTCCAAGATGGATGCAGGTTAAGAATAGTCATGGTAAGCCACACCTCATGGTGCTATGCAGATTATTAGAAATGGGTTAATCAAGATGTGAGAATTAGCCAGTAAGAGGCTAGAGCTAATGGGCCAAGCAGTGTTTTAAAAGAATACAGTTTCCATGTAATTATTTTGGGTAAAGCTAGCCGGGTGGCAGAATGCAGCCCGCTGCTCCATCAACAGAGTGGCTGCCCAATGTGCTAACAAACTCCACGTAAAACCTGAGAGAGCTTAATTTTAAACAGAGAAAAAACAGAGTTTAATGCAGATTTTTGCTGTTTGTTGGTGGCGTGCTGTAGAGAGATTTCCTGTTTCAGCAATAGTGGCAGAAAAAAAGCCGTGTCATTTTAAAGCGCGGCCTCCTGGGGCTGTACCGCCACTGCAAACTCTGGCTTTAAAGCATTTCAATGGCTTTTATGGGACTGGATGTTTCTGTTCCTGCTTGGGATCAAGAGGAAAGTAGCTGAGACCATGCCCCTGGCTCAGCTCTTCCTGCCTGGGCAGGAATCAGACTTGGTCAGGCGGGAGAGCAAGGTGGATTTCTGCCGCCATACAGAGAGGTGTTTTCAGACTGTGCAGTGCTCTGGGTGTCAGATTTGGCTGTAACTTGGACAAAAAGAGTTTCTGTGCTGCACGCTCAGTCTCAGAATTAAACTGCTGACTGTGGCTCCAATGTTGACTTGCTATGTGCCTGGAACTGTGCGCAGCTCAGGGGCACCAAATGGATCTGAGGCAGGAGCGGCTGCTCCATGCTGAACTGTGCTGACCTCAGGCAGGAATGATCGTAATTACCCACCCAGACAGGGTCTGATGTATCTATCTTAGGCTGGCCTCCCACTTGAAGATGCCTATCAATTTCTCACCCTCCTACCTGTGTCTACTGTTGCTGGGATTATAGATATGTGTCTGCACACCTAAACCAGGCTCCAAGTATAGGAGTATAGCAGGCAGGCAGGTAGGCACTCAATCAACAGAGCAAAAAGTTAGCCCCTCAACAAACATTCTTATTTTCAAAGAGAACATTTTAATTTTACAGTTTTCTTTGGAGGGTGTGTGGAGGGGGATAGGGTTTTGAGCCAGGGTTTCTCTGTGTAGCCCTAGCTGTGCTAGAACTCACTCCATAGGCCAGGCTGGCCTCAAACGCACAGAGAGTCACCTGCCTCGGCCTCCTGAGTGTATGCACCACCACTGCCTAGCTGTGAGTGTGTTTAATTATTTTTATGTTCAATGGTGCCTGGCCTTGTATGCAAATGTCTGTGTGAGGGTGTCAAAAGACCTGGAACTGGAGTTACAGACATTTGTGAGCTACCGTTTGGGAACTGAACTCGGTCCTATGGAAGAACAGCCAGTGCTCTTAACCACTGAGCCATCTCTCCAGCCACTATAGTTTTTTTTTAATTACTTTATGTAGAGGTTGAAGAGATGTCTCAGGGGCTGAGGGTATACTGCTTTTCCAGAGGACCTAAATTTGAGTCCCAGTACTGAAGTCAGACAGCTCACAATCACCTATAACTCCAGTGTCAGGGGATCTGATGCCCTCTTATGGCCTCTGAGGGCACTTGCTCTCAGGTGGCGCGCGCGCACGCACACATACACACACACACAACACACACACACACACAAATAAATAAGTATAAATCTTACAAAACAAAACATGGCAGGTGTGGTGGCACACATCTTTAAACCCAGCACTAAAGAGGAAGAGGCAAGTGGATCTCTGTGAATTCAAGGTCAGCCTGGTCTATTCATAGAGTTCCAAGCCAGGCATGGCTACATAGTAAGATCATGTCTCATTACATACATTTCATACATGCAATACATGTTTAAATTTCTCCTTCGAGATTTATCCTTTGAGAGTTCCCAAACATTTTAACTGTGAACAGAAATCCCCAGGAAGATTTTCTGTGTTGAAAGTCTTACAAGGCTGATTGACTAAAATTTCAGTGATTATTGTAATTTGGAATGTAAGGGATGAGTCAGGTCATCTGGGCCATCTTTTCTCCCTCTTTAATAACAGCTAATTTGCTACCTTTGTGTTCAACATAGCATCCATCCTTGTGACTATCCGGTATGCGGTGTGTGTAACATACTACACACACACACACACACACACACACACACACACACACACACACACACACGACTCAAATGTGTCAATCATCACTGGAAAATGAGAAGAGCAAACTTTGATGTTCCTCCATCAGCCATATGATCAGAGCCTTGATTCTCAGAGGTAGGGATGTGACCCATGAAGAATAAACGTAAGCGTTGAGATGTGTCAATTCCATCTGAAATTCTGATTCTGTTTGTATCATTTCTAAAGAACCCCCTCCCCATTTGAAAGAGAGTTGAGAACCACAAACCTAGTCCCAGCATGACCACTGGAGAATTCTCTGAGCTTCTGTCCCTAAAGACTTTTGTGCCTGTTCATTATATATTTTCTCTAGTCAATCTCCTTTATCACTGTAGACCCTCCCCCTTTCCTGACTCAGACTTGCCCGGCAGTTCTCTAATGCACTAAGAATTATATAGCTGAGTGAACACACACACATGAGTTCTATTAGGAGATAAATATAGAGATAGGAAAGCGAGTGTTCCAGGGTGGCAGCACTCATCCCAGTAACTCAGACGGAGCTATTTCCGGTCCGTGTGTGGAGCCCTGATAGTGAAAATAGAGCTAGGAAGAACCTTTGATTCAATAATGCTAGGGTTATAGATTCCCCATGGGTGGATTCAAGAGCACTATAAATAGGAGGAAATATAAACATTACATGTGTGACATTGGACTAAGCGGCCTTAGGAAGGAATGAAATACTCGGTGGCAAGGTGAGCTTGTCCTTGGGCGATTCAGGAGCCTGGCGATAGCTGTGCTGTGGCGGACAGAGCAGGGCTGGGAAGCAGCATGGTACCACTGTCCTCCTCCTCCTCCTCCAGCAGCGTGTGTCCAAGCTACCTCTGCTCACCCCCAGCCTGAAGTGGTAGGCATCTGAAGAGTATAGGAGGGTTGGCAAGATGGCTCAGCAGGTGAAGGCGCTTGCCTTGCAAACATGGCAGCTTGAGCTCAGCCCCCAAGGCTCTCATAAAAGTGGAAGCAAGAACCAACTGTACAGAGTTGTCCTCTGAACCTGATATATGCTCCCATATACACACTAATAAATAAAAATTTAAAAAGAAAAGTATAAAGACTGCAGGATACTCGGGGAAATAAAGATCAAGCCCCCACCTGTGGGAAAGGGTGGAATTTCTAAGGGATTAGGAAATGTCTCACTGGGAGGAGAACTGAAGAAGGGTAGGAAGTAGAATTCAGGAAACGAGTAGTTCCCATTCGGAACTAAACTGAGAGACCAGTCCCAGCCAGTCAGGTGAAGGTACTGTGTCTAGTCCCATTACTGAGTAGGTAGGTTGCTTATCCGTATTTCCGTAAAGGTACCGTCAAGACCTCTGTAGTCAATGGAGCCATCAGCATCTTCAGAGATGCTAAGAACTTGGGGTATTGTGGTAGCTTGTTTCATTTACCTGCTTATCATGATCTAGAATTACTGGAGAGGAGACTTCTCATAAGGAATTGTCTAGATCAGGTTGGCCTATGGGTATAGCTGTAGGGACTTGCCTTGATTCTTAGCTGCTGTGGGAAGATCAACCCTAAAAGCGGGCAGTGCCATCCTCTGGATTTGGATGCTGGACTGCATGAGAGTTGAGAAAGCTAGCTGAGCATGAAGCATGTACACATTCATTTTTCTCTGCTCTTGACAGCGGATGTGATTTTGTTATAGCTGTGTTAGTTAGGATTTCTAGTGCTGGGGAGAGACCATAACCATGGCAACTCTTGGGGCTGGAGAGATGGCTCAGTGGTTAAGAGCATTGCCTGCTATTCCAAAGGTCCTGAGTTCAATTCCCAGCAACCACAAGGTGGCTCACAACCATCTATAATGAGGTCAGGTGCCCTCTTCTGGCCTGAAGGCATATGTTGTATACTAAATAAATAAATATTAAAAAAAAAAAAACCATGGCAACTCTTATAAAGGAAAACATTTAATCATAGTGGCTCACTTACAGTTCAGAGGTTTGGTCCATTATCATCAAGGCAGGAAGCAAGGCTGCATGCAGGCAGATGTGGTGCTAGAGAAGGAGCTGGGAATTCTTACATCTTGACTTGCAGGCAACAGGAAGTGGTCTGAGACACTGGGCATGGCTTAAGCATATAGAAGACCTCAAAGCCCTCCTCCACAGTGACACACTTCCTCCAACAAGGCCATGCCTACTCCAACAGAGCCACAGTTTCTGATAGTGCCACTCTCTTTGGGGGCCACTTTCTTTCGAACCACCGCAGGAGCCCACCAGAGAGGACCACTCAGACACAGTGTAGAGCCAACTGAAAGTCTTTATTCCAACGGGCTGAGACCGTATCCAAGTGTGCAGGGGCCCAGGTGTGGCCACAGGCTTTTAGGAGCAGAGACCTCATTCAGGCACCCCTCCTCCCCCGGCAGCTGCTGTCGGGGCTGTGCAGAGTGTGCAGTTCTGAAGGAAGAAGTTTTAACAGAAACTAAGATAAGTGGTTAGCCAGCCCGAGGGGGTTCTGCTCAAACAGGCAGCTGAGGTGAATGGTTAGCAAGAGCACAGTATGCACAAACAAACGGTTTTAACAAAGGCAATGATAAGTTAGCTGGGACATCCTGATCTTTGGTCCCTAGAATAGAGATGGGTAGTTTTCCATTGAATTCCCCATCAAGGAGATCAGATTAAAGTTAAACCTGGAAGCGGCCTCAGCAGGAATACAAGATGGAGGAACCTCTGCACTGCCTTGCCCTGTCACAATGTGACTAGCTAGCTTCTTCAAGTTCCTGCCTTGATTTCCCTGTAATGTTGAGTTATAGCCTGGAGCAAAATAACCGCTTTCTCCCAAATTTGTTTTTTGTCAGAGCATTATATCATGGCGGCAAAAATGAACCTGGGACAGTTGCTTCCTGGGAAAGGAGTCTCTGTAGATGTGATTTATAGTACCCTGGACTGTCTACTTGGGTATTACCTGCAACCACAGGCATCTGTGTAAGGGAAATGCAAAGAGGTGGCACACAGAAAGTAAGGTACAGGTAGGAGATATAGTGTGGCCATATCCCAAGGAAAACTGGCCATTATCAGAGCCAGAGTCGGCAAGAACTGATCCTCCCTTACAGCCTGGGCATGGATCCTTTGGTCACATTGACCTTGGCTCAGTGAGACCAGTGGTGACTATGAGGTAAGACAGAACTTGTGTGCTCCAGAACGAGTTGACACCACCAGGTGTGTATTCACTGTTACACCAGCCTTTGGAGGGAATACGGCCTCTGTTAGATTCCAGACCTGTCTGGCCCGGCTATGACAGTCAGCGGTGATGCTTACCTTTGGGTGACCATGATAGACTTTTGTGTCTTCCTCACTAGTAGGGACAATATCATTTGCTGCAGGGGTTGGGGGGCATGAGAATGGCCTCCAGTTTCGGGGAGGGTGTTAAAACATAAATTTAGAGGTAGAGGAAATGGCTCAGTAGGGAGACATGCTTGCATCCACGTCCACCTGAGCCTGGTTCTTGCAACCTACAAGGTAGGAGAGAACACCTATAAGCAGTCCTTTGACCCCTCTCCCCATTCAAGCCGGTGGTGAGAATAGGAGATAAAACTGGCTAAGGTGCTAGGCGGTAGCGGTGGCACGTGCTTTTGACAGTCCTTTCCTTGCCAGAAGCTAGAGATGACAGAAATTCGTAAATCCCAACGTCTTTGGTTCTGTTCAAGTCACAGGCCAGAGAAGCCAGGATGTGGAGTCTGGTTTTTCACTACCTTTTCTTCTTTTTCTCTCTCTTATTTTCTTCTAAAGGAGGACTTTATTCCCTAAAACGGTTCACAAGGACATGACTAAAACTGAGAGGCGCCGACACCTAGGCTGACCTAGAACTCCATAAGTAGACCAGGCTGGCCCTGCCTTCCTCTTTCCTCTAGAATGTTAGGGTTGTCAGTGTGTGTCACTGTGTCCAGTCCTATTTCCCAATAAAGTGACATTCATGGGGCCCTTTTGGGGGATCATATTCAACTCATTATGGGAAACCACCCCTGATTTGCCCTTTCCACGGAGGGCAGATAGAAAACTCCAGCAATCATCTATGCAGCTCCATGAAGACCCAGCAAGTTTTGGCTGCTTGCCTACCTCCTCCAGGGAGTAACTCAGTGATGACCTCAGGCCTCCTAGAGACTGACCTCAGAACATCTGGTCCGATCCACTTCCCACCACACTCCCAGCCTCCCAGTGAGCTCAGACTCTAAATGATGCTGTTTCAGTTGCAATCAGCTGCGTGCAGTACGCCACCACCAAGCACAGAAACCAGGACGTCATACTTTATTCTGAAAGATTTAAGGGAACCTTGCCAGGGATAGAGTGATGATCCAGCAGTCAAGAGGGCCTGCTGCTCTGGCAGAGGATCCACATTGTGTGGCTTAAATCCGCTGTAACTCTAGCTCCAAGAGATCCAGCACATATGGCTTTCTTGGGCCCCTGGACACACATGTCCATGTATACACACACACACACAGAGAGAGAGAGAGAGAGAGAGAGAGAGAGAGAGAGAGAGAGAGAGAGAGACATATAAAAATTTTTAAAAAAAAATCATTGAAGTTCCAATGCTTAGTTAGCTTCCTGTACTTTTATTAAATAATAATTCTGCCTCATAAAGGGAAATTTCTCAGCAGAGAGCCTAATGGCATGGCCAGGCAGCTATTAGGATGGTTGAGAGCACTGTGCAGAAAGTCGTGGGCACCAGAGGAAAAGTAATCACCCCACAGTTGGGGACACACTCTCTAATTCTAACCTCCTGGGACCTCAGGCAGCACTTTCCCTTTCCTTGTGTGTGGTGGGGGTGGACTATTCCTCAGGGCCTGTGCTAGACACTTCACATTTGCATAATCCACAACACTGGCTACTGTGCTGCCTCACCCCCTCTAGCCACTGGCCTGTTCTTTCCCTTATCAGTACCTGAGGGGTGTCAGGCAATACCAGGTGACTTAAAACAATGGGAACCTGTTCTTTCACCTTTCACAACCCCAGCTCCCTCCCTCCCTCTCTCTCTCTCTCTCTCTCTCTCTCTCTCTCTCTCTCTCTCTCTCTCAGCTTCTTACAATCTGCACTGGCAAGTATCTCACTCCCAGCTCCCTCCTTCTCTCTCTCTCTCTCTCTCTCTCTCTCTCTCTCTCTCTCTCTCTCTCTCTCTCTCTCTCTCTCTC
>NC_022015.1:21357739-21369554 GCF_000317375.1 Microtus ochrogaster | reverse complement strand
TCTCTCTCTCTCTCTCTCTCTCTCTCTCTCTCTCTCTCTCTCTCTCTCTCTCTCTCTCTCCTTCTTACAATCCGCACTGGCAAGTATCTCACCCCAGCCTTTGTTATCACATGGCCTTTTCTCCTTGTCTTTTTTTTTTTTAATCTTTTGTTTTACCCATATGTGTACATCACATGCATGATTGGTTCCTACCAAGGCCAGAAGATCCTCTGGAACTGACTGAAGGTGCAGACAGTTGTGAGCCACCCTGTGGATGCTGGGACCCCAACCCAGGCCCCTCTGTAAGAGCAGCCGGTGCTCTTACTGTTACACTAGCTTTCCAGCCCTCTAATTGTCCTCTTACGCAGACACTAGTCATGGAATGTAAAGTCCATTCCATTCAGCAACGAATTATAGCTGCAAAAAGCCCTATTTCCAAGTAAGGTCACAGTCAAATGTCCCCGGTTGACAGAGTGTGGTAGACCCACAGATCCCGAGCACCTTTTCAAGGACACTTTTCAACTTCTGTTTCTGATGGCTTTATTTTCCTTTACTTCTCTTACTCTTGTAAAATTTACTTAGCTATTCATTATTTATTTATTTATTTGAGACAAGATCACACTATGTAGCTCTAGCTGGCTTGAAATTAGCTATGTAGACCAGGCTGGCCTGCATCCACCTGCTAATGGCTCTAGAGGGCTGGGGTCAAAGGTGTGTATCACCATAAATGGCTTTCTTACATCTTTTTAAATGAACGAATAAATGTGTTGTTAATAATTATTATTAATTATTACTTAATAATTATAGAGAGGCCAGAGAATGGTTTTGGGGAGTGGTTCCTTCCACTGCAGTTCTGGAAATCAAACCCAGGTACTAAAGCTAGCGCAGCAAGCACTTTTACCCACTAAGCTATCGCTTTGCATCCCCCCTCCACCTTTTTTAAAGACAAGGAAGGTCTCATGTAGCACAGGCTGGCATCAAACTCACTCTGTAACCAGAGGCTAGCCTTGAATTCCGGCTAACCCTCTTCTACCTCCTAAGTGCTAGGATTACTGGGTGTGTCAACATGCCTGACTTTTTATGGCTTCTACAGACCTGTTCATTCCCAAAGAAAAGAGCATCCACGCTCAGGGAGCAGAAGATGTTGCAACCAAATTACTGGTGTGTGAACATTTGCAACCATCTGCCCCGTCCCTACTGACATGCATGTGGCTTCTGTTATCTGCATCTCTCCCCTTTGCTGTCTTCAAAAGGTATCCCGTCTCCTTCAGCCAGCCTGTATCCCATGACTTACTCGGAACTCTCAAAGCTGTACTCGGAAGATGTCCAAACCAACGGCTCTGCCCACCCCCATAACAAAGTACCACAGGCTGGGAGGCTGAGACAACAAAAATTCACTTCCTGACAGTTCTGAAGACTGAAAGTTCAAGATCAAGGTCTCAGTGGGGTTGATCTCTCCGGAGTCCACCCTTCCAGCGTCTCACTGTGGTCCTTTCTCACTGTGGTCTTGTTTGTTCTATGTGTCTTAATCCCCTATGCTTACAATGACATGCATCATGCTGAATCAGGGCCCATCCTACTGACCTCATTCATTTAACTAGCTTTTTCAGAGTCCCATCTCCAAATGCAGTCACTTCAACAGGCAGATCTTACCAGTACAGAATTCCCATGACCCCACCAGTGAGCTCACGGCCAGCTTGCCTACTCCTCCCTTCTGCCCGGTCATCCATGACCCATCCTTGTAGTTAGGGATAGCTAATCTTCATCGCCAACATGACTGAATTTGGAATTGCTATCAGACACACTTCTGGATGTGTCTGCAATGGTGTTTCTAAAGAGGTATAACTGAAAGAAGACCCACCTTGAATGTGGCTAACAACATGCCCTAGCCGAGAGTCCCAGACTTAAGAAGAAGAGAGGAAAGAAGGAAGTCAATAGCATTTGCTCTCTGCTTCCTGCAACAATACCTCCCTGTTTTAGAGGATTATACCCTGACCATGAGCCGAAATAAGTTTCTCTTTCCTTAACTGGTCATTGCCAACTGTCTTGTCACGACAAGGAGAAACTGTAGCTAACAGAAAGCCCATTTAGACTGTGATTCCTTCCTCGAGGCACAATGTGAAACACGAAAGTCATAAAGATACAGATAAGCCAGATACTTGCCAAAATATATCCATGATTGATATACTGGATAACATTGTTGGACAAATGAAAATAACTATTAAAAGCAGCTGTTTCAGAGACATCATACAAATGCTTATTAAGTAAACAAATCAAAAAACATAGCTAAGAAACTGACTTAATTTTATAACCCTGTAGAACAAGATAAAGTCTCTGAACAAGTGAGAAGAGTAACCAGAACCAACAAACACCATAACCAACATCAAAAAAGTTATAACCAACATCAGTTATGAAGCAGTATTGTTCTTTTGTTATTGTTTTATCGATCTGTGTTATGGTTTGAGACAGAGTTTCACTCTGAAGCCTCAAATTAAAAAAGCTCCTGCTTTAGACTCCCCAGTGCTGCTGTTAGCATAGGCATGCACCACTTGACAGGGCACTTGTCCCTTTAAAATGAGAAAAGACGGGCTGGTGTATAGTTCTGTTAGCGGAATGTAGCTTAACATGCACAAAAGCCTAGATTCCAATTCTAGCCCCAAATAAACCAGGCAAGGTAGCACATGCCTAAAATCTCAGCACTTAGGAGATGGAGACAGGAAGATCAAAAGTTTAAGGTTATCCTTGGCTGCATGGAAATTTCAAGGCCAACCTGAACTGCCTGAATGAGACCCTGTCTCAAGAAAAGAAAAACAAATAAGAAAACAAAACAAAATGTAAGACAAAGAGCTGTATGTACACACACGCACACACACACACACACACAAACACAAACACACACACAAACTATTCATATTTTTCTTTAGAACAGGAAGAAAAGGAAATATGTGCAATATTCCATGAAAGGGTTAACACTGAGCCCAGAAAACCAGCATAAAAACATCTCTAGCACCAGGACAAATGAATCCTCTTTCAACCAATAAAATAGGGTCTTTGCAGAAAGTAGGAGGCCACAGAAAGTCTGGTTAATGGCAGTGCCATTAACCCGTGGCTAGGTCACCAGCCTATTGTCAGGTCTCGGTTCTGTGTGACTCATGATCGTAGTGGGAGGTGTAAAAATACGTCAGCCACGGGGTTTACATCAATTTCACAAATCAGCAGAAGAGCAAAGCAGGACGCATCCCATTTACAGTCATCTGTAGAGCCTAACAAGAAAAGGATCCATTAAACAGAAATGTCCATCTCCTGCAAGCCCTTCAGTGGACAGAAAGGGATAATTGAATTTCCGAGAGGATGGAAAAAATAACACCTTAGCACCAATGTATCAGAATACAGTGTTCTGTCCGGTCCAGAGCAGAAATGAGAATAACAAATCTGAATGAGAGAGAGTCAGTTCAGATAAAAAAGGGATGAGATGAAGGAAGGCAGCAATACTTCTGACTTCATGGCAGCCCCCACAGAGAGCTGAAAATATTGTAAGGGCGTATTTCATTCCGAGTGCACAGGAAGCCGGGTAAAGTGTGGATTTCAGCACCTGATGTATAAAGTGAGGATATGGCTGATTCAAAGGTATGGTTGAGGGGAAGGTGTTTATTGTAGACAGGAAGGAGAGCACAGCCAGAGGTCATCTGGAAGAGTCTACAACAGGGAGAGAAAGTAATAGGCTAACCATGGCCAGCAGGATGTAGCAGGCCATGGGGGTGGAGGTGGGACCAAGAGAGAGGGAGCCAAGAGAGAGAGAAAACCAAGAGAGAGCATGAACAAAACAGCAGGGCTGTAAAGGAATGAGAGGCCAGAGGAAGGGAAGCCCATGAGCTGGAGAAGTCTAGGGTAGGGGTGGGGTGAGAAGAGCTGAGCGAAGGTGTACTGGTGCTGAGGGAGCCTGGAAGCCAGCAGACACTTTGGTATGCTAATGGGAACCGCAGTTCGCCATGTGTCCCGAGTTTCTTTTGGAGCTGACAGAAGTAAGTGGCAGTGTTTACACAGGATGTAATAGAAGCTCCTTGTCCTGATTCATGATGGTGCCTGCAGTTTTCTTGTGACTGTCCTGGGTGGGTCCTGAGATGGGCCTCTTTCTCTCTCTTGCCAACTCCTCCGTCAATCAGAAGGCTTTCCCAGGCTTCATATAGATTAAAGAGAAAATGAAATACATGGGCTAAGGATGTTACTCAGTTAAGAGCTAGCTTGCTTGGCTCTAATGCAGAGCCCTGGGCTCCACCCACAACACAGAGCTGGTGGCCTATCACAATGCTCAGGAGATGGGAATAGGAGCATTGGAGTTCAAGATCATCCTCAGCTACATAGTCAGCTGGAGGCTAGCCTGGGATATAAGAGGCTCTGACACACACACACCCCGTACATACACGCATGGACACGCACACACACACACACACACACACACACACACACACACATGCTTGCCTGCACACACACTGAAGAGATGGCTTAGTGGGTAAAGTACTTTGTATGCACAATAAGGACCTGAGATCATAGCCCAGCACCCTTGTAAAAGCCACCTGCTATGATGCATGTCTGTAATATCAGCACTGGGATTGGAAAAGAAGGGCTAATAAAGTCATAGATCTTGGAGAAGTACCTACAACCACCACTTTACTAAATCAACACAATCCCTAACTGCACTCTAAATATTTGTCCTTGTACCCACAGTCCACACTCCTCATCAAGTAAACAGTTCTTTGTAGACAGATACAGAAAACCCCAACCAATCAAAACACAGTTCTGGAGCCTAATCCCAGTGGATACATCTACAGAACAACTCACACACCTAAGGCTCAGGGAGTATTGTACAAGTAGGATTCAGAGGATCAGGGAGTTTGCTGTGAGACTGTGTCTCCTCGTCATGTCACCAGCTAAACCCACAAAGTGTCACCAACATGACTGCCTGAAAATGAGCTGAACAAGGACTGTAACAGGCCCCCAGACCTTACCACAACTGACTCCATGATGAAAATACCATTGAGGCCATAAAACTCAGCAGTAGACAGGCACCACCAGCCAAAACAAAAACAAAGACCTAATCCATCAAAGTTCACAGTTCTGGGAAAGTCTCTAAATGTACTAACTTAATGTACTAACCTTGCTTTATGGCTTCTGCAGTTTCACTTCTGGCTAACTGTTCTTGTTAACTGAAGTATGTCAACCCAAGACATGATTTTTGTTCTTAAAAAGGCTTAGAAAGGCTACCATAGGATCCCAAACACCTAGTATAGTTGTCAGACAACTTCCTGTTGGCTTAAAGCCATGTCCAAGTAGCCATCTCTGGTGGATATGCCACAGCAGACCAATAGACGTCACCAGTAGACATGTCAAAATGGAGAGATCCCACTAGGCCTCCTCCTACACAAAGAAATACACAGCTAAGGAATAAGGAATTCTGAGAGCAAGAGAAATAGTCTTCCCAAGGGAAGAGCACATCAATTGGTTATCCATTACCAAATGGCTATCCCTGAAAACATACATATAAGTAATAGTATACAGACTGAGTAGTCATATAAGTACATACATACATACATACACATATAAGCATGTAGCGATAATTAATGAGAAAGAGGCCATGAATTTGAAAGAGAACATGGAGAGAAATATGGAGGGAAGAAAGGAAAAGGAGAAATGATGCAAACATATTATAATCTCAAAAATAAAAGAAAAAGCTAAAATAATAATAATAACAATAATAATATCAATCATGGAATAAAATTAAAGACAATTTTTAGAAAGGCAGATGATACGGTTATACTGGTGTTTCCTGATAGAATAATCCAGAAGCTTTTTCCAGAATAAATTTCCTAGGAAATCTTTCTTGCCTTTAGGACCCAAGACCAAGATTCTAGGTCTGAGAACCTAGGATCCTAAGGGTTCGACATAAATCCGGCAGAACTTTTTTATTACAAAATGCCTGTCTTGATGCTGTTGGTAGAGTTTTCCAGAGGAAACTTCTGAATTGGGATTGTCTACTCTAAGTAATTCACCATTTTTTTTAAAATTGATTTTTATTTTTAAAATTGTGTTTATACGTGTTTATGTCTGTATGTGGGTATATGCACATGAGTGCAGGGGCCTGAAGAGGCCAGAGGTGTTGGACCTTGTGGGGCTGGGGTTACAGGCTGTTGTGAGCCACCTAACCTGGATGCTAGGATCCAAACCCAGGTTTTCTAGAAGAGCACTAAGTGCTCTTAACCTCTGAGCCATCTCTCCAGCTCCTTCATCTTCGCATGCATGAATATGTGTGTGTGCTATATGTATGTGTTGTCCTGTGTGTATGTATTCTGTTGTGTTTGTTGTATGTATGTGTCATATGTATGTGGTATGTGTTTGTTGTATGCATGTCATATGTATGTGTTGTCCTGTATGTATGTGTTCTGTTGTATGTGTTTGTTGTATGTATGTGTGTGTCATATGTATGTGGTGTGTATTTGTGTTGAGAAGGTTCTCATGCAGCTGAGAGGCTGGGCTAGAACTACTGATGGTTCAGCCTTCACCTCCTCAGCAGTTCTGGGATTATAGGCAACCACCACTATGCTGGTTTATGTGATGTTAGGGATAGAACCCAGGGCTTCTTACGTGCTAAGCAGGGACTTAGTATCCCTAGCGCCTCATCTATGCTGATTTATTTTTAATTATACTTTACTCCTCTATTGGGAGGGTACACATGGAAGTCAGAGGATGGTTTGGTTCTTTCCTTCTACCTTGTAAGTCCCAGGACTTGAACTCAGGTCGTCAGGCTTGGCAGTAAGAGCCTTTACTCACTGAGCCGGTCTTTAGAAGAAAAATCCAAACGTCCATAAAGGGAAACACATAAGAGCGCCTAACATGGTTGAGCTTCCTTTCTGAATAAGGCTTTGCTGAAAGCACAGTTAGTTGGCTTGATGCGGTTTTACGGGATCACTTCCTGCCGAGGATGCAGGAGACAGGAAGCAGAGCACGGTTTTACGGGATCACTTCCTGCCGAGGATGCAGGAGACAGGAAGCAGAGCACAGAAGGGTCTTGCTAAGATCTCGTGGGCCCTTAGAACAGTAAGGGCAAGCCACGGAGATGTTCCTATTTCCAGCCCCAGGAGCAGGATGGCTGTGGGAGCGGAAGGATGGGGATAAATAGCTGCTTCCTCTTTCCGTCTGCGCCAAGCCGTGGCCTGTTTGGGAGCTACCGTTTGCGCTTGGGGTATAGTCTCTAGCACCTCAGCAAATCTCTAACCACCCAATGGCACCGGAACAAGCCGCTCGCTCATACAGCACCCTCTGTAGTGACTCATTGTCATACAGGTCAGGTGACCACCAGCTAGCGTTATTTTCTTGATCAGGGCCAATCACTGTTTTTGAGGATTGATGAAATCATGAAATGTGAGCATTCTTTGGAATTTTCTGTAAGAAAACCAGCAACATTGGATGAGTCATTCTCAAGTGACACTTTGAGGTCTCTTTCCCCCCACAACGTTCTTTCTCCAGCGTCTCCTCCAGAAACATCTACTCATGCGGTAAGTACAGGGCCCGTGAGGTGTGGAGAGAATCGACTCCTACAGGCTGTCCTCTGGCCCCCACCTGTTCACTACTCCCGGCTGCTTGCCCATCAACACATAAATAAACACAGAAAAGTCCCTCCCATACCCCCGGACCTGCTGATCTCTTGTGCTGATGGCAATGCCAGGTCATAGACTCTGGGTCATCAGGTGAGGATTATGAAACATTATTGTTGCATACATGCATTTGTTTATTTTTGGAATATGAGGCAAATGCTCTACCATTGAACTAGATCCACAGCCCCTTGTAACTTTTTATTGTGATTGCTTTTTGTCCTTGTTGTTTGCTGTGTTCGGGATCATATCCAAAGCCCTGTGAATGGCAGGAAGGTGGTCTACTACTGACTAGGTCACTACTCCTGACTAGTTCACTACTCCTGACCAGGTCACTACTCCTGACTAGTTCACTACTCCTGACCAGGTCATTATTCCTGACCAGGTCACTACTCCTGACTAGGTCACTACTCCTGACTAGGTCACTATTCCTGACTAGGTCACTACTCCTGACTAGTTCACTACTCCTGACCAGGTCACTACTCCTGACTAGTTCACTACTCCTGACCAGGTCACTACTCCTGACTAGTTCACTACTCCTGACCAGGTCACTACTCCTGACCAGGTCACTACTCCTGACTAGGTCACTACTCCTGACTAGTTTACTACTCCTGACTAGTTCACCACTCCTGACTAGTTCACCACTCCTGACTAGTTCACCACTCCTGACTAGGTCACTACTGACTGATTCACTACTCACTACTTGCAATTTTGAGATAGAAACTCAGTAAGTTGCCAAGGGTGATCTTAAACTTATTCTGTAACTCAGGCAGGCCTTGAACTTGCAGCTCTCTTGCCTCTGCCTCTCTGGTAGCTGGAACTCCAGGGCTGTGCAAGGCTTAACTGGTGACTTAGCACTCCTGAAGAGTCATCTTTTTGAGTAGATGGCAGGAGATTTCATAAAAGTTTTTAAAATGAGGCAACCTTATTGTTTACAGAAAAAAAGAGAAATACAAAGAAAGGGGAGAGGGGCAATTTTTAGGCAGTGTTGCCAAGAGTAAAAGTGTTGAAAAATTAAAAAGGAAGTGAAACCTGGCAAGAAAAAGCCTGAGTCCTGGTGTGCTCAGATTTCCTTTCTAGCACCTTCTACTAACAACACATTAAGGTCACAGGCCAGACAACAGGGGAAAAGGACTCAGTAGATTGGGACCAGATTTCATTCAGTGGTGTAGTTCACCAGTTCTGTGTTCCCCAAGTACCCTGAATGCCAAGGGTATGTCATCTGATTAATGCCAATCAGAGCAGGTTAGTTGTCTATAGGAAGTTGAATTATAATTGAATCAGGTTGTAGGCCTGGAGACAAGACCCTATGCTGTAATAATAACAACAAATGTGTGTATATACACACACATATATGCATATATGCATATATATGTGTGTGTGTGTGTGTGTGTGTGTGTGTGTGTGTGTGATATTTGTGGGGCTGGAGAGATGGTTCAGCAGTTAAGAGCATTGGCTGTTCCTAAAAAGGGCCTGAGTTCAGATCCCAGAACTTACATGGTAGCTTATAACCATCTGTAACTCCAGTTTCAGGTGATCCAGCCTCTATGGGTGTCAGATATGCATGAGTACACATACATACATGTAGGCAAAACACTCAGACACATAAAATAAAAATAAATGCATATTTAAAAAGAAAAAAAGACTTATTTGGGACTTGCATGTGATGATTCATGCCTTGGAGTCCAGCAGTTGAGAGGGCAGGACCAAGAGGATATTTGTGAGTTCAAGGCTAGCCTGGTCTACAGTTCCAAGCTAGCCAGAGAGACATAGTGAGAAACATTATTTTGGATACATGAGACCCTGTCTTAAGGAGAAAAAAAAAAAAGCAAGATCATGGCTCATTAGGTAAAGGTGCTTGCTACCAAGCCTGATAACCTAAATGCTACCCAAGACTCACCTAGTGGAAGAAGAGAACCAATTCTTGTAAATTATGCTGTGATCTTCGCATAAGTACCTTGGCATATGTGTGCTAAAAAGCACACATACACACACGACAAATAAATAAAAAGTGTAGACAGATTTTTTTGGGGGGGGCCACCAGCTCACACAAAACAATATGGAGACTTATTAATCATGAAAACTTAGTCTATAGCTTAGGCTTGTTTCTAACTAGCTCTTAGAACTTAAATTCACCTATTTCTGTTCATCCATGTGCTGCCACGTGGCTCGTGGCTTTTACCTCTCCTCCTGTATGTCTTGCTCCGTCTGCGTCTGGCTGATGACCCTCCTTGCTTCTTCTCTGAGCTCTCTCTGCCCAGAGGTCCCGCCTAACCTCTTCCTGTCTAGCTATTGGCCATTCATCTCTTTATTAAACCAAGCAGGAGGTGCCTTGACAAAGACACATCTTCACAGTGTACAAAAAGATTATTCCTCAACCAATAAGGAAAATTTTGAATGGGCTGAGGATGTAGCTCAGATGGCCATGTGCTTGCCTAGAATGTACGATGCCCTGGGTTTACTCCCTTATCACTGCATAAACACAGCATGCCGGTACACGTCTGTAATCCCAGGATTCAGGAGATAGAGGCAGGGGTGTAAGAAGTCCAAGATCATCCTTGGCTACAGAGTGAATTTGAAGTCACCCTGGACTACATGAGACTTTGTCCTTAAAAAAAAAAAAAAGTAACAATGAATACAGAAACTAGATTTGGGCATGTGCTTGTTTCATAAGACCAGACACACATGTGGCTAGCACAGAGACATACCTAGTCCTGTGTTACCAAAGAGAGAGCCAGAGACCCAGCTCAAACTGAGAAATGGGAGTTTCTACTCTGGTACAGTTAACATAGTATCAACATACCGCTTCCTTCAAAACATGAAAATAGCAACACTTCCTCAACGGCATTGATAGGAGGATACAATAAGAACCGTACCCAGCTCATGGGTGTGCAGGGTAAGCAACATTATTCTTCTTAAAGGAAGGACAGCCTGTGTTGAAGCTGCCAGTTCCTGTACCCAGTCCATGTCTAAACTAGAGGCCGCACTGAGTGCCAGAGCTGATGGTGCAGGGAGTTGTCTGTCTCCTTCAGGATTCATACTAGTAGAAAATGTATTCAACCACAGGTCTCTGGCTGTATGGGAAACTGCACACCAGTCTTGATGAAAATTTTAGTAAAGGCTGGTTTTAACATGACGTAAAACTTCAGTGACAATGGGAGAACCAGAATAAAGACAGTGATGGTCATATACTGCCCTCTCCCTCAGAAGGCGGTCCTGGCTATGGGGGGCAAACTCACAGGAGCTCCATTCTAAACTCAGACAACGGAAGAAGCGGTGACTGGGTCCTGACTTCAAAGACCAGCAACTGGTAGTCATAATACAATCAGACTGTCCACCACCACCACCTCCGGCCCAGAGAAAGCAAGAGATAAAAGCAGGAATCGTATTTCCTCCATCCTGCGATGAAAAAGGAACTGAAATTATCTATCGTTCTCGTTAAGCTGTCAGATGTTTGAAAGTTGAAGATGATTCCTCTGGGACAAAGAAGAAGCCACACAAAGATACGGAGCACAAAGGAGCCTGTAGTTTATTTTTCCTAGGCGCAAGCGCAGTGAGCAAGGGTAGCTAGCTAGGCGGGAGGATTCAGAACAGGAAGGTTTTTTCAAGACAGATTAATTGGAAGAAAGGTATTGATTAGGACCCAGCAGCAAGTGTGGTATCCATCTGTGAAATGCCTCTGGCATTCTCATTAGGTGAGGGAACGTGACACATAAGCCTCCCAGGGTAAGACGTTCTCATCAGACACTGTAATAGCAGGGTAAGAAAGGCTAGCGGGCACCATAAGGAGAGCAGAGAAGGCAGAATCGTGTGGTTATTGGTCTCTTGCTTTGTGGCAGGAGCAGATGGGGCTGAGATCATATTAACAGAACAAAGAACCATAATACCCCGTAGCTGGTACGGCACAGAACAAAGCCAGAGCATAGAGGATGTTGTTCTAGAGGCTGGCCGTCCAAAGTCAAGGTGACAGAGGCTGTCTTCCCTGGGGTCCTGGCAAAAGCAGAAGTGCTCCTACCTGCTGAACCACCTCTCCTGGTCACCCTCTCTGTTTCTGTAAGGACACTGGCTCTACTATAGTATGATCCCATCCTATGACGTCACTTTTGTCAGCTACTGCTAGCCGGAGCTGGAGTCATGGGACACACACACACACACACACACACACACACACACACACACACACACACACG